>NW_026693298.1:0-542092 GCF_021218885.2 Marmota monax
GTTTATTACAACTGATTGTTAAATATGCTGTCTCATTGCTTGATAATGTGGTTGAGTGGGAGACTAATCCATTGTTAGCTCTTCCTCCACAGTGAAATTCTGCTTTATCTACATTCTCAATTGGGACTTACTCTTTGCTCTTAATGAGCCTATGACTAAGATGTGTAGTTGACACATCTTTAGCTGACATGATTAATAATGTTTTCTGGAGAGTTTTCCCCCCCTCCTTCTATTTCTTAGAAAATACCCACCTACTTGACCTCTGGCTGGAACTCACCTTCAAGCACATGCATATTTATAGTGATTTTGACAAAAGAATTAGAATAAAAATAGTTCCACAAATGGGACTTGTGTATACATTTTGAGTTTAATTGTTTTTCAAAAGTTAGAAAATGTAGAATAACTTCTAGGGTCAGATATTATTTTATATTTTTCATGCATTATAAATCCAAATGACTGTTTTGCAAGGTTTGGTCAGAACAATTAATGACTGTCTGAATTGTGTTTAGTTTGTCTTTTTATCTTCTTCTTCTTAACAAAATAATGGTGCTTTATATCTCCATTAGTACCTCATTTTTCCTCCCTATGAATCTAGAAATAAATGAAAAATGAATTAAATAGGACTTGTATTATTATTTTAAAACTGCTAAGAAGGAAATGTCCAGAAATAATTGATTACAAGGATACATTTAGAACCTCTCAATGTCTTAAGAATCAATACTTGTTTTTTGACTCAAAATGATTCTCCCTGGAATATTCACAATAGGTTAGGAATGGAATATGAAACATATTACTATGTGTCCAGCTCTTTTAAGATTATGGTGCCCTTTATTCCTTTTTATGTACCTTGTTTTGGAATACTTTTGATGTGTATTCAATTTCAGTTAAATTTATTAAGTATTATATATGTTTTATTAAAAGTACTTAAATCTCAGTGCAGAAAATATTATGTTTACCATAATGGGGCCCATTTTTAAGGCAACATAATTCCCAGGGAGACCAGTCACTTTTATTTGCAGGTACTTGGGACATAACTTGAACACTCCCATAAGTCACATCTTCCTCAGTCATTTTTCTTTTTCTCATGTTTGTAATCCTGGACTACAGAATGATATTTGCTTAAAAATATGTTCACGGAGTTCTTATTCTTGTTTTATTTTGGCTTATTGAATTCACTGTTTTCTACACATAAAAATTTCCTTGGCCTTGTTAGCTTGTTTCTCTTTTCCAAGTTGAGTTAAGGGGGAACCTGAAAATGGACAATGTCAAATTTGATAAATAGACCAAGGAACTTAGCAGACTCTTCTCAGAAGATGATATGCAATTAATCAACAAATACATGAAAAAATGCTCAACATCTCTAACAATTAGAGAAATGCAAAAAAAAAAAAAAACGACTCTAAGGTTTCACCTCACTCCAGTAAGAACAGCAGCTATTAAGAATACAAACAACAGGGCTGGGGTTGTGGCTCTGAGATAAAATGCTTGCCTAGCACATGTGAGGCCCTGGGTTCAAACCTCAGCACTACATAAAAATAAATAAATGAAATAAATGTATTATTTCTGACTACAACTAAAAAATAAATATTTAAAAAAGAATACAATAAGTATTGGTGAGGATAAGTGGGAAAATTTACACTGATATATTGCTGGTGGGACTGCAATTTGGTGCAGCCATATGGAAAGCAGTATGGAGATTTCTTGGAAAACTTGGAATGGAAGCACCATTTGACCCAGCTATCCCACTCCTTGCACTATATCCCAAAGTCTTAAAAATAGCATACTACAGGAACACAGCCACATCATTGTTTCTAGCAGCACAATTCACAATAGCTAAACTATGGAACCAATCTATATGCCCTTCAGTAGATGAATGGATAAAGAAAATGTGGTATATAAATACATGATAGAATATTACTCAGCAATAAAAGAGAATGAAATCATGGCATTTGCAGGTATGTGGATGGAGTTGGCGAATATAAAGCTAAGTGAAGTTAGCCAATCCCCCTAAAGCAAATGTCAAATGTTTAATTCTCTGATATAAGGAGGCAGATTCATAGTGGGGTTGGCAGGGGGAGCATGGGAGAATTCGACAAACTCTAGATAGGGCAACGGGGTGGAAGGGAAAGGGAAGGGGCATGAGGGTAGAAAAGATGGTGAAATGAGATAGACATAATTAACCTAAATACATGTATGAAGACATGAATGGTATGAATATAGTATGCATACAACCAGAGATATGAAAAAATGTGCTCTGTATGTGTAATATGAATTATGATACATTCTGATGTCATACATAACAAATTAAAATTTTCAAAAAATTAAAAAGATTAAAAATAATTTAAAGTTGACTTGTTCCTTCCTCCAATATCTAAATCAAATTTGATATATAAGAGTATGTATAGGGTTGTTGTGGGAGTACAAATATGTAAGGGATGACACACCTGTTGACAACCTCAAAAGTAGACACTAGAGTAATTTCTAGACAAGATTAAGGCAGCTATGTAGGGCCAAGAGGCATATTGTCAAATTCCAGGACAGAAAAGATGGCCAAAATTACAGCATCCCCTGTCTCCAAAATATATGGAAGATGGCTATAACCAGGCCTGTCTGAGCACCTGATCAAAGTGTGTTGGTATAGTTATTTCAACTCATGAAAATGTCACAGAAAGATGAATGCATCCTCCATGTCATGGGGCCCTTTGAAACACCTGGTAGGAGAATGGAACTCAGCTAATGGGTTGACAAGCAAGTGACCTTACCTCACTTTCTTGGCAATGGAACATGCAGAAATTGAAATCCAGGTAGTAGGCAACCAGAGCCAGACACAATCCTAATCTGTTCAATTGTTTTGAGTCAGCAAGTACAGAGTCATACATTCATGGCAAATACTAATCTGTGGATTTGCAAAGCAAGGAAAGCACAGAGTAGGGGCCTTTCCTGAGAATGGAGTTGGTGAATTCTCCTGTGTCATGACAATTCTGGTGAGTATGCCCAAAGACATCAGAGCTGAGACAAGTCAGGTACTTGCAGGTGAACATAGTTTAACCCACCAGTCAGATGACACTTGGATAGACACAGAAAATCTCCAGGGGTGTGTGTGTATGTGTGTGTGTGTGTGTGTGAGAGAGAGAGAGAGAGAGAGAGAGAGAGAGAGCATGTTTGCACATGTGTATTGATATTTGTGTTTGTATTTCTGTTTGTGTCTCATATTCAGTGTGAAAATGAAGGGAAAGTCATTTGTTACATTTTCATTGATGGTATAGTAGTGAGTCATTTTCCTGCTGGCTACTGTTTTTTTAAGTTGATGTATCCCTCTTAATATATCATACTAGGGAGAAGAAGAGAAAAAAATTGTATCAATGGATGTGTGCTGTCTAGTGGAAACATTCCCAGCACTCATCCTACAAATTTATGAATAACCTACTGCTTGCCTGTGGATGGATAACACCTATAATGTCCATGACTTTATGTATTCCTCCTGAAATTTGGTCAGTACCCTGAAGGATTTCATGGTTTTGAGTTTTATATATATATATATATATATATATATATATATATATATATATATATATATATATATATATAATATTTTATATTATATTACAATATAATATTATATACTATATATACAATATAATATAATTATATATAAATATTATATAATTATATATTAACAATACATTATATAATTATATTTTATATATTATATATATACACACATACACACACACACACACACACACACACCACCTCCAAGCCCTGTGAAATGGCCATTTGTTGGCTTGGTGAAAGGAATGTTGAGCATCACTGTGAAACTCAGATATCACTCTGAAAGGTATGGTTTTCATAGGAGGACCTTGCTTGGAAAGAAAGAAATCCAAATAGGATGAACAGTAGAAGTAATTGCCATAGGTTTGGTCATGTGGAAATCTATCAGGGGCATTGGTCTTCCCTATGTTTCTGTTTCCAAAAATGTGAAGAAGTTCTTTGCCTCAACCCTCTCTATTGTGAAGCCTCAGGTAGAGCAGTTTCAGAATTAATGTAGTGGCTGCAGCTGTCACTCAGTAGTAAATTGCTTGCCTTGCACGTGTGAAGCACTAACTTAGATCCTCAGCACAAAGGATATTGTTTGTCCACCTACAACTAAAATTATTTTTTTAATGTGGATTGAGTCTTAACTGCATCTACTAAGACACCTGACATTCAAGAAGTGACAACAGGGACCCTCTAGGTGGAATATGTTTGTCCTCACCCTGAGATACCTAGGACATAGATGGTTGAGTTCTTTTTTTCCTCAAATACACACAAAGAACCTACCATTGGCAGACACTAGGCCTCTAATTTGGGAAGAAGTGCATAGTGCATAGTGCATAGCTTCCCTTATTCTCAGGAATTGTGTCAAGCCCACCATGTTTTTAGGCAAAAGAGGAGCACTGGACTTTATGATTGATACAGTGCTGGACTTCTCTAGGAATGGAAATCTCCAGCCAGATGTTGGTGAGGAGTGGCTACATGGGAGAAGATGAGTGGAATTTGGGCCATGAGGGAGGGTTCTTCTTTGAAATTTGGGTATATGTGTGGTACTTTTAAGACATGGCTGAGTAAACCTGAGGTTCCATGCTGATGTGAATCTCATCAGATACCTGAGTTCTGGGGCTCTCACTATATTACTATTATAGTGAATTGAGGTGGGACTCGAGGTACATAAGCATCAGATGTTTTATTGGAAATTGGAGTTAGGCCCAGTGTAGATTACTCCACAACAGAGGGAATGTTAGGCAGAATTTCACACACATTTATTGGTAGAGCATTGTCTGCCAATGTAGGGAGTCTGATACACACATGTTCCTCCCATTTTATACCCATTGGCCTGACTACATATGACCTCTTGGCTAGTATTTGGGAAGCTCTCCCTGTGTGTATTCTCCAAAGGTTCCAAATAAGAGTCCTCACTACTTTTTTGCCCCTGTCTCAATCCAAACCTTAAATCTATATTGTAAACCTACACAGTGTGCATATTTAAGGGGATGTTGACTTATACATTCAATTACCAATGGTACACTGGCATATGTCATTATATATTGATTTATATGATATATCTGTGCATCCCATAATTTAAAAATATGAATCCAAGTTACACATCTAGTGCTCTTCTGTGTTTTAGATCTTACATATTTTATATATTTTTATAGATATTTGTCATATATACATTCTTATGAATATTCATGTTTTCTAATATCAATTTTATTATTGCATTACAATTACTCCTACCCCAAAACAAAATGTAATGTTGACTCTAACCTTACTCCATTACTTCAATCTTATTTGACAAAAGAGCATTTATAGAGTTGATCTTGCAGTACAGGAATGTGGGGTATCATCCACCTGCTGCAAACCTCAGAGGTAGAGACCAGAAAGATCCCTGGGGAATATTAAGGCAGATATGTAGGCCCTGAGAGGCATAATGTCATCTTCCAGGCCAAAAAAAAAAAAACAAAAAAAAAACATGGTCAGAATGAGGTGATATGTCTGAATCAAGTTTTGTCTTCTCAGTCCAGGGAAGATGGACAAAACCAGGCCTGTCTGGGTACTTGATCCTGGGCATGTTGGTATAACTTTGTCAACTTGTGAAATGTCACAGGAAGATGTGTGCAACCTCCATCTCATGGGGCCCTGGGAATCACCTGGTAAGAGAATGTGGTTGCCAAGGAAATGAAGTCACCTCACTTCATTGGCTAAGGAAGTTACCTCACCTCACTTCCTTGGTGATGGAACTCACTGAATTTGGAATCCAGGTAGCTAGGCACCCAGAGCCAGACACAGTCCCAGTCTGCTCACTTGTTTTCAGTCACTAAGGACAGAGACATACTTTCTTGGCATCTACTGATCTGTGGATGGGCAAATGCCAGGAAAGCACTGGGGAGGGGTCTTTCCTGAGAATGAAAGTACTGAATTATCACGGATTCAGGACAATTCCAGTGAGTTTTCCCAGTATTACCAGAGCTGAAACAGGATAGGCAATTACAGATGAACACAGTTTAACCTACCAGTCAGATGACGCTTTGGATAGAAGCAGACCCTCTCCACTTGTGTGTGTGTATTTTTGTTTTTTTCTCTTATTCCCTGAGAATATGGAGGGAAAACCATTTGTTTAGGTTTTCATTGACTATAGAGTTATGAGTTATTTTGCTGATGGCTACTGTTTGTAGGTTGATATATCCCTTTTAATCTTTCATTCTAGGGAGAAGAGGAAAAATGCATCAGTGGATGTGTCCTGTCTGGTGGAAACCTTCCAAGCACTCATCCTGGCAAATTAATGAATGGACTACTGCTTTCCTTGTGGATGGGGAACACCTACTATGTCCATGATTTTTTTCTATCCCTCTAATTCTTGGCTGCTACCCAGAAGGTGCACATAGGTTCCTGTAAAAGATATGTTCCACCCCCAAGCTCTCTGAAGTGGCCATATATTGGCTTGGTGAAGGGAAGCCAGAGCATCACTGTGAAATTCAGAAATCACTGTGAAAGGTAAGATCTTCAGAGGAGAGCCCAGCCTGCATATGCTCTACAGAGAAGTCATCCAAGTAGAATGAGCAGTAGGAGTAAATGCTATAGTCTTGGTCCTGTGGAAAACTCTGTGAAGGGCTTTGTTGTTCCCTATTGTTATGTTCCCATGAATGTGAAGAATTTCTTTGCCTCAGGCCTCTCTTTTGTGAAGCCTCAGGAAAAGCTGTTTCAAACGTGAAAGCACTTTTTAGCTTCCCTTGTTCTGAGGAAGTTTGTGAACCCACCGTGCCTTTAGGCAAATGAGGGGCACTGGATATTACATTTGACAAAGTCCTGGAATTCTCTAGGTGATAAAAGATCCAGCCAGATATTGATGAGGCATGGCTACATGAAAGAAGATGAGTAGACTTTGGGCCATGAGGGAGGGTTCTTGCTTTAAGTGTGGGTATTTGTGTGGTTATTGTAAGTGATGACAGGGTAAACCTCAGGTTTCAATCTAGTGTGAACCTCAGTGGAGACCTCATTTGTGGGGCTTACCCAGTAGAGGGATTACAGCGAGTTGTTTGGTATTTTAGGTATCTAAGTCACAAGAGGTATCCTTAAGAACTTACAGCTAGGTCCGGTGTGGATTTCTCCAGAGCACTAGGGATCTCAGCCATGAGTTCACACATTTTTTTCTGTAGAGCCTTGTCAGCCAAAGTTGAGAGCCTGATACACACATGTACCTCACATTTTATGCCCATTGGCCCGACTGCATGTGACCTCTTGGCTAGTATTTGGGAAGCTCTCCCTGTGTGTGTTCTCCAGAGGTTCCAACTAAGAGTCCTCACTACTTTTTTGCCCCGTCTCAATCCAAACCCTGCAGGACAACTTACTTCATTCTTGACATATGGCTATACCTTTACCCAAACAGTTTTGAAATTCCCATGGCCAGGAACCACTAGAGCACCTTAGGAACTTCTGTTGCTCACCATGATGGAATAAAAGAAGAACTTTATTGTGAGGAACTCATTAAAATTCTAGGTAACACAGACACCAGTGGTTTTGAGCTCTCTGATAATGGGGCCTGTGGCAGATGAGTGAAGGTGTGTGCAAAGAAATCTGTGCAACGGCCATGTGGATCTGGCATTTCCTTCCAAACAGCATGTCACTGACATTATGCAGCAAGCACATCCTCATATGTCAAGGTATTTTGTTGTAGCGGTTCAGGGCTATGCTCAGAATCATGTTTCTACTCTGAATTGGGAAAGGTGTATAGGATAGCAGACAAGATGGTATTTTCTCCTGGATGCCATGATTCACCATGATTTGCTATAACTCCCTGCAGCACCATGTTCCAGTTGAACAACTTCTATTTTCTTGAATCAAATACCAAATTCCCTGTGATGGCTCAAGAACCACCATAAAAACTGGAGGATGTCCCAATGGCTTCACAATCCACATTGGGAGACATTTAGCCCCTAGTAGCAACAGTTCACCTCCAGGAAGAGGATTCATCTCTGCTGCCTTATGTCCACTGGAAAATACAAAAAATGCCCCTGTTTCAACCCAAATTCCACACTACCTCTTACTTCATTCTTGAAATATGGCTATACCTATAGCTTGAAAAATTGGAAATTCCCATAACCTAGAACCACTGGAGCACTTTAGGAGCTTCTTATTGCTCATCGTGACTGAATGAGAAGGAGAATTCATTGACAGAAACTCATGAAAATGCTGGAGATTACAGAACCAGTGAGTTTGAGCATGCTGATGATGGGGCCTGGGGCATTGGAGAGGAGGTATGTGTCAAGAAATCTGTGCCAAAACCATGAGGATGTGGTATTGGCTTCCAAAGAGCATGTTTCTCAAATCATGCAGCAAGCAGACCCTCCTAAGTCAAAGCATCCTGTTGTCGAGATTGGATTGGAACTATGCTCAGAATCAGGGTTCTAGTCTGAGTTGGGAACATATATGGGATAGCAGTCAGGCTGATGTTTTCTCCTGCAGATATTGATTCACCACCTGTGATGTAACTATCTTCAGCACTATGTCCCAGTTGACCTTTACATTCTTCTTCAAGCAAATATCAAACTTCCTGTGATGCCATTAGAACCATTGTGAAAGCTCGAGGATGGCCCAATGGCTTCACACTGCACACATGGAGACATTAAGCCCCAAGTGGCCA
Source organism: Marmota monax (assembly GCF_021218885.2). Lineage (NCBI taxonomy): Eukaryota > Metazoa > Chordata > Mammalia > Rodentia > Sciuridae > Marmota > Marmota monax. Next base: position 8,678 of record NW_026693298.1, read on the forward strand.
AAGTTCACCTCCAGGAAGAGGATTCAGCTCTCCTGCCTCATGCACATTAAAGAACAGAAAACTATGTCTTTCTCCAGTTCACACAAATGGAGATCCAGCTATGATTATCTTACTGCCAAGGGAGGCAAGGCTCCTGACAACAATATAAATTTCAAGGACCAAAACTTAGAGACAGGCTGTCAAGAAACTATTAGGCCAGCACACCTCCATGTTTGTGGAAGGTTTACCTGTACCTTAATTTTATACGCTTTTCTGCCAACTCCATCATTGTGAGCTTCTCAGCATACCCCATTCCAGATAACCCACCTCAGATATCATTCTTCTTCCTCTCTACTTCTGTTTTATTTGGGGCCATGGAAATTTTATGTCATTGCTTATGATGGCATTTTGGAAATACATTTGCATAACACATGCTTGCATGACCTTGTAGGAATTTTCTTATTTTATTTATCATTCACATATTCAATTTCTTACCCTAACCCTAACCCTACTAAATATTGACTACATTTCCTAATATTATTGGTAAAACTAAACCTAATAGAAAAGAAATACAGCTAAACCAGATGAGGCCTTACATATATTTGGAATTGCCTTTTCCATTTTGATTGTTAGGTGTTACCAAACTAGTCACATATTCATTAAAACACTTATCCATAAGTCCTCAAATTGAAAAAAAATGTAGAATATCCTTACTCTCACTACAATGTAGCCTGGGACAGAACACATATTTTCATATACATACATATTTTCATAGATGATTCCACATATATATTCTTATGGTTTCCCTGATGTTGGAAGGTACCAATTCTCTAAGCACAATATTCAGCATCAAGTTGGGCTCGAAATAAAAATAAAAAAAATTAAATAAAAATTAAAAATAAAAACCTAACATGACCTCCATCACAGGACAAGGATTGACATGAAAGCAGTGAAGGTAAATGAATATTTATGTGTACTTTGAAGGTTGTATATTCTATTATCAATGACATGTATTCATATCTATTCATATCTAATAGACTAATAAGTCTATTAGTATAGACTTATGTATATAATAGAGATACAGTGCACAAATTATGCAATATTGAATAGATGAATAACGCTGTACTCTGACCTGAGTTGATAGTGTGTATTTACGTGGACTCTTATGCATACTTTCACAAGCTCATTCCAACAAATATTCATATTTCCTGCTATACATAGACATTTTCTCATACTCACTCTAACCTCATTCAATATTGAATAGTTACCCTAATTTTGCCACAGTAACTATACCTAATGATATGGATATTGATTTATGCATTCCTTATCATTGGTACATAGCCCTTAATTTAGTTCATATTCAATCTATGATATATCCAATCAACCCCATATTTAAAATTGTGTATACATATGATTGACTTTAAATAATTTCTTGTTTTAGAACACATATATTCATACATGTGTTCTTACTTATTTTCACATGAACATTATTCTGATCATACATCATATTTAGTAAACATATTCATTTTCTAAGCAAAACCCAAATAAACTCATTATGTGTGACGATTCTTTTTTTTTTTAAATTGTTTATTGTTGGCTGTTCAAAACATTACATAGTTCTTGATATATCATATTTCACAATTTGATTCAAGTGGGTTATGAGCTCCCATTTTTACCCCATATACAGATTGCAGAATCACATCAGTTACACATCCATTGATTTACATATTGCCATACTAGTGTCTGTTGTATTCTGCTGCCTTTCCTATCCTCTACTATCCCCCCTCCCGTACCCTCCCCTCCCCTCCCCTCCCCTCCCCTCTTCTCTCTCTGCTCCCTCTACTGAGATTCGTTTGTCCCCCTTATATTATTTTTCCCCTTCCCCTCACTTCCTCTTGTATGTACTTTTGTATAACTCTGAGGGTCTCCTTCCATTTCCATGCATTTTCCCTTCTTCTCCCTTTCCCTCCCACCTCTCATCCCTGTTTAATGTTAATCTTCTTCTCATGCTCTTCGACCCTACTCTGTTCTTAGTTACTCTCCTTATATCAAAGAAGACATTTGGCATTTGTTTTTTAGGGATTGGCTAGCTTCACTTAGCATAATCTGCTCTCATGCCATCCATTTCCCTGTAAGTTCTATGATTTTGTCATTTTTTAATGCAGAGTAATACTCCATTGTGTATAAATGCCACATTTTTTTTATCCATTCATCCATTGAAGGGCATCTAGGTTGGTTCCACAGTCTAGCTATTGTGAATTGTGCTGCTATGAACATCGATGTAGCAGTGTCCCTGTAGCATGCTCTTTTTAGGTCTTTAGGGAATAGACCGAGAAGGGGAATAGCTGGGTCAAATGGTGGCTCCATTCCCAGCTTTCCAGGAAATCTCCATACTGCTTTCCAAATTGGCTGCACCAATTTGCAGTCCCACCAGCAATATACAAGTGTACCCTTTTCCCCACATCCTCGCCAGCACTTGTTGTTGTTTGACTTCATAATGGCTGCCAATCTAACTGGAGTGAGATGGTATCTTAGGGTGGTTTTGATTTGCATTTCTCTGACTGCTAGAGATGGTGAGCATTTTTTCATGTACTTGTTGATTGATTGTATGTCCTCCTCTGAGAAGTGTCTGTTTAGGTCCTTGGTCCATTTGTTGATTGGGTTGTTTGTTCTCTTATTGTCTAATTTTTGAGTTCTTTGTATACTCTGGATATTAGGGCTCTATCTGAAGTGTGAGGAGTAAAGATTTGTTCCCAGGATGTAGGCTCTCTATTTACCTCTCTTATTGTATCTTTTGCTGAGAAAAAATTTTTAGTTTGAGTAAGTCCCATTTGTTGATTCTAGTTATTAACTTTTGTGCTATGGGTGTCCTATTGAGGAATTTGGAGCCCGACCCCACCGACTGTAGATCGTAGCCAACTTTTTCTTCTATCAGACGGCGTGTCTCTGATTTGATATCAAGCTCCTTGATCCATTTTGAATTCACTTTTGTGCATGGCGAGAGAAAGGGATTCAGTTTCATTTTGTTGCATATGGATTTCCAGTTTTCCCAGCACCATTTGTTGAAAGATGCTATCCTTCCTCCATTGCATGCTTTTAGCCCCTTTATCAAATATAAGGTAGTTGTAGTTTTGTGGATTGGTTTCTGTGTCCTCTATTCTGTACCATTGGTCCACCCGCCTGTTTTGGTACCAGTACCATGCTGTTTTTGTTACTATTGCTCTGTAGTATAGTTTGAAGTCTGGTATCATCGCTATACCGCCTGATTCACACTTCCTGCTTAGCATTGTTTTTGCTATTCTGGGTCTTTTGTTTTTCCATATGAATTTCATGATTGCTTTCTCTATTTCTACAAGAAATGCCGTTGGGATTTTGATTGGCATTGCATTAAACCTATAGAGAACTTTTGGTAATATCGCCATTTTGATGATGTTACTTCTGCCTATCCATGAACAGGGTATATTTTTCCATCTTCTAAGATCTTCTTCTATTTCTCTCTTTAGGGTTCTGTAGTTTTCATTGTATAAGTCTTTCACCTCTTTTGTTAGGTTGATTCCCAAGTATTTTATTTTTTTTTGAAGATATTGTGAATGGAGTGGTTGTCCTCATTTCCATTTCAGAGGATTTGTCGCTGATATACAGGAATGCCTTTGATTTATGCGTGTTGATTTTATATCCTGCCACTTTGCTGAATTCATTTATTAGCTCTAATAGTTTCTTTGTAGACCCTTTTGGGTCTGCTAGGTATAGAATCATGTCATCTGCAAATAATGATAATTTAAGTTCTTCTTTTCCTATTTTGATGCCTTTAATTTCTTTCGTCTGTCTAATTGCTCTGGCCAGTGTTTCAAGAACTATGTTGAACAGAAGTGGTGAGAGAGGGCATCCCTGTCTTGTTCCAGATTTTAGAGGGAATGCCTTCAATTTTTCTCCATTCAGAATGATGCTAGCCTGAGGCTTAGCATAGATTGCTTTTACAATATTGAGGTATGTTCCTGTTATCCCTAGTTTTTCTAGAGTTTTGAACATAAAGGGATGCTGTACTTTGTCAAATGCTTTTTCCGCATCTATCGAGATGATCATATGATTCTTATTTTTAAGTCTATTGATGTGGTGAATAACATTTATTGATTTCCGTATATTGAACCAGCCTTGCATCCCAGGGATGAATCCTACTTGATCATTGTGCACAATTTTTTTGATATGTTTTTGTATCCGAGTGGCCAGAATTTTATTGAGGATTTTTGCATCTAGGTTCATTAGAGATATTGGTCTGTAGTTTTCTTTCTTTGAAGTGTCTTTGTCTGGTTTAAGTATAAGGGTGATGTTGGCCTCGTAGAATGAATTTGGAAGTTCTCCCTCTTTTTCTATTTCCCGAAGTAGCTTGAAAAGTATTGGTATTAGTTCCTCTTTAAAGGTTTTGTAAAACTCTGCTGTATACCCATCCGGTCCCGGGCTTTTCTTAGTTGGTAGTCTTTTAATGGTTTCTTTTATTTCCTCAATTGATACTGGTCTGTTTAGGTTGTCTATATCCTCCTGACTCAATCTGGGCAGATCATATGACTTAAGAAATTTATCTATGCCTTCACTATCTTCTAATTTATTGGAGTATAAGGATTCAAAATAATTTTTGATTATCATCTGTATTTCTGAAGTGTCTGTTGTGATATTGCCTCTTTCATCCTGTATGTTTGTAATTTGAGTTCTCTCTCTTCTTCTCTTCGCTAGCATGGCTAAGGGTCTGTCGATTTTGTTTATTTTTTCAAAGAACCAACTTTTAGTTTTGTCAATTTTTTCAATTGTTTCTTTTGTTTCGATTTCATTAATTTCAGCTCTGATTTTCATTATTTCTTGCCTTCTACTTCTTTTGCTGTTGTTTTGCTCTTCTTTTTCTAGGATTTTGAGATGAAGTATGAGATCATTTATTTGTTGGTTTTTTCTTTTTTTAAGGAATGAACTCCAAGCAATGAATTTTCCTCTTAGAACTGCTTTCAACGTGTACCATAGATTCCGATATGTTGTGTCTGTGTTTTCATTAATCTCTAAGAATTTTTTAATTTCTTCCTTGATGTCTTCTATAACCCATTGATCATTCAGTAACCTATTGTTCATTCTCCAAGTGATGTATTCTTTTCCCTTCCTTCTTTTATCGTTGATTTTCAGTTCCATTCCATTATGATCAGATAGGATGCATGGTATTATCTCTACTCCTTTACATTGTCTAAGAGTTTCCCTGTGACATAATATATGATCTATTTTTGAGAAGGATCCATGTGCTGCTGAGAAAAAACTGTAACTGCTTGATGTTGGGTGGTATATTCTATATATGTCAATTAAGTCTAGGTTATTAATTGTGTTATTGAGTTCTATAGTTTCCTTATTCAACTTTTGTTTGGAAGATCTGTCCAGTGGCGAGAGAGGTGTGTTGAAGTCTCCCATGATGATTGTATGGTGGTCTATTAGACTCTTGAACTTGAGAAGAGTTTGTTTGATGAACATAGCTGCACCATTGTTTGGGGCATATATATTTATGATTGTTATGTCTTGTTGGTGTATGGTTCCCTTGAGCAGTATGTAGTGTCCCTCTTTATCCCTTTTGATTGACTTTGGCTTGAAATCTATTTTATTTGATATGAGTATGGATACTCCTGCTTGTTTCCGAAGTCCATATGAGTGATATGATTTTTCCCAACCTTTCACCTTCAGCCTATGTATGTCTTTTCCTATGAAATGCGTCTCCTGTAGACAGCATATTGTTGGGTCTTGTTTTGTGATCCATTCTACTAGCCTGTGTCTCTTGATTGGTGAGTTTAAGCCATTAACATTTAGGGTTATTATTGAGATATGGGTTGTTCTTCCAGCCATATTTGTTTATTTATGTTACTAAACATGGTTTGTTTTCCTCTTTGATTATTTTCCCCCCTTTAGTGTCCTACCTCCCACTGTTGGTTTTCATTGTTATTTTCCATTTCCTCTTCCTGTAATGTTTTGCCAAGGATGTTTTGAAGAGCTGGTTTTCTGGCTGCAAATTCTTTTAACTTTTGTTTATCGTGGAAGGTTTTAATTTCATCTTCCATCCTGAAGCTTAATTTCGCTGGAAACACAATTCTTGGTTGGAACCCATTTTCTTTCAGTGTTTGAAATATGTTATTCCAGGATCTTCTAGCTTTCAGAGTCTGTGTTGAAAGATCAGCTGTTATCCTGATTGGCTTACCCCTAAATGTGATCTGCTTCCTTTCTCTTGTAGCTTTTAAAATTCTCTCCTTATTCTGTATGTTGGGCATCTTCATTATAATGTGTCTAGGTGTGGGTCTCTTATGATTTTGCACATTCGGCTTCCTGTAGGCTTCTAGGATTTGGGGTTCTGTCTCATTCTTCAAGTCTGGGAAGTTTTCTCGTATTATTTCATTGAATAGATTGCTCATTCCTTTGGTTTGAAACTCTGTCCCTTCCTGTATCCCAATGACTCTTAAATTTGGTCTCTTGATGTTATCCCATATTTCTTGGATGTTCTGCTCATGGTTTCTTAACAGTCTTGCTGAGCTGTCTATGTTCTTTTCGAGTTGAAATACTTTATCTTCATTGTCTGATGTTTTGTCTTCTAAGTGTTCTACTCTGCTGGTAGTATTCTCAATTGAGTTTTTAAGTTGGCTTATTGCTTCCTGCATTTCTAGGATTTCTGTTTGTTTGTTTTTTATAACCTCTATCTCCCTGTATAGTTGGTCTTTTGCTTCTTGGATTTGTTTATGTAATTCATTGTTGAAGTGACCTTTCATTGTCTGATTTTGCTGTCTGATGTCTTCCTTGAGACTCCAGATCATCTGAAGCATGTATATCCTGAATTCTTTATCTGACATTCCATCTGCTGCAGCTATTACCTCTTCTAACGTTGAGTTGACCTGCAATGCTTGTGGTCCTTTCTTTCCTTGTCTCTTCATACTGTTCGCGTTCCTTTCTACTTGGTGAAACTGTTGTGCTATTGAATTTTCCCCCTATATATTTATATTGGTCTTGTATAGTTGCAAAGTCTCCCTCGCAGGCGCGGGCGGCGTCTCTGTCCCTCTGCGGGCCGCTAGGCTTGTTCTGTCGGTGGTCACAGTTCTGTCTACTTTGCAGGCGCAGGCAGCGGCACTGCCCCTCTGCAGGCCTCTGGGGCTGTATTGCCAGTGGGTCGCAGGTCCGCCTACCTTGCAGGCGCGGGGGGGGGTGCGGCTCTACCCTTCCTCAGGCCACTGGGCCTGTTCTGTCTCTCGTTTGCAGGTCTGGCCTGTTCTGATGGTGGTCACAGTTCCCTCTACCTTTCCGGCGCAGGGGGAGGGGGCGGCTCTGCCTCTCAGCAGGCCGTTGCTCCTCTTCTGCCGGTGGGTCGCAGGCCCGCCTACCTTGCAGGAGTGATTGGAAGCTCTGTCCCGCTGTGGGCCACTGGGCCTTTTCTGTCCGTGGTCACAGTTCCACCTACCTGGCAGGCGCGGGGGGTGGGGGGCAGCTCTGCCCCTCAGCAGGCCGTTGGGCCTGCTCTGTGCATGGTCACAGTTCCCTCTACCTTGCCGGTGCAGGGGGAGGGGGCAGCTCTGCCTCTCAGCAGGTCGCTGCTCCTCTTCTGCCGGTGGGTCGCAGGCCCGCCTACCTTGCAGGAGTGATTGGAAGCTCTGTCCCACCACGGGCCACTGGGCCTTTTCTGTCGGTGGTCACCTGGCAGGCGCGGGGGGTGGGGGGTGGCTCTGCCCCTCAGCAGGCCGCTGGGCCTGCTCTGTGCGTGGTCACAGTTCCCTCTACCTTGCCGGTGCAGGGGGAGGGGGCCGTGTGACGATTCTTAATGTAACCACAATACTTAGATTTACTTTGAATTTATGCATATTCATGAATATCAGATTGTGTGCATATTTTTATAATATTTTTTTAAAGAGAGGTAGAGAGAGAGAGAGAGAATATTTTAATATTTATTTTTTTAGTTTTTGGTGGACACAACATCTTTATTTTATTTTTATGTGGTGCTGAGGATCAAACCCAGCGCCCCGTGCATGCCAGGTGAGCACACTACCACTTGAGCCACATCCCCAGCCCATTGTGTGCATATTTAAATCACAGTTTCAAATTTCCCTTTTATGTTTGCATGAAAAATATTATGTATTCATCTTAGCATACATTCATGCATCAACTGGATAAAAATTGTGATATATAAAACACTCCATATATCTTCCCCTATCGAAAAACTCTAATGTGTACATTTTCCAATATTTGCACAAGTATGGTGAAAAAAAAGACTCATGTTATCTGACATACATCTTCATTTCATAAAAGAAACCTTACTGACACAAAATTCAATATTAATCCTGAACTTTTGTTTGTACCACACCTGAACTTTAAAAGAAATCCTGTATTCCTATGAATGTACATGTGTATGTTGAGCAATCCATTCAATATTCAATGATATTGGTGCCTACAGATTTTGTGTTTTCATAATATTATATATTCTGCCATTCACAATTTAAAAATAGTAATAATCATTTAACTCACCTGATGCATTTCTATATCTCAGGACTTACATATTTTTATCTGTTTTCATACATGTTTTCCCATGTTCCTTCTAATGTTTATTCATGTGTGCTAACATTCACATTCAATATCTAACACAACCCCTGTTGCCAAAGAAAATTCAATACAAATCCTCAACTCATTCTTCTTCCTAAATCTACATTGTAAATGTGCCCACTGTGCATATTTTAGTGGATGTTGACTTATACATTCACTTATCAATGGTACACTTCCTAGATCATCACATGTTGATTCTTAGGATACATTGTGGTGTCCGTGAATTAAAAAATAAGTATCTAAATTGCCCACCTAGTGTCCTTCTATGTTTCATCTCATACATACTTTTATGTTTTCATATCAATTTTTCACCTATACATTCTTATGAATATACATGTTTCCCAATACTGATATTCTTCCTCTACAATGACTCCTAACCAAAATCCAAATGTCCTGTTAACTCTAACATTACTCCATTTCCTTAATCAAATTTCATAGAAGAGCATGTAGAGAGTTGGGGTTGCAGTACAGGCATTTAGAGGAACTTAGACCTGCTGAGAACCTTAACGGTAGATGTCAGAATGTATCCTGGGGTACATAAAGGCAGCTCATCGGCCCTGAGAAGCATAATGTCAACTTTAAGGACAAAGAACATGGTCAGAATGAGGGGATACATTTGAATCAAGCTCGATCTTGTCCATCCAGGGAAGATGGACAAACCCGGGCCTGTCTGTATACATGATTCTGGGTGCATTGGTATAAGTTTGTCAACTTTTTAAAAAGCTAGGGAAGATGGCTGCAGCCTCCTTTTCAGGGGACCCTTGGCAAAACCTGGTAGGAGAATTGTTGCCAGGGAAGTGACCTGATGTCACTTTCTTCAATTCAGAGACCTCACCTCACTTCCTCGGAGATAGAACTCCCTCAAATTGGAATTTAGGTAGCTAGGCACACAGAGCCACATATAGTCCCAGTCTGCTCACTTGTTTTGACTCACCAAGTACAGAGTCTTGCTTTTCCAAATGCCACAAAAAGCACTCAGGAGGGGCCTTTCCTGAATATGAAGGTACAGGATCCTTACTGGGTCATGACAACTCTGGTGAGTTTGTCTGAGGAAACTACAGCTGAGACAAAAAAGGCAATGTTGGGTGAACATAATTTAACCAACCAGTCACACAACACTGTGGATGGAGGCAGAACTACTCCAGGGGTGTGTATGCATGTGTGTGTGTGTGTATGTGTGTGTGTGTTTGTGTGTGTGTGTATGTATATTTGGATATGTGTTTTTGTCTCATATTTTCTGAGAATATGAAGGGAAAATAATATGTCATGTTTTTATTTGACTGTATAGTAGTGAGTCATCCAAGTTCATGTGTCATCCTAGTGAGAAGAAAAAAAATGCATGAGTGGATATGTCCTGTCTAGTTAGAACATTCCCAGCACTCACCCTGACAAGTAAATGAATGGACTTCTGATTTCCTGGTGGATGGGGAACACCTACTATGTTTATTTCTTCCTGTATTCCTCCTGAAATTTGGCCACTGCACAGCCCAGCCCTGGCCACTGGTTCCCAGGACCTTGGGCATGTGCTGGACCAGTAGGGCCTGTCCCTGGTGCCTGGCATGGGCCACATCTAGGTCATGCAATATCCCATCCTATATGACCTCCTTCTTCTTGTTCACGTCTCCCTTGGGCAGGGCATGTCCTCCTCGGCCTCTAGGGTGAACTCTGTGGCCTAGGAACTCCCTGCCTCTGCCAGCAGACCACTGGGCACTAGGACCACACAGAGCTCAGTGACAGAAATGCCCCCACTGCCCACTGAGGGCCCCCAATGGTGCCCTCCACCTGTGCCCTGTGGCCTGGTGCCACACTGAGCTCCCAGACACACCTGGGCAACACCTGAGACTTTCTGGAAGATTCTCTCCCCTTTCTTTTCACTTCTGATAAAGGAGCATCCAGGAGACTCACTGAAGCCGGGGTCCCAGGCTCTTCTAGGTGGTGATTTATGGGTGACACGAGGCCTGAGGCTCATCCATCAACCATGGAGGTGTGGCCACCACAAGGCACAGCAGCAGATAGTGGAGGAGCCACCTGGTGCAGTCCCCGGGCTCAGGACTCAGGGAGGGACATAGGGAGATAAGGGAAGATAGAAGATGCCACCTGGTGCAACGGGAAGGGACAAAGGCTTTCTGGTCCCTGTCCTCCACAGGGTTTGGGTCTTGAACACTCTGCCTGCTGAAGTCATGAGGAGAGGAAGACAGAGAAAAGCCAAGTTGAGTTAGGTAAAGGGACAGCTGTTAACCTTCCCCCACCCACCCCTGCTGAGCAATGTGACGCCCTGGTCACGCAGGTCTCCATCTGGTAGACCCTCAGGCGTGGCGCTGTCCCCCGCGTAGCATACCTTCACAGACCCGCTGTTGGCCTCCAGGTAGATGACGTCCCTGGCCTTAACTCGCTTCTTCTGCAGACTTTCAAAAATGCTGGGGTTCACCTAAAACCAAACCAAATGAGACAAAGGGGGACTCAGACAACCATGATGCATGTTCCAGTTCCTTCTGACCACGAGGGAAGGCTCCTTTCTGTAACAGACCTGGGGGGCCAGGCACAGCGGTGCACACCAGTCATCCCAGGGACTCAGGAGGCTGAGGCAGGAGGATCACCAAGTTGGAGGCCAGCCTCAGCAACTTAGCAAGGGGAGACTCTCTCTCCAAACAATACAAAGCAAAATAAAAAGGGCAGGCTTTTGGCTCCCTGCTTAAGCTCTACAGGCTCAGTTCACAGAACTAAACACAACACGAGAGAGAAAAAGACAGACAGACACCTGAGGTAGCCAGCAACCCTAGGAGTGGGCGGTATGAGGGTATGTGGCAGGGCACAAGAGCCTGGACTGGGGGCTAAGCACACCAGGAGATGAACCTGAGGGTGGCCGTGTCTGCTTGCAGGAGACAAGAGAAAGTCACCATTACTCTTCCTTGCCTTAACTTCAGGGGTTGCAAAGTGGTAGGAACATTCTCACAGGGACCCATCTACCATTAGAGGGGACATGTGTCCTTGGCCATGCCCCAAAGCACCCCCCAGGATCACCACTACAGCTCCAGTCCTTGGGTTAGGGACACCAGAGCTTCCTGCTTAGCCACCTGAGGCTGCATTTGGTGTAGCCCATGATTCTGGCTCTCTGGGCCTCGGTCTCCTCCTCTATGCGACAGCACCTAGAAGCACCCACAGAGGAGTCCAGAAGGGGAAACATAAGTTGGAATCCCCCCAAATTTTCTGCATCAGGAGGCTGAGAAAGGAGGATCACCAAGGTGGAGTCTAGACCACATAGTTAGGCCCTAGGGCTGGGGCACAGCTAAGTGGCAGAGCGCTAGTTCACTATGGCCAGGGCCCTGGGTTTGAGCCCCAGGACCACAAAAAAGCAAATCCTAGCACCCTCTGTCCCCTGGGGTTGTGCACACAAATCTTGGGGTGACGGTGCTCTATGGGGCCTTGCTCTTCCCCAGGGGTGTGCATTGGGAAAGGACAGCAGCCTCTGAAGGACCCAGCTGGCAGACAGGTCCTGAGGCTGAGCTTCCAGGGCACTGCTACAGACCACCACGCTTTGGAAACACCTGAGCTCTGTCCCAGACAGAGTCCAGAGTCAACACCCACTGCAGGGCTCCCATGGCAGGAGGGGACCCGCAAAAAGCCAATTCAGAAACAAAGTTGGTATGTGGTGTCCAAAGGCCAGGGGGAGGGAGACCAGGTGGCCATTCATGAAAATGAGGTCCCTTAGAAGGTCATGACAATGTTCTAGAATTAAGATGGGGAGTGTAAACTATGTCATGCATCAAAATCCTGTGGGCCACACACACTTAAAATTGGTGGATCATGTTTCCAAATGCACTCCAACAGAACTGCCAGAAGCTCACCAGGGTCCAGCCTCTCTGGCCTCCTTGGGCACTGTGCAGACAGGACCAGGGCTGAGGAGTCCCCAGGCCAAGATTCATAAGCCTCCTTCAAACTCAGACACTTCACAACTCCACGCAACGCACCTGAGGTCCTTCTGTCCCAATATCTCATCCATGTGGGGAAACTGCCCAGAAGGACTTGGGTTTTGGGTGGCTGGGGGTACTAAGGATTGAATGCAGGGACCCTCAACCACAAATCCCCATCCCCAGCCTTGTTTGGCATTTTATTTACAGTCAGGGTCTCACTGGGTTGCTTAGGGCCTCACTTTGGGTGAGGTTGGCTTTGAACTCCCTATCTTTCTGCCTCAGTGAATCGAGCTGCTGGGAGCAGAGGTGGGCACCACCTTTGTTTTGAAAGACAATTTTGCTCTTTTCCATTAGGCTCTTTTCTTCGAGAAGCTGGATGAAGCAGACCGATGGATGGCTCAAATTTCCACTGTGTTCCTGTGTTGCCTCTCCTACGTGGAAGAGGATAATTTTTCTCTTTTCATCTCAAGCACTTTCGTAGGATTGATTTTCCAGATGAACTGGCTCAAGGTGTCATTCCTGAGAAGGGGCCACCTTCTCAGAACCTCACTAATACAGGGTAGACGGGATGTGGTGAGGGATTAAATATATAGAGAAAGGTTTGCGGAGCTAAACTCCTGAGGTGAAGGCCCCTTTAGGTAACAAAAAATAGCCCTTGGAAGAAGTGACATTTTCATAATCTCCATAAAGCAGTGACCCAGAAACCACCTCAGAGAATCAAATAACCATCAAATTATAAAAGGGGGAAAGATGGAGAGATTCTATGGTGAATGGAGAGTGGTCTACATATGAGAAACTGAGCCCCAGAGAGCTCAGAGGATTTACAGGGGTCACCCAGCACCAAGGGACTCACAGTCACCCTGGCCCTCAGCCAGCTCTGGATGCAGGATGACTGTGGAGCCTCTTTCTGAGCCTGAGGCCTTGATCTGGAAAACAGGGAAATGAGATTCATGGCACCTGCACACACAGACACACAGCTGCGAGGAGCCACAGGTAAAATACTTCCCCAAGCCTGCAGCAGGGTACCTGGCTATGCAGCAGGGGACAGGTACAGAGCTAGTGTGAGTCAATCATAAAAACAGTGAATGAGTAAAAACATTATGAAAAAGAAAGAAAAAAGAAAACAAAATTATGTCCACTTTGATTTTTTTGGGAGGTGAGGGGGCAGTACTGGGAATTGAACCCAGGGGTGACTTACCCCTGAGCCCCATCCCCAGCCCCATTTTTTATTTTATTCAGAGACAGGATCTCCCTGAGCTACTCAGGGCCTTGACTAAATTGATGAGGCTTGCCTTCACCTTGTGATACTTCTGCCTCAGCCTCCTGAGTGGCTGGGATGACAGGCGTGCTCCACTGTGCCTGGCTGGCCAATGGTCATCATGTGGTGGACGAGATGGCAGAAACAATTTCTTTACTTAATCACACAACTCCCAGGAGTAATAAGAAAAGAAAGAGCTACCTCATGAAGGGAACTACGTCCATGCCCTCTATGAGGTGTCCCTTTGTACTACACAATGTTATCCTGAGTGTCCCATACGGCATCAACAGTGCAGAGGCCAAGGAAAGAGGGACACAGAGGTCACACCACCTGCCCGGTGCCACAGTGCTGAGGACAGGGCTCAGGACAGACTCCCCTTGATCTGCTTGATGCCCTTGGCTGTCTTGAGCCCTATGATCATGTGGCTGATGGTCTTGCCGTAGCTGCCCACAGGGTTCTCGGTCTCACATAGCGTCAGCTCAGTTACCTCCCCCTCATAGACCTCCTTGGCCTCCTTTATCAGCAGCCCTGGGAGGGATGGCTGACGGGGACAAGGTGAGAAGTGGGATCATCCTTCTCTCCACATCCATCTCCTCCCTACCAACAAACTTCTTACCTCAAACTGCCACAGCACAAGAACTGACAAGTCACCTTACAGTACAACCCAGTGACACCATCATGGCTGGAGAGCAACACTCTAGGGAGAGGTGGCCAATGCCTGTCCACCCATCTCGGGAGGGCGAGGAAGGAGGGTAAGCTGGAGGCCAGCCTCAGCAACCCATTGAGGCCCTGATAAACTCAATGATACCCTGTCTCCAAATAAATTCAAAACAGGGCTGGAAGGTGGCTCCGTGTTTAGGTGCCCTGGGTTCAATCCCTGGTGCCCTTCCACAAAAAAAAATATAATAAAATAAAAGGGCTGAGGGTCGCTGCTCTCCTGATAAATGGGTAGGTCACAGAGGACTTCTGCTTGCAGGTGGCCATTGGGCTTCTTGTGAGCTGATATGGAAATGTCCCAAAGGCAGAGACACATGGCCACAGGATCAGACACTCAGGCCACTTCCCACTGTTCAAAGGGGGCATTATCTTATCACACCATCCCTTGCCTTCTCAGTCTCCAGAAACCAAACAAGGACAGGGACACTCAAGACTGGAAGCTAAGGGTCAGCTCTCCTCTGCCTGTGATCTACCTGAGAGCCTATAAATGGGGCTTTTGGAAAACACCCAAAAGAGAAGCCACATTTTGTGTTTGATGAACCAAATTTCCAACTTCTGAACCCCAAGACAAACTTCTCAAAGTCCAGAGAAGCAGTGCACACCCGAGTCCCAGCAGCTCTGGAGGATGAGGCTGGAGGATCATGGATTAGAGGCCATCCTCCACAACACTGAGGCCCTGAGAAACTCAGGGAGAATCTGTCTCTAAATCAAATGCAAAATAGGGCTAGAGATGGGGCTCAGAGGTTGAGGGCCCCTGGATTCAATCCCTGGTACAAAAAAAAAAAAAAGAAATTTCCCAGACAACATGAAGGTATCAGAAAACTCTGTCCAGCTTGGAAAATTCTGGGCTTTCATTTGTTTTTTATAGAACCTTTTCTATTCTGCAAAGAGGAAATTCCTCCAAATGGAATGTCTGTCCATATTCATTGTGAGGGGACAGTGACATGAAATTCCCCCAGGAGTGGAAGAAAGGCATCCCTGTCTCTCAGCCACTCATATATTTGTCTAGAAGTTTCTTCGTGGTGACCAGCAGACAGGGGAAGGCCCCGTGGACAGTGGGCCCAGCTGTGGCCCAGGGGGCAGACTGAGGGTGCTGTCTCTAGCCACAACAGCACAAAGGACACAGGTTTCATCTGCTGGTTCAGGTTTCTAAGTCCCTGACAGGGACCTTTATCATGTCAAGGGAGCTACACAGACAGGGACAGGTGACCCTCTCTCCCTCGCTCTGCAGCTTTGCAGGAAGTCAAATGTGTAGGGGAAAGCAGGCTCCTGTGGAAGGGGAGGTCACGGCTTGCCCTTTCATTCTGTGGCAGGATCTAGAAATTTCTCTTCAACTGCTGCCATCAAAAGCCCCTGCTGTGTCCCCCACCCCACCCCAGGGGCCACTCCCAACCAAGGACCCTGGTGACCTCTACTTTTTCAAATTTTAAAGCATTTTAGTTCCCTCTGAGCAATTGTAACACAAGCAACTCTGTGAAGGCCAGTTTTATCAGGTTTCTGTCTCACAAAAAATGGTTTTTTTAATTATTTTTTAAGTTATAGATGGACACAATACTTTTATTTTATTTTTATTTTTATGTGGTGCTGAGGATTGAACCCAAAGTCCCACACATGTGAGGCTAGTGCTCTACCACTGAGCCACAGCCTCAGCCCATCACGAATATTTTTGAGGCCCTGGTCCAACAGAAACAGATTTTCAGCTGGGTGTGGTGGTGCATGCCTATAATCCTACAGCTTAGGAGGCTGAGGCAGGAGGATCATGAGTTGGAGGCCAGCCTCAGCAACTTAGCAAGGCCCTTAGCAACTTTAGCAAGACCTTGGCTCTAAATACAATACAAAAAAGGGATGTGGCTCAGTGGTTGAGTGCCCCCAAGTTAAATCACTGGTTAAAAAGAAAAGAAAAGAAAAGAAAAGAACAAGAGTTGCATTTCTCAAGCCAAGGAGACTTGAAAGAGTTCAAGGACAATTCCAGCGACTATACCCCTCTCAGGACTTTCCCCTCCCTCTGGCAAAGGTGATTTTCATTCTAGAAGTATGAGTTTGAGATCAGATTCTTTTCTTAAACACACAAATGATCCATGTCACTAAACAAAGACTAGTTAAGATGTATATTCCATTTTGCTTTGACCTGAGGTTTGTCCTCTTGGGCAGCAGAGATCAATAAGAACACAAGGACTTTTCCAGTTCCCAGAGGTCCAGCCCACAGCATGGCTCTTCCTGCCATCTTCTTGCTTTTGATGAACTCTTCTATGACATCACATGCCTGGTCAATATTACTGTGTTACAGTGGGGAAAAAATGCAGTCCCTGATCCAGATGATTCACAGACTCATCCAACCAACCCTGGGTGCCAGCACCCTCCAGGCACTGCTCTGGATGCCCTGACAGTGGAGGTGAGAGAGAAAAGTCTGCCGTACACAGTGGCCCACACCTGTGATCCCAGGGACACAAGGAAGCTGAGGCAGGAGGATGTCAGTTCAAAACGAGCCTCAGCCAAAGTGAGGCCCTGAGCAACACAGAGAGACCCGGTTTCTAAATAAAATGCAAAATAGGGCTGGGGAGGGTCTCAGGGGTTGAGAAAATGTTTGACTGTGAATTTGGCATATTA
This sequence comes from Marmota monax, assembly GCF_021218885.2. Taxonomy (NCBI): domain Eukaryota; kingdom Metazoa; phylum Chordata; class Mammalia; order Rodentia; family Sciuridae; genus Marmota; species Marmota monax. The sequence goes on from NW_026693298.1 coordinate 25,742, forward strand.
GAGTCACACCCATAAACACCAAGTGGCAAACAGATGAAATGACCTAATCACATTAGCCAATGTGCCCTGAACATTCTCCAGTACTTTTTTCCTCTTGTATCATCTTAGTGCTTCAAAGCTGTACTCCACTTTATTTTAGAGCAGTTATGTTCAATCTATTTCAATAGTCTTGAAAAGTGTGTCCCTGATTATTTAGTTTCATTCAGGATAATTTTATTTTGATACATTAAAAATAGTCAAAGCAATATGAAGTACATGCTCATCAGAAAAATATTTAAATCATTTTGGTTTCCTGCCATCTATAGCTAGTCATAAAGTAATATGATTAAGCCAACTAAAAACTGACTTCAATGTTTTTTGGAAATTAAAATTTAGGTGTTTTTCTGTGAATTGTCTTAAGTTATACTTTACCTAAGTATCAGAGTCTGTTTTCTCACCAAACTGTTAACTCTTTGAACTTTTTGACATATTACTAGGTTATTTTGAGCAAAGTGTCTTTAAAAAGTGACTTACCTAAAAATAATTTTTGTTATTAATACTTTTTTAAACACATTGTCTGTAACTGTATTTTCCCTTTGTTTTTAATGCTTCTTTCTCTGAAACCCCTTGATTTTGTTTTGCTAAAACTCATTTACTAAGACCTAACTATCTTTGGGTTTGCTGTAGTGGCCTTGACTAAAACCATATTATTGGGTGCCCCTAATGACTGGCACTGACTTTGTGGCCCAAGTCTGTTGGTTGCTATTTACTAATTCAGCAGGATTTAGTTATCTCTGTAAAGTGATAATCATTTTTGGCCTTCTCTCTCAGGTGAATGAGAGAGAACAAGGTGAAGGAGAGTGTAGAGAAATGTTAGGATTTCCTTAGATAATGTAATTTTTAAAAGGAAAAAAATAGCATCTATCTGAATTCAATAAACTGATCTACCAAGTGGAATTTTTGGAACATGTACTTCTGCTCCCAAATGCTGTTTAAATGTTTTATCACAGGCATGAAACTAAGCAGATTATGTTATGCCAGAGTTTAGAGAACATATGAACTATGGAGATAAGACTGACAAACTCATCATCAGAGAAGTTCATGAAGTTGGATAAGCAGTATTTCAAACAGAGCTATTGTAGACATAATACTGTCACTTAAGGTAAAATATATGATGTCTTAGGAGAAGAAAATTTTATTTACTGTCCTGTAGACATTTTTACATAAAATATTAATAAAAATTTTAGAATAAAAATATAAAATTAAGTATTTTTTAAGGATTCTCAACTTGCCCTTGTGGGTTTTTTGGTTGGTGGATGGAATATGTTCTTGTATTTTGTTTAAACTCTCTTTGCTTCTGCCTTACAAATGAAGTGTAAGTGTATGTTGAAGTGGCTAAACAGGGATTTCAGGAAAACTCAATATTTCAATCCTATTAGAGAATTCAGCTACTGATGTTCCAGGAGAAAAAAAAAATAGAAAACCAGCACAGATTTTGAGAAACTACCTTCAAAAACGTATCACATTTTCTGTGAACATTGTACAGTGGTGCAAACAATCACAAGTCATGTTTCATCACAACACTGCTGTACCTTCCAGCTTAGGCAAGGGAAAGGTAAAAGGGAAGTGAGCTAATAACTGACAGCAACATAATTATATGTCCCTATGTTAAATAATTCTGTGACAAATTAAAAAAAAATACCCTATCTGTTTTACTTCAATACCCTATCTGTTTTAAATTTATGGCACAGATCAATTAAAGAGCTTACCAGACTAAAAACTTGTTCTACAATATGTAGTTCATAAACTGACCTGAATACTTGCTCAGAAGTCCAAGGATGTTATGTGATAATACCAACTAATGTGATAAAATTGCCGGCCTTGCTATTTTTGTGTGGAAATGCCAGAACCTAAAATCAATCTTATAAATATTTCAACCTGATTCCTCCAGGTAAAGAAATACATAACAATCTTGGAAGCTGTTATTTTTTCTTACAAAAGTAATTCTAGTAAACTTGTTAGATTAGTTAACAGGTGAAATCTAACAGCTCTTTAAAGAGATTGACTCCAACAGGATTTTAGGATTTTTACAGTAATATGGAAAATAATCTAGAAATATAGGAAGTCCTAATTTTGTTTAAAAAATTAATAATTTCCATTCATGTGAGTTTTATTTATACTGTCTCTATATATACAATGGAAAAGTACCATTTATGTGTAAAGCTAATAGAGATATCAAAGGCATAAAACTAAATTGTATTAATTCCTTAAATTAAATATTTGATTAATGAATAAAGCATGTTAAGAGGAGTTAAATTGTTACAGGTCACATGGAATTTAAATTGATCATAATAAATAATTGAAAGCCAACACATAAACATAATTCCCATATATTGTAAAGACTCAGAAAAATATTTCATATTAAAATCTGATAAAAACACTGATCAAGATTACAAATTCTAAGATGATATGAAAAATAATTTAAGTGTAGATTCATTTTTTGGTATACTAGTTTTTTGCATTGACACCAATTCAATGCACCTCAATATAATTTTACAGCATATTACATGTAGTAGTCTAGTTATTTATAAAGTATATTTCATTTTGAAAATTTTAAGAATAACAGCAGCTTTAATTTCACACAGACTACCACCATCTAAATGTGAAATACATTTGGTAAGGTATCTAAAGGTTAACTTAAATATCTTAAATATAAATCTTCTGATAACTCTCAAATGCAATTTGATAAATATAATAGATACAATTATGGAAGAAGTATTGAATTGCTATGAAAATCTATAGCTAAAAAGCCTACCTTGTTTTTTGTAATGTTACCACAAAAAGGAAATAATACAAACAGTGAGCCACAGTTGCAGTTTAACCAGATGGTCATCCATTAAAGTTTTAAAAACATTTTAATATTTCTTAAGGTTCTTGACAGCTGGGGGCAAACAAGGTTCTTCATCAAATTCTGACTAAGCCAATACCATAAAGATTCTCTGAGTTTATTTTAAGCTACAACTAAAGTTCCTTTTCCACTATGCTATATTTGGACATACAAGAGTGATGTCTTCCAAGGTGGCTATCTATTTCACAGACTCATTTGCCTGAATGCATTAAATGAAAAATGAGTTTTGGGGGTGAACTTAATGTTTGGCATATTAAAAGCTAATTTATCATTGATATCACATTACCAATACCATCTTTTCTTTATTTTATTTTACTTGTCATGTAAAATTTAAAAAGACCTTATGGGATATGGACAGACTGACCTCAAACAGGTTACATACTATAAGTTTTATGTACATGTTTATATATATATATATATATATATATATATATATATATATATATATATATAATTCTTAGAAAGTTGAAATCCATATGTAGTCAGACTTCAAGATAATAATGAGGATCTAACATTGATTTTGAATATTGGATAAGCTTTATTGTTTTGCTTAAATAAAATAATAAGTAGTATTTTTTATTCAGAAGGAAGTGAGTTTTGCTTAAGTAAAAATGCACATGCACTATTTTGTGTGAAAATAAAATTTACATGAAGAGAACACAGTCTTATATTATATTTCTTCATAAAATACTATCTTTTTATACCTTTAGTTAATTAATTTATTTGTGATTATGAATATTAAACCTGGTGCCTCACATGCACAAGGCAAGTGCTCTACCATTGAACTACAACCCCAGCCCTAAAATACTATCTTTTTTTTCTTTTTTAAAGAGAGAGAGAATTTTTTTCAATATTTATTTTTCAGTTTTTGGTAGACACAACATCTTTATTTTTTTAATGTAGTGCTAAAGATCAAACCCAGCACCCCGTGCATGCCAGGTGAGTGCATTACTGCTTGAGCCACATCCCCAGCCCAAAATACTATATTTAAAACTACATAAAATATTGCTTTATAAGATTATACTAATAATTTCAGTATACACACATAGATAGATATACATTGATATGAGTATTAATGTAAATTCCAAATAGACTAGTGTTCTTAGGTAAATATATTATCTAGGACTTATCTGGATATACCAATAAATATGTGGGCCTAGAAGCCACTGAAGTGCTATGGAAAACTGCCTCCAAGGAAGAGTCTCATGGCACTAAATTCAGGATTAATTTTTCAAGTCCCTAGACCTTTATCAATTGTAAGTTACAATAACAGTATTAATGAATTAAAAACTATTGTGATTAACATTTTTATTTGAATAACAAGTAAATATAAAAGTAATGAAATTTGTTTCAAAAAATCTCAATGTTGAATATATATCCAAATTCCTTCAGCTTCTTTTATAGACATGGAAAAATGAAATTATTTACACAGAATTATTAACACAGGTTTATCTAAAAAAAATTTTACTCATATAATAATTTTACTTTTCTCTATATAATATTAACTTTCAGTTTCTATATATTTAACTTTGAAAAAAAAAACTTTTATGACATCTTCTAGGTTTGGGAAGCAGCTAGTAGCAGTTGCTGTATTAATGGTGGGAAAGACAGAATTGTGGTCAAGAACACAAGGGCAACTAATTTGCATCAAAAGCATCACATAAAGCTGATCATAAATGAATCATTTTGACACAGAACTTTTAAATCCATAATCTTAAAAGCATTTCCTAAGCCTGTGGGAAATTAATAAATAGCATTAGTATGTTGACCTTAACGATATAAATCAAATGTTAATCTGCATTTAAAAGTATCTACAAAAGAGACAGAATTGCATGAGACCTTAATTAGTTGAAATGATGTTAAAATTTTGTAGAGCTAATTACAAGGGTTGTGGCTGTATAATAAAGCAAAGAACAGAAGACAACCTTCTATGGTAGATCTAGGAACACAGCACTTACTTAGTCTCTGTGCCAATTATATACAGAATTGTAATGCCAGGAAGGTTTTCCAGATAAGGTGACATTCAAGATGAGACCTGAGGGATAAGTATGGAATGTCAAGGGAAGGCATTGCAAGTAGGGAGACATGGTTGTTCCAAAAGTATTTTTTTATTATTTGCTAGTCATTCATTCAACAAGTATGTATTGAATGACAGCCATTTTGCTTCAGGCGCCCCCTAGCAGGGGAGGCTCTGAAGGGTGGCTGATGTCTGCTCGTGCCCTGCTTGCTCTCAGAAGGACATGCTTGTGACTGTGGCAGAGAGGGAGTTTCTGATTACCTTAGCGAGCTGGCCATCCAAGCAATTGCCCCACCTAAACAGGAGAGAATGGAGGTGGCAAGGGCTGCCACCAGTGCGGGAACACGGGGAAAGCTGAAACCAGTGCTGGGCCACAGTGTGCCCCTGGTGACCATGCCCAAGTGGTCACTGGCGCTGCTCCTGGCACACAAGGCACACAGGCCAGGGCCCCTTGTACCGGGAGCTGCTGGCATTTGGCGGCTCAGCAAGGGAACCATGGTTAAGCAATAAGTTACAATTTTTTATATTATGTCAGACACAGGAAACTAATAAGACTAAATAAATTTCTTTCATGTTTAATTGCATATCAGGACTATTTCTCTAAGGGCCTGGACTAGAACAACTGAGAAAGATTTTGTCAGCTTGAAAAAATTCTGAGTTCATAAAATTACCTTTTTCTTTTTGGTTTCAAATGTTTACATTTTTAATAAAATAAAAAGTTGACATTTTCCCATCAAAAGAAAAAAATGTGTATTTTACATAAAACATTTTTCATTGGTGGTCATTGCCATTTACATTTAAAAATAATCTAAGTTGATACAGAGTTTACTTTTTTTAAAATTTCAAATGTGTTGCTACAAGTAACAGAATATGTGTTAACAGCTTAATGAAGTTATCCAGCAGCACAAGAAAAGGACTCACATTATGGACTGGAAGGTTGTGACCTTATAAGGCAGTGACAGAATATGACAAAACTTTTTTTTCAGTTTTTCCTCATAAGGTAGATCAGATATGATTGAAGTTGTAAACTAAGATTGAAATTGTAAACTTGAGTTGAAATGTTTCTCAAAAATCATAAGTTCAAATCTTAAACCTGAGTTCTTCAGAGTATGGTTGCTTTTAGAGATAATATGCTTAAATAGGTAACTGAATTAAGTGTTTGGGCTGTAGCTCAGTGGCAGAGTACTTGCCTAGCACATATGAGGCACTGGGTTCAATTTTTAGCATCCCATTAAAAGAAATAAATAAAAGTTCTGAAACAATTTTTTAAAGAGGTAACTGAGTTAAAATGTGATCATTATGATGAGCTCTAATTCAATATGGCCAGTGTCCTTAAAAGAAGAGCACTTTAGAACACAGACATGCATAGAAGGAAGACCATAGGAGGACAGCAGAAATGGCTATCTACAAGCCCAGGAAAAAAGACCTCAGATGAAATAAAACCTGGTGACACCTTAATCCTGGAATTCTAGGTTCCCTACTTAAGAAAATGATATTATATTGTATATTAATACTCTTGCCTCTATTAGTAAAATTTTATAAAGAAAGATAACAACATGTAAATAACCATATGCTGAGAGAGAAGGGACAGACACTTTATGTTGAGAAAGCCCTTCTCCAAGGGCAGCAAAGGCTGGCCTTGGGTCTTTCTGGGACCTCCAACTCAACAGCCCACACCTGCCTAGCACCTTATTTTGGAAGACAGGTACCACCTCAGGAAGCTGTCCTTATCCTACAGGTTGCTCAAGAGGGGTCAATCTGGGATGCAAACTTCTCCAGTCACCCTGAACTTGGTGTGGGTCCCTGGTCACCAGTGGGTCCTGAGGCATCACAAAGTTGGTGCATGTTCCTCAAGCTCTGGAGCAGAGCGTGAGTCCTTGGAAAGGCAGGAGAGACTGGACCTGGCTGCTGGAGTGTTCCAACTGGAAGCCTGCACTGGAACCAGGCTGTGAGGTGGCCAGGCCTGGTAGGGGAGCAGTTACTTGCTACTCACCCCTACTTTGCATATTCACAAGGCTGAGCTCCATCTCCTTCTCCTGAAGGTAGCTGAGAGAAATTACATTATTTATAATAAGCATTCCCCTCCCAGAAAGGCCTAGATGATTATTCATAGGAAGCATGGCCCTAGATGATTATGCATGAGGAAGTGTTGCCCCACACAGAAAGGCCTAGATGATTATTCATAAGCCTGAGGGAGGCAGTTTGGGATGGCAAAGGCCTCTGGAGCCCAGGTGAGAGGGAGGCATCTACCCTCTGAGGTGAGCACCATCCAGAGACTAGGTCTCCGGGAAAAGGGTGTTTGGGTATTGTTAGGCCCAAGCTCTTCATTTTAACAGTTTTTCCACTCTTGAGACTTTAATTTTAAAGTTTTCTTTGGGGTCCAAAATTTTCTGAGGACAGTGGAAATGACAGGCTGAGGTGGAGGCAAAAAGGAGGCTATAGGTGACACCCTGGCTTTCCACGAGAAAAAGTTCCACACATTACAAGAAGGATATGGAGAAGGAAACAGAAATGCAGTGCGATGTCTGAATCCCACTATCTAGAAGCTTTAAGATTCATTTTTGAGAAGCTGCAGGAATGGGCCTGGGTGAGGACTCAGCAGCCATAATTAGCTGTGAGGCAGCCAGGGGCTTTGCACTGGGAGGAGGCACCTGTGGAGCTTTATGAGTTTTCCTTGGCAGACCAAGAGATGAGCCACCAGTGTCACCCTAGGATGACCTGCCTCAGGAGCCCAGGTGAGAGGACTTTCAATTTATGGAGGATTTGACTTTTTATCTCTGTAGACTTCAGTCTTCCAAACAGGCCAGATTAGCCAGTGTGGTGGAACTCAAGATTGGCCAATCACCAAAATGTGGCAGGTGTGCAGAGCACACTGGCTGTGCTTACCTGGTGAAAACTTAGGAAAAGCTTTGTTGTTGTAACTAAAGGGTTTTTAAATCTCTTTAGAAAGAGAATCCACTCTTTCTCCTGTTGGCTCTGAGTCCCTTAGCTTCTAATCCTGCAGGATGCCTAGCACATGGCTGTTGCCTAGTGAATGCTGAATGAGTAATTGAAGTAGCATGAAAAAGATCTTTCAAGACCAAAGAGCAGGAAAATAATATCCAGCTAGTATAGTGGAAACTATTTACTCTGAATGAGCATGGAGTACCAGAATTATTAGGGCCAAATGGAATTTTTTAAACTTGTGAATAATAATTTATTGAAACAAGCTCTGTGACAAGTCTAAGTCACAGAGTGAAATTTGGCAAACAAGTTTCCCTTGCTGAGCTTCACTTTCCTTTTTCATTGTAGTTTTATGTTTTACTTACAAATCCATGATTTTTTTTTTGGTACTAGGGATTTAATTCAGGGGCAGTCAACCACTGAATCACATTCTGAGCCCTATTTTTGAATTTTTTATTAGAAAGAGGGTCTCACTTAGTTTCTTAGTGCCTTGCTTTTGCTAAAGCTGGCTTTGTACTCATGATCATCCTGTTAATCTCTCAAGCAACAGGGATTACAGTTGTGTGCCATCATGCCAGACCCAAGATCAATTTTGAATTAATATTTGTACATGGTGTGAGTTATAGGAAGAGGTCAGTTTCTTCCCTCCTTCTTTATTTCTTTCCCCACTTTTTATGCTTGGGATGTTTTCTTGTTCTAACTATTTCATGAAAGGACTTTCTTTTCTTCACTAAGTTCACTTTTCCCTTTAAAATTAAGGAGTCAAATTAATATTAGAGGAAATCTCTCTTTATTTCTGGCTTTATGAATCTTTCCAACCGATTTCTTCTTACATGCACTCCCTTTGAGCAAAGTTATCTTTCATATGATGTGTATGTTAAGATGGTCATCTAGTTGAAATTCAAAATTCATGTGTTGTATATTGTTCAGTTGATGGGGTTTTCCCATTAAAACTATGGGGAAAGTGTGTAGAAATTCTTAGTATAAAAAAGAAGAAATCTTTAGTGTATTAAGTATGACTTTTTTGGACAAACCTAATAAACTGAGTTTTGCTTCACTTGGGAAAAAATGTGGCTTAGGTTTCAGTTAACAAAACAACAGCTGGTCAATCTTTGCTTTGGATTCACACAGTGAAGGCATATAATATTAATTGTGCCACCATTTAAGATACAGTATTTGAGATTTAAGTCAAGAGGTAAGTCTGGAGTCAATTTCTTTTTCACAAAGGAACACAGAAATATTGACTGTCAATAAGATGATTAATGCTTGCCACGGAGACAATATATCAAACAAGAATGAATTATATGGATACCCTGTGAAATTTCAGATGTTTGTGGATCCAGAATGCAAAAAATTTCTTAAGCAAAAAGACATTTGAAAGAGCTTAAATTCTTAAAGTCCAGAGTTGGAAAATCTTTTTTTTTTCAGTTTTTAGGTAATGAATTAGAACAAGGTGATACAATACACATAGAAGCATTCTCTGAGAATGTGTGACTCTAGGGTCACACTTCCTGGGGCTATCAGCTTGTGAGATTTTGAAATTAAACAGGGTTTGTAGTTTATAAAGAGACCTCTGCAAAACCTTTTCCAAATGGAGAAGCAACAGTAGTAACAGAATATAAGAGTTTGAAAGGGGCCTGGTTATTTTGAGAAAATTATTTGGGCATTTTTCTTGAAGCAGGCTGATTCTAAAATGATAGAAAAAAAACCAACCATGTTTAGACACAAGCAAATAAGCAAGCCCAACACCTAGGGAGATACTGGTCACTGCATCATATTATATGAAGTGGAAGGAAAAGAGGACCTTTACTTTGGGGAGTCAGTCAAGAAAAACTCCTACATTGTGAATCAAACTTTTTGTATTTTTAGGTCTCACTTCTGTCACAAAATAATCTGACTGTCCCTGTGTTAGTCAAATATTTTTCTGTATCCAGATTTTCTCACCTAGAAAATAAAATATTTGTACTAGGTGACTAGATGACATTAAAAATCCCTCCTACTGCTAAAATTTTGTGAGCTTTTCCTAGACTATAAATTCTTTCTATAGTGTTTTTCCATAGATTCTGCAAATATTTATTGAGTCCCTATTTTTTCCTGTACAGTGACACAAAGGGTCACATGTTATATACTTTTATTTATGTGAACTCTTTACAGTAGTCAAATTTATAGAGATGAAGGTTGATTAGAAGTTTATTGGGGCTGAGAGTAGAAGGTATTGAGAGTGATAAATAATGGGCCAGGAATTTCTTTTAGGAGTGATACAAACATTCTGAAATGATTGTGGTGGTGGTTGAATGGTAAAGAATGAAGAATTAAAATATATATATATATATATATATATATATATATATATATATATATATATTATATAACTTTGCCCTTATTTTACCTTACAGAATTTTGTCAATAAATAACGGTAGCTGTGATAGAGTAAATTTTGTAATGGGCACATAATTTGGACTTTATTGTGTTGATATGGGAATCGGGAAATCACATTATTTGAGAAAATTATACTAAGCCATCTCCAGGATATGAGTAGCAATTGGGAATGCAGGAGTAATTTCAGATGAAGGAAATATTGCCAAAGCCTGAAAGCCAGAGGTAATATAGTAACTTAGTGTAATTAAATAAGATAAGGATAGCTGATATATGAAAGTGTAAGGGAAATGTTTAGAAATTAGCCTAGGGAAATATGAGCAAATCTTGAAGTCATAGTTAGAAATTTAAATTTTATTCTGAGGGCAATGGGGGGTCACTTCATTTTGGGAACTAATACATTCTCATGTTTGTTACTTAAAAGAAAAACTCTGGCTGCAATATAAAGAATAGAATGGAGAAGAGCAAGGCTATCAACAGGAAGATCTTTTTGCAGCAGTTCAGGCAAAAGAAAAGTCTGTTCTTCTCTAAAGTAGAAATGACATCAACATGGATAAAGTGAGAAGTGAATATATTTGGGAAATATTAAGGTGATTGGACAGTGGAGAAAGGAAGGGATTAGAGTTGAGTCATATATTTAAGGCTTGGGGGATTTGGTATCTAATGGTATTTTTCACTTAGCTACAGAAAAGATGTAGATTTTTAGGAAAAAAGAATTTACATTTGTTTGTGCTGAATACATCAATTGTAATTGACTAATGGACTGATAGAGGTACTGGTTAGCAAATGACAAAACAACCTGGGCTGGGAATTTACATATAAAATTGTTAAAATAGGAAGTATACTTAAACATGAGAGTATATTTGTTCATCCATAAAATGTGTTTACAAAAAAAAAAAAAAAACTCCTACACAGACCTGGAGGAACACCAAAATCACAGGGGGAAAATGGGCAGGGAATAGATTCTGCACTGGACAGTGAAAAAGAACAATTGGGAGATTAGAGGAAAATTGGGAGATTGAACACTAATTGTTTAAAGCAAACATGATTTGTTAGACAAAATGAAATGTATATCAGAGAGTCTACAAGTGCTTTACAAATAATGACAATTCAATCCTTGAAATAACAATTTGAAATTAGTTTTGTTATATATTTTTGTAAATTAGAAAACTGAGGAACACAACTTGCTTGAGGTCATACGTGTGTACATTATGAACTGAGATGTGACTTTAAGCAGTCCAGCTCCATCACAGTTATAGTGCTTAACTGCTATGATATGCTACTTCTCCTGATAAATAGTTGCTCACATAAGAGCCATGGAAAGTTGGATCAATTGTCTCCATTTTACAAAAAGGGCACTTGTCCTAGAGAAATTAAGTAATTTCGCAAGATTCTTATAAATGCTAGGTATTTGAGTCAGAATTTGAACCCTTAACTCCAAAGCCACTTTTTACTAGATTGTACTGCTGGTTATTTCTCTCAATATAGACACATCTGTGTGTGTAAAATTTAATTTTACTCATAAATAATAATTCTGAATAATTAAATGGATAGTAAGAGAGCCTAAATTGAATCTTTTCTCAAAATCAAGTGTTCTCAATAACTCGAAGTTTTCAGTAATAATATAAATTTAATCCAGGCTATCTGTACACTCTAAAAACACAGGTGTAATAGTGCAATGTGTTCTAATTGATTGATGCTATTTTCAGGGCTAATTTTACTAGATATGCCACCATAATATTTCATGATCATAGAGAAATAAAAAAGAACCCCACCGTACAGAAAGTTATTCAAAAGACCTTATTCCTCTTATTTATCATCTATAAAACTAATAACTACCCAAGTGGATTGTCATGGTTTAATGGGCTAAAACTATATCTGAAATTTTTATTGCTATTACCCCTTGCTCTTCATTTTAATTCACAAAATTTAAGGGTGTCAACAGATATGTTGATTCAGATTTAATAGTTCAATGCTGAAGTCAAAGAGATAACTTGGAAGTTTTAAAAACTACCTAGATTTCAGCTTCATAAAAATATTGTAATTGTGTCTCCTAGTGCTGCTCTGAAGAAGCAATTAGAAAGAAATTAAATATTATCTGATGTTTGTAATTTCTATCACCACTTTGTGGCAGTGTTCTGAAATAAAATGAACACAAACTCTGAATGATTCACGTTTTCCATCCTGGAACGAAGAGGCTTTGACCTATACTACATCTTGTAGTGACCTGGACATTGACCCCATCAGGAAGTTTGCGGGCATGTCTTCAGACCTAGGTGTGTTGTCCCATGGCCCCTTGGATCGAATTACACTCACCTGCCCTTTGTATCCCTGCCCCTTCTGGCCTATTTTGGATGGAACTTTCTAAGAATAAGGATCCCCCCAATTAGAGCCCACTTCTGAACGTGCTCATTCTCTCTCGCCAGCCTCTTCTGACTTTCTCTTGCTCTCCCATTTGGGGAGCCTGAGGCCAAGAGAAGAGAAGCTCTCCTGAAGCTCCTTTAAAGGTAAAGTGTATGTCTGTGTTGTATTTGCTGTGCCTGGAAATTCACACGAACAAACTTAAGTTCAACTACCTGCGCGGGGGTGGGGGGGGTGGGGGGAGAAAGGTGGATACAATACCTTTATTTTTATGTAGTATTTAAGATAAAATGTAGTGCCTTACACATGTGTGTTGAGTGCTCTACCCCTGAGCCAGAAACTCCAGCCCTCTGCCCTCATTTATTGACAAATATCTTCTAGTATCTTGAATCAATCATTAATGCAATAAGTAATGGCTTATCTAAAACATTTTTTTCTTCAAAGGGGTTACTTTGCAAATATTTTATTCAGAATCAAATAAAACATTGAATAAAAGCCTCCGTGGAAATTACATTAAGACCTTTGAAAAGAAAAGGGCAGTTTTACTTTAGTGTGTTTCAGTGTGTGTAAAGCAAAAAGCATAAAAACTAGATGTTTTAAACATTAACTTTTTAAAAAAATTTGGTATACTACACATAAAAACCATACCTTACATATTCTCATTTGTACAATTTAGTGCAACCAAGAACCTTAACTATGTTGTGTAACTGTCACTATTTTATGCTTCCAAACATTTTTTTAATCACCTCTGAAAGAAAATGTACCCATTAAAATCCCAATACTTGCCACCTTCTTGACCCAGGTAACATCTATTTTATGTTTTATTTTTTCTATTTGTATGAATTTGCCTGGTATGGTTACTTCCTCCTTGGAATCATTTAGTATTTCTACATTTGTTTTAGGCTTTCTTCATATGGCATAATGTTTACAAGTTTACTTCCATTGTATAATGCATAAGAATTTCATTATTTTATAAAAGATAGAAGAGTATTTCCTGATAGCCCACATTTTTTTGTAAATCCATGCATCTAAATATTTTTGTTGTTTGGGTACTAAAGATTTAAACCAAAAGCAATATGCCACTAAGCGATACCCAAGCCTCTTTTATTTTTTATTTAAAGACAGGGTCTCATTAAGACACTGAGGTTCCAAAAATACTAATTTGTAACTTGTCTAAAAATATTCATATGTATGGTAGAATAAACACTCAGATTAATTAATATACATATTTATTTTTAACAGTAGCATTACAATCACAGAATTAATGACTAAGCCTGAACTCATGTTTAAACCAACTTAATTTTAAATAAAACGATGTACTACTATGAAAAGACATGCACATGATTACAAAAAAATTCAATTTCAAGGATATTGATGCATATATATATTCTGTCTTCATAATATTATGTATACTTCCAAACCCAATTAAAAACATTCCTAAATATATACCTCACATGATAATTTTCCTTAATTCAGAACTTTTATATATTAACATCTATATTCATACATATTTTGCCAAATACATACTTGTGACTCTTCATGTATGCAGACATTCTCATTCACTCTCTAACACAAACCCTATTACATAAGGACTATTAGTCCAAATCCTAAACTCATTCTTCTTCCTAAATGACACTGCAAACGTACCTACTGTCCCTGTTTCACTGGATGTTGTCTTCTACATTGAAATATCTGAGGTATGGGATCCTTTGCCATGGTGTATTGATGTCTATAGTACTTCTGTGCAGAACCTGTTCAACACTATGTATCCAAATCACAGGCCCAATGCCCTTCTATATTTCAGATCTTACCTAGTTTTCAAGTTTCATGTGTACACTTCACCTATACATTCTTATAAATACCCCAATTTCCCAAAACCAATATTCACCCACCAGAATGACTCCTAACCCAAATAGACCATGATATTAACCCTAACCATACTCTGCTCCCTCAATCTAATTTCACACAAGAGCAGGATCCCTGGAGAAGATGTACGCAGCTATGCAAAACCTGAGAGACATAATGTCATCTTCCATGGAAAATAACCTGGAATGTGTCTGAATAAGCCTCTCTCTTCTCAATGCAGGGAAGATGGATGCAACCAGGCCTGTGTGGATAGCTGATCCTGGGCTCCTATGATATGTATATATTTATAAATTGTGAAAATGTCACAGTAAGATGGGGCAGCCTCCATCTCATGGGACCCTTGGAAACAATTGTTAGGACCAAGTGGTTGCCAAGAGAGTGACCTCATTCACTTCCCTGAAGGAAGTGACCTCACCTCACTTCCTTGGTGATGGAACTCTGTGAACTTGGGATTCAGGTAGTGGGGCTCCTAGAGCCAGTCCCAGTCTGAGTGGGTTCATTTGTTGTCTGTACCAAGGCCAGAGTCATTCTTTCTTGGCACTTTGTGATGTGTGGACAGCCAAATGCCAGGGGCCTTTCCTTATAAAAAAGGTATTGGCTCATCTGTATGCCCTATAAACATTTTTTAACTTGAAATTTATTTTTATGATATTTGTTCTGTTTGTTCTGTTCTGTTTTTTGAGATGGCATTTCATGATGATAGTCAGGCTGATCTTAAATACCTGGGCTCAAGCAACTATCCTGTCTCAGGCTCTCAAGTAGCTGGGGTAAATGCATGTGACACTGCACCCATAGCTTGTAATTAAAGAAGAAAAAATTAAGATGAAGTGATCATGAATTGAGAGCAAGACAGGTAAATACATTAACTAATATAGCTTGAACTCGGAAAATGTCATCTCTGTAAGAAAAAATAGTATTTTTGTTCTTGCACAAGTCCTTTCTCTTAGTCTTAAAGCCTTCTAAAAAATAAGGGTTGTATCACTTTAGTTCACTAGGTTGTTATGGAGATTTACTAAGAAAATATTGAAACAGGTTAAGCAAAATAGTAAAATAATGGCATACTTAATTACTTACAATCTCAATTAGAACTAATGTGTATTTTTCACAGTTTCTAATATTCAAAATTTAAAATTAGTAAAAAAAAAATGCTTGAGCCTTAATTTTCATTATCGTTTGGGCTCTTCTTTGTGCTTTATAAATCAGAACAAATCTGCAATTAATTTATAATGATATTTATAAATATCTCCTTAAACTAGAGAATATAATCATCCCTTTTTGTGAGACTAATCATTAACAACAAAGGCAAGAAATTAACAAATAGCAAGAACTGGCTTGCATTACTACTATTTCGTCTCCACCTAGTTGAAAAGAATTGGCATATCCTTGTAAGTGTAGCTAAATTTCCATGTTGAATCCAACTGACTTGGAACACAAAATCCTCTTTTAACACAATGAACACTTAGGAGTCATGAGGGGCTTAGCTCTCTTAGATTCAATGAATCTATTTAATCTCTTCCTTTTGTGGGCAGAAGTTAATAAATGCTGAAAAATTTAGGTAGTGATTCCAACAGCTTGGAAATTTTTCATTACTCAGGAAAACCACTAGAAGTGCCAATCAAAAGTTGGCACCCACCCAGGAAAACAGTGATATCGGGCCCCTGCAGTCAAAGGAAATCTATTTCAAGTTATGGAAGAATTTGGGGCACAGATCTGTTAGCCAAGATGATAGAAAACTCTGATCTCTTCCAGTGACATTACTTGTAGCTCTCTAATATCTTTGAATGATTTTAATTTTATGACAGAAAAGACAAAGTCCTAAAAGGATAATGCACCAGAAAGCATTATCAGGGGATTCCACATAAGGTTCCTAAAAGGGAAATAGGGTCAGAGTGCTTAATATTTGTTGGTCAAACAAAAGGTCAAGCTGTCAAAGCAGAGTTCTGCTGCTTGGGAAAAATTGTGGAATAAAAATCATGAGTGCATGAGAACTAAAAAAAGTGTTATAACTATTGAGTCTAAGTATGTGTTACCATGAAGACTCAGGGATTGGGATCAGAGGATATATTGTAATAAAAGTTATTTACTACCAGACTGTAGGGCCAGTTCTGGCAGAAACACCACAGCAACAGAAATGACAGAGACAAAGGAACAATTTAAAATATATGTATCCCCCTCTACCTGACTATAGAATTATCTTCTTTAGACTTCAAGGATATAATTAGGTTCTTGATAAATTAAAGGAGGATGTTAGAATAGCTAACTTCTGCTAAACTAGGAATTTCAAGACCCAAATAGCAAATTTAAAAAATCATAGATGTGAAACTATTTGTACCTGTGAGGAGGGTTATGCTTGAAATGAAATGGAGAATGCCAGAAACCCTAAGAATAAAGTTTTACAAAGTCCTAAGATATTGGGTAGTGGTATATCTAGGTGGTAGGAAAATTTCATAGCATACATGGGAAGAAAAGAAAATGAGAGGGGAGGAGAGAGGAGAGAACAAACCTTGGAGGTGACTCATGCATGCATCACTATTTCTTTTTTTTAATTAACTAATTCATTTTAATTATGTATATATGACAGCCGAATGCATTTTGATTCATTGTACACAATTTCAAGGTAACTTTTCATTTTTGATTTTACATGATGTAGCAACACACCATATGTGCAGTCATACATGTACTAAGGTAATAATGTCTATCTAATTCTACCATCTTTCTTGCCCCCAGGACTCCTCCTCATCCTTCTCTTTGCCCAATAAAAGTATCATCACTGCTTCTTGACTAGATCTTTGAAGGGTTTCTGACTGATGAACTGTCCTAATTCACTACTGTCCCATAAATAGTTACATTATGAAATCTCACCTCATATGTAAGATGCAAAAGGTGTAATTATTGTGGATCTACATCTAATGTCGATTAGTATTGTAATGTAAATACTTACACAGTGTTACCACTAGCAATGACATAAGACAAGGCAATATCTCGACAATTATCTGAAGCAAGCACATTAACATCACATTGAAGAAGCAGCTCAACTCTTTGTGTTAATTTGTGTTCCACAGTAAACATGAGGGCTGTTCTAAAATAAGACAGATAACTTCAAACTTAGGTATTTTAATAAATTTAGTTAAAAAGACATTGTATTACATTTCACCAATTTGATATCTAGCTTTACATACACTATCAGACATATACATCTTGGAAGATCAAATCTTTATCTTTGTAAACCATTTGTAAGTCTAAAAGAAAAAAAAAAAAATATATATATATATATATATATATATATATATATATATATATATATATATATATATATAAAATCACTGGTCCCAAAAGGGGAGATTTCCAAACTTAATATCCTTCAATGAACAATAATTATGATGAGATCATTCATCTGGAGTTTGCAAAGATTTAAATGAATAAAGCTTCACTTTCTTCTTAGGGTGACATAATATATTGTAACTCACAGTCAGCTAAAGGTCAAGAAGTAAAAAAGATATTTGCAGCTGTAACATAATAACAGTAGCACTGGTGATACTGGTGATAATAATAATCACTGTTGCTTCAGTCATTCACTCTGAGAAGCATTTGCCAGGTACTGAAATCAATGCTTCATGTATAATCTTGCAACCAGCCTTCAAGCATACGTTATTCTGTTTTTCATTAGAAATGTACAATATTTGTCAAGAACAATTAACCCTCACTTATGAAAAATCTGAAATCAATATTCTACAAATTAAATAATTTAAAGCAAATAGTCATGCAAAGGACAAAATTATTTTCAATGTCTATTTATGCTCAGCACAGCATTTCCAAAACAAAATTATTTCAGGAGAAAATAAAATATTACAGAAAGTTTAAAAGTTCAATACTGTATTTTAAAAAATAAATAAAAGTCCATATTTTACAAAACTAATGTGAAAACTCTAGCTAACAAAAGATCATGTGATTAACAAAATTAAATAGTAATCATCAGCCAATAATTATAAGAGCATGTGAATCATGTTACATATTCTTATTTCTGTCACTCAGTTTGAATAACTGCTTTTCTCTCTAATTGTAGTTTATGTTCATATATTTGACTCTGTTTCAATGACTATGTCATTCCCATTAATTTAATGTTTTTAACTTGAGTGATTTTACTATAATATTAAACTTTTTCAAAAAAATTAAAAAATAAAGTACTATATCTTCCCTTATCATGTATGTTTGCTTTATTTTTTATACATTTGTATGTATGTTTGCCTTATTCTTAATAAAAATTTTTACCATCATCTGTCTGTTTTTTTATGGTGAGTAAAAGTTGTGTTTTGCCACTCTGAAAAACAACAAAAAGTTTATTCACGAAATTACTACTTCCCAAATGAATTTAAACTTACAAAATATTGTATGAACATAAGCATATAATAATAATGTAAATTCAGAGTAGCCACTCTCTTCTTTTCCCATTGTGCTTCCATACATGCTGCTCTTTCATTTTGAAATTCCTCTCCTATGCCAAGAGTGGCCACATGAACACCAATCATTTCCAAAACTTTTTTATACATTTACTGTTTCCATGGATCTTTGCTGCTATCAAGGATTCATCATGGCATCTTGGAGTCATGTAACATGCATACACCTCAACCAAGAGCATCTAGAGGACATAAACTCTACCTTCTATCTCAGTAGCCCCATTTCTTAATCCATATTAGTAAAGGATATAAGTAATATATTTAATTAACCAGCCAAATTCTCAACTCGCTAATAGGGTGTATCAATCATATTCTAAAGAATGCCTTCTTTTCCAGAAATACCAAGCTGCATAGAAAAGATTCCTTGTTTTACTGTTAGAGAAAGTTTACACAACTGTGCATTGTATGTCCAGTATTACAGAAATAGCTTTACCATTCCTTAACACCTATTTGATACTGATTTTTTATAGCAGATATTCACATGTGAACAATTGAAGTTACAGGGATATATTTCTGAGAACTTTCCATTTATGTGGAACTTTTATCCATGTTGTATAAGTCCACCTGATTCTTTTCTATTTATGAAATCGAGTGATATGGACTCTTGGCTTGATGGGAACTCCAGAAAAGAAAAATATGGCCCAAGGCCTATTTCCCAGCAGAGCTACTCCAGTGTCTCCAGAATAAGCTGTGCATTTGGGGGGAAAGAGGGGGTGTCTGCACCCTTCCCTCAAGGTACACTTCCCAAGCTGCAGACATCCCTCTCTTGCCCAAGGCAGCCCAGTCTCTGGTCCCTCATAGAGGTGAGGAACTTGGGGTGCCACTAGGGTCCTGTGTGGGGTGGGGGCTCATGGGCCTGTCCCTCCTTCCCCATCAGCAACCCAAGAAGCCCAGTGGTCCCCATTGCACTCCCCTGACCAAGCCACTTGTACAGTTTTGCCAATTACTATTAACAGCAGAGGTGGCTGCAGTGGCATGCCACTGAGTGGCAGGCAAGTGGTGGGCAAGGAGCACAGCATGCTCTGCTCCACCCCAGTCAGGCAACCAAGACCCTCATCCTCTGACACTAGTGGCCAGTGCAGGAAGGTGGTGAGGCCCTGCAGAGGGCAACCAGAGGTGGTGGCAGGCCAGATGCACAAGGTCACAGCCATAAAAGAGCAGAAAGACCTAGGGCACCTATGGAGGAGGAGGAGGAGGAGGAGGACAACGACGACGACGACGATGACAACACTGGGGGTCCCAGCCCCAGGAAGAGGCAGCTTGGGTGCTTTGGGTTTTGATTTTGGTGATTTAAATTGTGTGTGTGTGTGTGTGTGTGTGCTTCCTTAAACAAAGCCATAAATGTGCACAGTCTAGATGATCAAATAGATCTGTGGGGCTTGGGATGGAACCCAGCGCCTCTTGCATGGCCCCCTGCTTTCCCCATCCTCCTGATATTTAGTCTGGTTCTTTTGGTATTAACTTCTGAATAGCAATGTTACTGCTGCTCTTTCCTCTTCTTTTCAGACTTAGAAATTACCCATTTACATCCCACTGTGGGGAATCAAAGTTCTCTCACGGAGCCCAGATGCACACATGCACACATGTGTGCACACACAGCACACTGATCCTGCTTCCTCCCATTCTCATTAATAAGGGTTCAGTGAGTACAAGATGTTTCTTTGCATACACTGGTTACCACTGAATAATGTGTTGTAATTACCTCTCTGTACAAACTCCTGTTTTTCCTGGACTTAATAATTGCCTCATTTGGGAGAAGGCTATTTTCTATGTGCCCATTACTTATCCCCAAACCCTAACATGGAATGAAATGGAATATGAATCTCTTTTTGATACTGAAAACATCAGGCCATCTAAGTGCTTAATTTTTCCTAGAACCTGTGGCAGCTGGCCTCCAAGATGGCCCAGTGATCTGCCTTCCTGGAACTGGTGTCCTTGTAGTGCTGCATGGCACAGGATGGGTCTGTATGACAAACAGAATATGGCAGAAGCCATGGCTCTCTCCCTGGCTTCAGTTTAGGTTAGAGAAAACATGGTGCCTCTTGTCTTGGATGTGGTCTCCCCTCCCCACTGCTCTTTATCACCCCTTTCACTCTATTCCTATTTCCATTTCTCCCATCCTCTCTCTCTCTCCCTCTCTGCCCTCCTTTTCTCTTCCTCTCTGCTTTGCTCTCTCTCTCTCTCTCCATTTATTTTTATTCCTGTTTTTCTCTCCCTCTTTCTCTTTCCTTCTTTCTCTCTTTCTCTACCTCTCCCTTTCTCTCTGTCTGTCCACCTCTTTCTCTTCCTCTCTGCCCTCTCCTTTTGGCATTTGCTTTGAGGGAGGACCCCTGCCCCATCATAATCCACTCTGTAAATGGTCCACTTGTCCAAGAGTGCAAGCCTCCTGCCATTAGCCATGCAAAGACACGATTTTGGAAGTGGTCCTCCAGCCCCCAGACTTGGGAAGATGGTGCCCAGCCTGTCCTCTTGGCTTCAAGCAAATTCATGACACCTACAGCCAGAGTCCTCCACCATTCTGCTTCCAAATTCCTGTCCCGCAAAAACTGTATGATAGTAAATATTTGTTCTGGGATAGGTTGTTACACAGCAAAAATAAGCAACATGGAGCCATTCTTCCTCAGGCATGCATCTGTCATGGTCATCTTCACATCAGTGCACAATTTACCATCAAGATCTTCTTTTCACTCCAGCCTGGGAAATTCTTCTGTCTGCTTCTGGTTGGCATCCCCTCCTTCCCACATCCCATACAGCCCTATGTTTTGGACAATTCCCTGGTTTAATACCGAGAGGCAAAAGAACCAGCCCAACCTGTCCCTGCCTCAGAGCCAGCACCCCAGTTCTGATCTTCTAGCTGGAAACCTAGGAGTGAAGCTTTTTTTTTTTTTTTTGTTTTTGTTAACATGCATAAGACTTCAGGTGCCTGTCAACAGTCTGGGTATGAACTGCCTTGATGTATGCCACCATGTTGAAGCCTATCTGCCTTGAGGACCTGCTGGATTCTCTTCTGGCCCCACAGTTTTATGTGGGTTGTGCCCACTCTGCTAGCCAGCTTCCTGTTATTGTGATAAAATACTTGAGAAAATAACCTTAAAAAGAGGGACTGTTTATGTTTCCAGAGGTTTCAGTTCATGGTCACCTGTTCCTATTACTTTTGGACCTGTGGCAGGGCAGCACATAATGGCAGAAATGAAGCTGCCCACTTCATGGCAGGCAAAAAGAAAACAGGAAGATACCAAGAAAGCACACCCCTAGCAACCTAGGATTGCCCAGTAGACCCACCTTCTACATGTTCCACCACCTCTGGATAGGGCCATGGTCTGGGGACCAAGCCTAATACATGGGCCTCTCAGGGACACTCAAGATCCAAACAATGGCACCACTGGGCTGTCTGCCTTGGCTGCAAGGTACTGGGGACCCTCCTTCAGCTTCACTGCTTATCATCTTCTGTTAGTTTCTCCTGTCCATGGTCCCAGCATGAGCAGCAGACCCCTGAGGGAGGATCGTAACCATCCTCAAGCATACCCTGCTCTAGGCCTGGACTTTGACTAGCTGTCATTCTCCCTGAGGACTCCTCACAGCCTCTCAAGTGGGCAAATCCTAGAGCAAGAGCATGCAGGTGTACTAGCCATGTTGCCTTGTGTGTAATCAGAACTTACAGGTCATGTGTGAAAGATACCACCTGAAGCAAAACTGGGTCCAAGGTGAGCCAACACTGCACGGCCTGGCTGCCTCCTGGCTCTCCATCAGCCCTGCCATGTGGGGGCTCAGAAGCAGTCCCAGATTTCCTCACTCCTGTATCTAGTGACCCCATGCATGGAATGTTCTATCTTAATGGCTCCATGAGAAACCCCAGGTGGTGCACCTTCGCTGGCCCAGCCTGTCACAGGTCTTTCCCTGAGCATGTCACTGTGGCTCAGGGTGGCCAGAGCCAGGGGCAAAGTCAGCCTCCACCCACATATGAAAATGGGGTTTCTCAGTGGAAAATCAAGGCACTGTTATCAGAGGGAAAACACCAGGTGGGGAAACTGAAGCTGGGGCCTTTTGTAGAAGTGTAGAAGCTCCAGGGACTCATAAAGTTTCATTCACCCCAAGGCCTTAGAAAGACACCATCTCTTCCTAATAGTGCCCTGTCCCATCTCCCAGAAATTCTCTTTCAATGCCAGCAAGGAACAGTGTGACTAAGAGCCCATTATTAACTTGCTGATCTTGTTTCTGAGGCACAGACATAAATGGCTTAGGGTATCTACTTGGCATATAATGAGGTCTCCATGAAAGATTACTTGGGTATCAATTAACTATATGTGTAAATGTCATGCAGGACCCTTCATGCTGGAAGGGAGAAAGAGCCAATCAAGCTGAAGCATCAATTGGATCTGGATTCAGCCTCTAGCAGGGAAGGGGAAGTGGGAAGGACCTGCTGGGTCCAGTGGGGCTGGACCTCACTTCTCCCTCTACCACTGCCACGATCTCTGGGCACACACTCTGGCTTCTGCTGCCTCAGTCCTTTCATTCATTTCTCAGTCACCTGCCAAAATGAGTGGTGTTCAAGAGAGGGGACTGACAGGGGACAGGGCAGCACTAGGGAGAGACATCTCTGCAGGCAGCTCTGTGGGAATCAAGGGAGACAGCATCTGCAGGGCAAGGAGGAGGGCAGGGCAGTAGTATGTAACAGAGCAGGAGGGAAGGATGGGACAGGCCCAGGGACAAGGGTGGCATAGGGGTGGGTAGGCCATGAGGTGAAGAGCAGCCCTGGAATGGCTCAGAGACAGGCTGCCTTGGTCACTGTACCTGAACCAGATGTCACATACTGGCAGACCAGAGCAGTATTTGTTCCCTACTGCTGGAGAGCTTTAAGACTGAAGCAGCCTTTAAAAACCTTTAAGAGCCTTATTTTCTCTTCTTAGGATAGGGATACTAAGCCTAGTTCCCGGGAATGCTGTGAACATGAACAGGGTCTCCCAGCAGGAAATTACTGAACTTGGTTCCCTTTACACCTCCCACAGGTGTGGCTTGGGTCCCACCCTGGTGAAGCCCAGTGGAACATTCTCAGGTCAGAACCAGGGACCAGAGTTCATTCCTGGCATAGCGTCCTGAAGGAGGTGATGTGGGCCGGTCAGCTGGCACTTGGTGGGCAGAAAACAAGTGCCAAGCTCAGCCCTGGTCTCTTGGGCCAGCAATTCTCATATGCTCTGAGTGCCTAGGATGTGTCCCCAGATGAGGATTAGTGAATATACCCTCACATGCTTTACCCATGGCTTTGCTCATGGTACAATCTCAGCATGCCCTCTGGTGCAGTAGATGCCTCCACCCTGGTCTACTCAGAAAGTGACTGGCAGCTGTCACTTGCCAACCCCACCAGCCTCATGTCTTTTCATGACACTGACATAGGCACTTCTGGGATAGGGGATAGGGATTCAAGGAAGCTGGCAATTGCAAGTGCAGCATGTCCCCATTTGTCTTGGAGAAGTTGATTTCCAGTGAGCTAAGTGTGTGCAGGGGAAGGCATGCCACAGGAACCCCTTCCTGCAGGGAGTGTGGGGCAGTAGTTGCAGGTACCCACTGGTGGAGGAGCAGGGATATATATGAGGACAACTTTAAAATTGTGATGGAATAAATCAAAAAAGATCTAAATAAATGGGAAGTTATTTGATTATAATATGAATAGAATAACTAAATATTATTAAGATGTTGATTGCCTTCTCCTTTACCAATGCCATCTCCTGTCCCACTGCCTTCTCTAAGCACATCACCACCTCGTGGCCCACAGTAACCTAAATAAAGTTGTTATGGTCATTAATCAAAATAATATTGAATTTCCATGACTGACTGAGTTGTGGTAGTGACCATGAGTGTGAGCAAGTTGAAAGTTCTGAGGTCTTTATCTTGTTAACCTTACTAAAATATGAATAAAATTATAATGGGAAAATGCAGTCAATGTAAATATATCTTATCCCACTTCATTAATGTATACTTAATAATGCCAACGGGATTCAACTCTTGATTCCAGTTTATTGAATATTTCAACAAAATATTCACTGAAATAATATTAGTAACTCATTACTAAACTTTTATGTGTAATGAAGATGATTTTCTTAGAATTCTCTTCCAATAATGCATTATGTGTTCAGGTTCTCTAACCAAAAATATTCATAATCCAAATTATGCAGATGTAAGGCATATTTTCTTACTGAAAAATTATCTGCCCTGCACTCTCCTTCCTCTTTTAGTGGTGCCATAGATTTCAGGTTTATTGAAAAATATTTCTTTTTCCTTTACAAAAAAGGATAGTTCAATCTCACAGACCAGTGAAACACCAGTTTCTTCCTTCTGTCCTCTGTCATCAGATGCACTCAGGATATCTGCAGTGCTGGCACATCCCTGCGTGTGTATGACACACTCAACATTACCCAAGGACAAGAGTAAGTCCTCTCGGAGTCCCCCTTTGCATGAGGGGCTTTTCATGTTAAGATGTTAAAGTGATTAAAAGTGCTCTTGAGATGTCTACTTCTCTTTGTTCATTAATACTTTGTTCACAAGAACAACTAGAGATTTCTTATGCTTTGCTAAATAGAAAATCAGGCATCTCTCAACTTTAGAGTGTATGTGCCTCCACAACCAGGAGGCTTGTCCTTTCCACAGGGAATTCTGGATTATCCCATGGAAAGTGGAGAACAACTGACAACTACCTGACCCAGAAGCTGCTCCTTGGGTGAGCAAAGGGGAATAAGTGTTGTTTTGCATTTAGAGTAAGTAGGGAAATGGTAGACCCTTCCAAGAGCCCCCTGAGCATATTTTTAAGATAAGGAGTCCTGGCCACACTCCAAAAAGGTCCATAAATCCATAGTGATTCTGGAGAAGAGGCCATCCTGGCAGGTTTGAGCACCTCCCCCGACACCCACTGTGTGATTCAGGGCAAGCCTCTTATTTCCACACCTAAATTCTAAGGACATGGTAATTTACTTAATTCATGCAAAATGACAGAAACTGTGTCTGGTTAGTGATCCCAGTGGGCCATCATTGTCACCTCAGCCCCTGGATCACTATCAGTGAATCAGTGACAGGCCACCTCTTCCAGGTATATTTCAGTGCACCCTGAGCATACCACCTGAGAGAGAGGGCACCTCCACACAGGTCAGAATTTAGTCTCAATCACTGCCTCAAGTAACCCTGAATCAGGATGTTCCCCAGCCCAAGTGTCACAGTCACAGTGCACAGAAGGAGTGTTCCCAGTGTGTTCTGGGAGGCCTTGTGCCCTGCCCCCTCATGTCTCTCATGGGCTAGGAGCACAGGTAAATAGTTGTTATACAGTATTGTTAAAGGAAAAAATAGTAAGGAGAAAACAGTCTGTATGTGTTCAATACAGACAAATTTTTCTCTGTCAATATTATTGATTTGAGGTTAGTTGAATCCATGGATGAGGACTGCAGATAGGTCAGTAATAATAGAGTGCTTGCCTCACATGTGTGAGGCAATTGGATCGATCCTCAGCATCACATAAAAATAAATAAAATAAAGATATTGTGTCCATCTACAACTAAAAATATATATGTTTTTTAAACAAGTGGTTAACAGTATATATTATATAACCCACAGCACACTACAAAAGGGACTGCCTAGTATTTAATACAACTAATAAAAGCCTCTGTTTCTAATGACTCTGCTATGACCCTCAGGGCAAGTTCTTTGCCACTGGCAGGATAATACATGCATTTCAAAAGTCCTCATTTCTTGCAGTTGTGACTAGTTTATCATAGGTTTCACTAGTCAATTCACAGATGAAGCTGGTTCCCATCATAGTCTATAGGTTCTTGGCATGAATGTTCTTAAGCCAAAAGGCCATTCTTGGCTTTTTAATTATAACTAGAAAATATCATCTGCAAGTCCTGCAGAGGGATACCCACAGCTGATGTCATCACACTCTGCTTAGAGGAGTAATTGACAGAGACCACCCTCAGACCTTCTGCATGGAAAATATTCCTCTTCACTGCCAACCCAGGAACCACAGAGACCTGGAGTGGCACAGGCCAGGGAGGTACCCTACCAGCTGCTCACTAACAATGAGGAAGACAAAGACACCCCTTATGCCTGATATGCACACACAGGTTCCAACACTTTATTTCTCACCCAAGCTGCCTGTGATTGACTGCACAGCTCCTGGAGCTGACCTGGGGCCCAGGAGATGCTGCATTAGAAGAATAATGTTAAACTTTATACATTTTTGAAGGCTCTAAGTAAAGAAAACACTTGCTATTTCCAAATCAAGGTAGTATATATTTTGTTGTTGTTGTTGTTTTTTTTGCCATGGCCAAGTAAAGATGCAAAAATATTTAAAATAAAATAAAAAGTTCAAACTTCAAACTCAGGGCTGGGGCTGGGGCTCAGTGGTACCACACTTGCCTGGCATATGTGAGACACTGGGTTTGATTCTCAGCACTGCATATAAAAAATAAAATAATGATGCATCAACAACTAATAAAAATATATTTAAAAAAACTTCAAACTGATTTTATGACTTCAATTTCTTAAAACTAAGTAAAACTTAATGCAAAATTTAAGAAGGGCATAATCTCAGAATTGAGGACAGCACATTTCACTTCAAAGAAATCTATCACATGATTCTTGCTTCTCTCATTTTTCATAGACATTGACCAAGGCTAACCTTGGATTCTGTATTGGCCAACTGATAGGAAAATGCAAAATTACCCTATTTTATCCATAGTGTTGACAAGACACACTGTGGCTTCAACACATCCTTTTAGGATGACTGATATTTATAAGGATGGCCTAATGTAAAGAGAAGGGAATCGATGTATATTTAAGATTCTAGCCATGTTTTTAAACTGTTTACATATTTAAAATATTGATTACTCTCACAATATCACTGTAAACATCAGGTTGGACACCAAGGATGAATTCATTTAGTATTTTACTTTCAACGAGTGACATCACACTAGTTTTGTCTTCTAAGTTATGCCACGTGGACTCAAAATTCATACTATTCTGCACATCCACTTTGGATTTAAATCCACATTATGTCTGACTACTAATAATGTCATTCATTTTTGTCAATCAACCAACCACTTGACAAGTCTCAGAGACCCTGGTTGTCCTTTGGCTCTTTACTGACTCATGCATGAAGTCACTTATTGTACCTTGCTGGAGAAACAAAGGCAGAGCTTCTCCAGCAATGCCACCCCACCTTCATTCACAGGCCCTATGATCATCCCTGCTACAAACACTGCGGTGACACTGAGGTCCCTGATGCTTACTACAGAAAACCAAACTTTCCATACCTGCCTATTATAGTTGAATTATGTGCCCCCAAATTCATATGTGGTCTCAACCACCAATACTTCAGAATGTGACGTGATTTGGCAATAGATCTGTTAAAGGAATAATTAAGGTAATAAAGTCCTTTTGATGATTGACTATAATCCATTCTGACTGGTGATCATTGCAAAGAAAAATGTAGTCTGGGTAAGGGGTGGAATGCCATAAAAGATTGATATGTCTAGTAGTGTTAGTCTTCAAGAAAAAAGGAAAGATAAGGACCTTGGGTTAAGAATAAATAAAGGCATGACCACTAGACCAGCATCACTGAAGACACTCATTATGGTTTGGATCCAGAATATCTCCTAAAAAGTGCATACTCTGATGGCTTTATCTCCAATGTAGTAGTATTTAGAGGTGGCGCTGTTAGAAAATAATTGAATCAAGAGGACATTGACTTAATAAGTGGATTCATCCATTGATGGCTTCATAATATGAATGAATTACTGGGAAGTTGTAGAATCTGTAAGAAGAGGGATCTAGTTGAAGGGATTGGGTTTTTGGGGGTGGGCCCTTGGGGATTATATCTTATCACCATTTCCTTACTATCACTCTCTCTGCTTCCCAGCTGCCAGGAGGTGATCAGATTTCCTCTGCCAAGCACCTCTTCCATGATGTTCTGCCTCTATCTTAGACACAAAGGAATGGAGCTCACCAACAACAGAATAATACCTCTATAACCAAGAAGCAAAATAAGAGATTTTCTCAGATATTTTGTCAAAGTAATGAAAAGGTAAGATAATACAAAAGGGAATAATATACCAAGAAGAGGAAGATAAAATCATTAGTAAATATAAAAAATTAAATCCCACTAGAGGAGTTGACATGCAAATGAAAAATAGTAAAGTATTTTACATTATCAATATAACAGAAAATCAAACTTCTAGGAGGAAAAAAAAAAACAAAGAATACTCAAATCAACCAGAAGAAAAAAGAACAAAATGACAGAAAAAATATACACTTTTTCATAATCATCCTGAATGTAAATGTTTTTAATTTTCCATATAAAAAATACAGATTGGCCAAATGTATTAAAAAATGAGACCTAACAATATTCTGTCTATAAGAAACTTACCTCATGTACAAAGATATACACACACCAAGAGTGAAAGAATGGAAAATGATGTTCTAAACAAAAGGGAATCCAAAAGCAAAAAAGGAAGTGGCTACATTTATAATTTACAAACAGACTTTAAAACAAAATTAGAAGAGAAAAAAGATCACTATGTATTGATCAAAGGAATAATTCATCACAAAGGCATAATTATTATAAATACATAAGCAATGTTTGGAGCAACTAATTTTTAAAACCAGCATAATTAGAGAGAAATAGAAACATAGGCCACAATAAATACATCATCCCAGATTTTTAAAAAATCAGCAAAGAAACATCAGATTTACATTGTGCTATAGATTTAATAGATTTAACAAACATCTACAAAATATTCCATGCAACAATTGCAAAATATACATTATTTTCTTCAGCATATACAAAAAAATATTTTCCAAAATAGACCATATATTAGGACTTGGAGCAAGTCGTACCAAATTTTTTTGAATGAAATATTTTTTTTTGTATTTTATCTAATCACAATGAAAAGAAATTAGAAATAATGTAGAAATTAAACAAACAGATGGAGATTGAGCAACACACTACTAAGTGACAGTAGGTCATAGGAGAAATCAGAAGGGAAATTTTAAAATCCCTTGTATCAAAAGATATGGAACCACAACTACCAGAACAGGAAAAAATAGAACTAACAGGCATGTTTATAGGATTGAATGCCTATATAAAAAAATTTTAAAAATAAAAAATAACATCATGATTAATCATAATATTACAAAATATTACAAAAACAAGAACAAACCAAATCCAAAATCCATGGAAGAAAAATCAGTAAAGATCAGAAAAGTAATAAATGAATTAGACACTAAAAGAATAATAGAAAGCCTCAATGAAATAGTTGTTTGGCTGAAATGATAATATTGACAAACCCTTAGCAAAACTGACAAAAAGAAAGATGGCTAAAATAAAAAAATTAGACCCCCCAAAAATGAGTCTTAATAACAGGTACAGTGAAATTCAAAAGATCAGTATGAAAGGTTTTTCTTTTTTTGGGGGGGTGGGTGGGTGGGGGGTGGGGTGGGATTATGCCTAATAAATTAGAAAACCTAGAAAAAATGGAAAAATTTCTGGATACATATGACTTGCCAAAATGGAACCAAGAGGATATAAAATACCCAAACAAATTAATGACAGGTATTAAGATTGAAGCAGTAATAAAATATTTTGTTTAAAAGAAGAAGAAGAAGAAGAAAAAGAATGATTGTAGAACCAGATGGAATCATTGCTAAATTTTACCAAAATTTTAAAGAACTAACACCAATGCTACAAAAACTAATTCATAAAACAAGGAAAGAAAGCTTTCAAACTCATTCTATGAAGCCAGTTTCACCTTGCTAACAAAACCTGTAAAAAAAAAAAAAAAAAAAAAAAAAAAAACAGAACAAGACAGCTATAGACCAATATCTCTGGTAAATGTAGATATAAAAATCTTTGATAAAGTACTTTCAGATTTAATTTAATAGTGCATTAAAAAGATAGTATGCCATGACCAAGTTTGTTAAATTCCAATGATGCAGGAATGGTTCAACTAACACAAATCAATAAATGTAATACAGCACTATGTAAAATCAAGGATAAAATTCACATGATTATCTCAATTGATGCAAAAATCCTCTTATAAAATTCAGCATCTCTTTATGATGAAAACCCTTAATAAATTACACATACTGGGATCATGTCTCAATATAGTGAAGGCTGTATATTATGGTAAACTGAAAAAAGCCTAAAGTGCTTCGTATAAGATCATGAATAAGAGAAAGTAGCAAATCAAATTATCCCTGTTTGTTAATGATATGATAACTAGAAATATGGGGGGGGGAAAGCGTCAAATGTAAAACTGATAAATTCAATGAAGTAAGATTCAATTTTTGCATGCATTTAAAAATCAGTCACTTTTGTATGTAAAAATAATGAATTATCTGAGAAAGAAATCAGGAAAAGAGTCTCATTCAAAAACATTAAAGAGGAGGAAAAAAGGGAAGAGGAAGAGAAGGAGAAGGAGAAGGAAAAGAAGAAGCATAAGAAATACTGAGGAATAAATCTAAGAATGTGAAAAGTTTCTGGGGTTGGGGATGTGGCTCAAGCGGTAGCGTGCTCTCCTGGCATGCACGTGGCGATGGGTTTCACCCTTAGCACCACATACAAATAAAGAAGTTGTGTCCTCCGAAAACTAAAAAGTAAATATTAAAACATTCTCTCTCTCTCTCACTCTCTCTGTTTAAAAAAACACAAAACAACAGTTTCTACAATGCAAATTACAAAATACTGAAGAAAGAGATTGAAGAACAAACTAGAAGTTAAAAATAACTCTTATGTTCATGAATCGCGAAAATCAGTATTGTTAAAATGACCATACTACCCAAAGCAATCTACAATTCACTGCAATCCCCAACAAAATACCAATGACATTCTTCATAGAACTAGAAACAAAAAATCTAAAATTCATATGTAAGCAATAAAGACCAAGTATAGCTATAGCAATTTTGAGCAAAAAGAGCAATATTAGATGAACCACAATATCTGAATTCAAATTATACTTGAGAGCCATAGTAACAAAAGAGTGTAGTATTGGCATTAAAAAAAGAGGCGGGTAGAGTAAAGGAAAGGACAGAGAACTCAGAAATAAATACACATTGCAACTGATTATCAAAAAATGTGGATAAAAATTAGGAGTACATTGATGGACCAGCAACACCTGGAAGGTGGCCGCACATCCAGGTGACATGCTCCTGGACCTTGGCCTGATGCTGTCATAAAAGAACTGCTACCACTTCAGCCATGGGCTCAGAACTCAGTCTCTGCCAGGGCTGTCTCCAAGGAATACCACAGAGATCAGGGAATGAGCACCCTGGCCTCTTTTTTCTCCAGCCCTCCTGTCCCCAGATGTGTCTCCTATTGGGTAAAGGTGAAACATTGCCAGAGATCCAGGGAGCCAGGTTGATGCAGGGTGGAATGAACACAGGATGCTACTGAGGGATGATATTCTGAAAAGAGCCAAATAGTGCAGACTTGTGAATGTCATATGTATATATTTGCATTTATGGTCTGACAACTTTCAAATGCTTCCCATTTAACCAACATCACAACAGAAGATGTTAATAAAGAAGGCACTAGTCTGTGCCAACCAAACTCTAGAAGACAATACTTTCCACTCCAGATTAGTAGAGAAGCTAAGAGCCATTTAAACAAACTTGGAACCTATGTCACTCCAGCTAGCAGTCTCTTGAGCAACACAAGAGTAAGGGTTGAATCACCCACAGCCCTTGCTGTCTCTAAGGTGTACAGAGCTCAAGACAAAAATGGAAAGAAGGACAGTGTGACATAAGTAGTAGATATCAGTCCTGGTCCACAGTTTTAGCCATGTCAATAGAAACAATTCTTTCAGTTTTCATTAATAACTTTTTATTTTTGTTGTATATGTTGATTGATTCACACAATGCATATGTAAAGAGATTTTTGCCTTTCTTATCATTTTCTCTTTTTATGGTCCTTTTACTATTTTGTTTTGTTTTTTGAAGGTTTCTGGGTTTTTCAGGGTTTTTTCTTTTATTCCATTTTTTGGTTAATTTTCTTAGCTTCTCCTTCTAATAGTTAAATTCTCTTGTTCTCTATCAATCTGTCAGTGTATTTTATTTCATTTTAAAACTCTTGTTTTCCCCCCCCACCACCACCACTTCATTATGGCATTCAGTTTTTAGCTCTCTTCTTTTTTATCTTTTTAACCTTTCTTTTGCCTTCCTTTTCTATTTTCTTCCTTCTTAAATGAACTGTATTTTTGCCATATTTTAAAACTATTTATATAATGTAATTTTTGCTCCCACCATTCATGTTTTTGCAGTTATTAGTACAGTGGGTATTGTAGCTGACATTAGTGTTTACATTAATGTTAAATCTAATTCACTGCTGTTTGTTGTTGCTGCTTTAATTTATGACACCATCACTTCTCATTTTGTGATTATTAGAATTGTAGATGTCAAAATTGACCCTTGGTATTTATTTGAATGTTACAAATTGTTCACTCTTCTTGTTGCTGTTGTTTATTTACCCTTTTCTGTAGTTGCAGGGTATTGAATTCAACCCTTCAAATTGGTGGAGCATATTCTCTGCTGCTGAGTTACCCACAATCCAGCAAGGATATTGTGCACCTTGTTACACACATAACTTAACTATGCTCAAACTTCAGCAATACTTTAACACAAAGAATGAGGCAGGGACCCCAACCTGACAACCAAACTTTTCAAATAAACATTTCTTATTTTTACGGAATAACAGCAACTGGCTTACAAATATTAACATATATGGACACTATTATATAACACCTATTTTTTCCCTGTAACAGTCAATAACTTAAAATTTAAAAGCAGTCAATTACACATTTCACTCATTTGTTTATTCTTTTCTTCTTTTTTTTCTTTTGTACTAGGGATTGAACCTAGGTATATTTAACAAGTGAGCCATATCTCCAGCCCCCTTTATTTTTTATTTTCACACAGGGCTGTGCCAAGTTGCTGAGGCAGCTGTGAATTCACAATCCTACTGCCTTACTCCTGAGCCACTGGGATTATAGTCATTCACTTTGTTATTAACACCTAACTTGAAACACAGAAGATGTGCCAATGTAAGAATGATAGAATCACAAACGACTGGGCACTCACCACCTATGCATCTACGAATCCCATATTCCCAGCAATTCACTAAATGCTGATTCCTTCCTTCCTGGCCTTTTTCAAAGAATAAGAACATTAATAAACATAAACCTACAGTAAAATAATGGAGCCAGTTCAATACAACTGATGGGAAAAGAATGTGTTGATGCAGGATTACTAGAGAATGACACTGCACAGGAACCCTGAATGTCAAAGGAGAAGGCAGAAAAGAAGGGGCAGAAGAGATGGAAAAGATGATAAAACTAGCTAAAGGAATGATGGGCAGGCTTGAAAGGGCGGATCTTCAAAGAGCAGCACCACAGAGAATGTGAATTTGAAGTTCTCAGACAATACATTAATGCTATTAAAACCTCATGAAAGTGGATTACAAATGAAATAGAGAATATTTTAGAATGAAATACAAGCTTGGACACATGTCTGCAGGGAGTGCTGAAATTAGACAGTAGAGCTGCCAGAGAGGCAGCCAGAGAGAAACTAGACAGCACTGCCACCCTCACAATCTCATCCTTGGTTTGGAAATGGTAGAAGGGTCTTGGAGGTAGGAGAAGCACATGCCAAGCCAGGAGACCCTGAAAATATACAATGGTAAAAGGAATAATGAATAGCATTGCTAGTGGAATTTAAAGAAATAAAACTGAAAAGGGAATCTGCATCTAAGAGTCTTTATCTGCAAAAAAAAGTAATTTGGATGTTATTTGCAGTACAAACCGCAGTAGAAATACAAATTGAGAAGAAAGTAACTATCACTTTTAGTTATAAACAACATTGTATTACTGTCAAAATAAAAATGCAAAATTCTGTGTTTCAATCATTATTTTTGTTGCTAATAAAAACAAGACAAGGCAGAACCACTACTATTAAAGGATGCACTGTGACTGTTTTACAAATAGTGCTGATTATTATACTGGCATTTTTTTAATAGTAGGAGCTTCCTGTGGCCAACAGCTCCTGCATGCTGAACTTAAGAGTGCACATAGATATCATGACAGCTGCAGTCCTTCCAGGGATAAGGCTCACAACTTAGTCTTTCTGGAACCAATGTTTAACCCAAGGAGCTAGAATAATGTCTCCTTTTGAAGATCATCAAGCTAATGGAAAGTCTCCATCAAAGACCATGTTCTACTTTGAAACCAGTGAACCTGAATCCATTTCCAAACTAATGGGAGAAGGAAAAGGCTATTTTCATGGCAGCAAGAGAAACTCTAAATATCAGGCATCTCAGAAACTTCAGCAGAGAACACCTTGATAAGTCCAAGAGACACAAGGAAGGAAGGAAGGAAATAATGATGGCACGAAGGAAAAGATCTTGATAGTAACATCTGCTAAATGCTTCCAGAAAATATGGAAAGCAGTGGCAGAGTTATAATACCAAATGAAAACAGGGATATGAATAAGAGGTCCCCAGGAAGAGGAAATGCAGCCAAGCTAACACAGGTATCCACCCTGGGATGGAGCACTTTTGTAAGCCTCATGTTCTGAAACCACTCATTGTGTGTGAGGTTCCCAAAAAGGAAACAACTCACTGTGTCCCACAATTCCATACCTTCTATCCCCACACTAAGGAACCTCTCAATTACTGCTCTCATATTTTGTGTTGCCATGAGCACTGGCTATAGTTTGCATCTGGAATGTTGTCCAAAGACCTACATGTTAAGAGGCTTTGTCCTCAGCTGGCACTGTTAGGAAGTCATAGAACCTTTGAGAGATACAGTTTAGTGAGAAGAAGTTAGATTATTTGGGATGTTTTATTGAAGGAGATATTGCAACCTCAGGGCTGTCCTTTCTCTCTTTGCTTCCAAGCCACCATGAGGTAAATAACCTTGTGCCAACACACTCTCCCTGCCATTATGCAGTGTGCTGCCAGAGTCCCAAAGCAACAGGGTCATGTGACCATGGAGTGAAACATCTGAACCGGTGAGCCAAAATATATTTTCTTCTTTTCAGGTTGATTATTTCAGATTTTTTGTCACAGTAATGAAAACTTGACTAATACTCTCCTTAGCTCCTCTCTCACTATCCATGTCCTTTGCTTGTTTTGTATAATTTTATAACTTCTCATAAAACTTTGATAAAGCAAATGAAGAATTTTAGAATCATCCCTCACACCCTATAGCACACACAGTTTCCTAAAGCAGTCAGTGTCCAACAAATTTTTATATGATAAATGAGGGAATGAAGAAATGACTACATGAATATTATAGCAGTAATGAGAATCAAATTTGGGGGAAAATGAAGATCTGTTCTTAAACACTAGATCAATATGTAATAGCTTGGGCATAGGGTGTAGAAGGATGACCTGATTGAATAGCACACCAATGGACTAGTCCCCAGTTTTCTAGACAAGTATTTTGTTAATAATTTTTTTCATTTTGTGTTAACTTAAGAAACACCAAAATGGCAACTACATGATTGACTTGCACCTATATTTTACCAAATGCTTTTAGTCTAAGCTTTATGCTCACCTTGGCTGCAAATGCTACTTTTATCATCAGGTGAGAAAAGAGGAAAAATATAATATGCAAATGACATTTCCAAGTTAAGAGTAAATTATTAAGCTGTAGGGCATTGTACAAAAGAACGTTCCACAGGGAAGCAGAGAAAAGTGGAGGAGAACCAAGTTATCCTAGGTTATGGGGAAAACAGGACATCTGCACCCAGCAGTCACAGTGTGTCCCGCACTGAAGGCCATGTCCCAGTATATTACTGTTGTTGACTAGAAAATCATTTGTTGTTTTTTTTTTGGTGTGTGTGTGTGTGTGTGTGTGTGTGTGTGTTTTAGGTGTAGATGGACACAACAAAATGCCTTTATTTTTATGTGGTGCTGAGAATCAAACCCGGGTCCGGCCCGTGCTAGGTGAGCGTTCTACCGCTGAGCCACAATCTCAGCCCCACATCATTAGATTTTAACTGTTGACTCTGAAGCAGTTAGTTGACTAACCTCTGAAAATTTAAAGGTAAATAAAGCTCCATTCAAGTACTCCTTTGAAGTCAACTGTATCACAAAGTACATTATGGAAGCTTTCTGTTAAAAAAAAATCTACTCCAACAGAAATGTAGACGATAAAATGTTGCATCTACTTTCAGTGTGGCTCTTACAATATGTCACACTGGGGTTGAGTCAGGGAGAAAGACACTGTATGCACATCAATGTGCTTTAATCCGCATCCCAATTCTGCCTTTGGGGTTCCAAGTTAAAGGCAGGAAATGCAGGAACCTGGCTTCAAGGGAGGCTGGAGACTGTAGCACACCAAGCTGTCTGAGTTTGTGTTCCTGGAAAGCCCTGCGAAATATCTGTGAAATGCTTTTTCCTCATCAATGAGAAATGCCTTGTTCACCTTGTTAATATGTAAAAGGTGCTAGTGTTTAAGCAGATGTGACCCCCTCTCCCTAGTAACCACGGCCCAAGGTCCCTTATTTCCAGGATGGTTTAAAATTCTTCAGCACCATTAAACCAGCCATACACATGCTACTCTTAATGGCTTGTTTTTAGAAAGTAGTTCATCCCCTAGTCCGTTTCACTAATCTTCAAGCATAGCAACAGAAACACAGGAACCCACATTCCCTGGCCCTTGAAGAATAAAAGCCCAGAGCGAACGTGGATATGGAAAACAAGGTACAAAATGCCTCTGGGATTGACCTGTTCTTATCATCTGTGTTGTTTAAAGAAGTGCATCATTAGAATATTGCTGAAATAAAGCATTTCTAAAATGCAATTTTAAGTTGGAGGTTTTTACTGCTTAGTTTTACCTCCTGCTAGAAATAGCAAATCAAAAAAGAAGACTGGTTTCCCTTACTCAGCAGAAAGTGAATAGCTCAGGTTTCTCAGTACTGCCCCTTACCAATCAGAAGTAACATATTTTATAAGACATTTGTAAATCTTACATCAGCTTGCAAAGAGGTTGAAAATAGAGAAAAGCCAGAAAAATATTTTCATTGGCATCAAGACCATATATTTAAAATAATGTATGCATCTTGAAAACAATGCTAGAATCATTGCAAATAAAAGTGCATGTAGCTTAATATATGGCCATAAATCTATTTTCTGAAAAATGAATTAGGTCCCCACCTTTGACAAATTATGCAAAGGAATAAAATACATAGTATTTAGCATTATAAAATACAATGCCTTAAATAAGTATTTAATAGTATGTCCATCTTATGGGCAACTTGATGGAACTAAACAAAACATTGAACTATAAATCCATACAGTTTTGAGGACATTTTAAAATTCAGATAATAGCATTTTCCCATTAGCTTCCTCTATATATTAAATATAGTTAACATATAATATTTGGGTAAAATTTAGGAAACTTTCTCATTGTGAAATGCCATTCACTGTAAATAATGTGATTTTGCATTTAGTTCAGCATTAAAATGCTCCAAAAGGTAGTAAATTTATTTCACCTACTATCTGGAACAATCTGGGGTAGATTTGGAGAGTTCCTTTGATCAGTAAGGCCCTTCTCAGAGCCCTAATTCATTATACTCATATCCTCAGAACCTCACAAAGCACAATGTGCTGTTGGTGCCATGCAAAACATGAACTCATCACCATCAATTATGTTAGAATTATTTCCCAGGAGATTTTAAATCCATCCATGACTAGTCCAATTCTGACAAATGAGAAGCACTCAATGGCACTGCTGCAGGACAGATGTTCCTTGACTTACAATGGGAATATGCTCCCAATGAATCCACTGTACACGGAAAAAATTATGACTCTAAAAGACATTTAATACACCTCACTCACCAAACACAGTGTATCAACTCAAGACACTGAAAACTTAGTATCTCTTGGTTCCCCATGAGATGCATGAATGACTGAGCTGGGCTCACTGCCATTGCCCAGCATTCTTTTGCCTAAGCTTTTAGAACAATTTGTATTTTGATGAACAGCTACTTTGTTTCTGGGGACGTGAAGTTTGATATTTGCTACACAGATGATGCTACATGGTTGGCCCCTTCATACAGCCATTGCCTCCCAGGCTTGGGATAATGTCCTGATTGTTAACATTTTGTGTTTGTCCACACAGGTCACTGCTGGAGAATCTGAGCATGTCCCACTGCAGCTCCACTGGGGGAGGAATCTGGGGAGCTAGCATCTAGTTTCCTCCAAATCTTGCCCTTAATCAGGCTGTGTATCCTACAGTTATAAAACTCCTGTGCTGAGTTCTGTGAGTCTCCTGGTGAATCAGTGAACCTAGAGGTGGTATTGGAAACTCCTGACACAAGACTATTAAGTGCAGAATTCAGAGGCAAAGTCTAAGAATTGAAAAAGCCCAGTACAACTTCAACCTCGGTGACAACCACAGAGTGCTAGCTCTGTATCACCAGCCTTCCTTTCACGTTACACAAATGAGATTTTTTTTCTTACCCCCCCTCCTAGTATTCTTTATTATAAACCATGAAATGACAATATAAGTATGCATTTGAAGGATAATCAAAGCCAAGTTTATTATTATGAAAAGTATTGCTTCACTCAAGTAGAGATAGTTTCTTTTCTGGTTAGTGTGTATTACATGCATTTGAACTTATCTTTAATGTGCCAATTTGAAATGCAGGTTATATTTTAATTATTAATTTCTTGAATATATATATATACAAAATATTTCAGACACAAAGTTAGGAGCTTAATGTCTGCCAAGTAATA
This sequence comes from Marmota monax, assembly GCF_021218885.2. Lineage (NCBI taxonomy): Eukaryota > Metazoa > Chordata > Mammalia > Rodentia > Sciuridae > Marmota > Marmota monax. The sequence goes on from NW_026693298.1 coordinate 65,422, forward strand.
TTTATAAGATATTTTTGTTACTGTTATTGTTTGCTGTTATCGGAATATCTATATCTACAAGAGAAAATCAAAAGGGATCCTAAATGCTAGCAATTGGCCAACTTTTCCTGATTTATGCTGAGTTTAAAAAAAATAACATATAAAGTATATGTATTAAAAATTGACAGCTTTTGGTTCCTAAGCACTGGAAGTTATTAACATATTATCTAGCTAAAACAAACTTTTCACATCCCATTTTTTAACAGACATAAAAGTACTAGATTTCTTGTAAGCAGGCCTCAATGTTACTCTTCTCTGTCTCATGATCCTTTTCTATTGCAACCTGAAACATGATTGTGATGATGCTCTATTAAAATGACTACTCTGTCCTCAGAGGATTCTTTCCCTGCATTTTCACACTTTCAGTAACAATCACAGGTCAGAGGAAGTTTCTTGGAATTCTTGTACCTCCAGATAACTAGGGTACTTCTATTTCTTTCTCAACATGTTGCTCGTTTGGCTACTTAACTGCTCTTCAGAATGACCTATTGTGCTTACTATAAAGCATGCAAATAAATGAATGCACTGATGTCTTTACTAACTGTAAGATTTTGGTAGACTAGTGTAGGCAATGTATGGTAGGACTAATTCTTGCATTTATCTTATACTGTGCTTTTAAGGGTAATGCACTGACAATTACCAAGTTTGTTAGCATTTATTAAAAACTACTAGTCATTTCAAGGTGGTGGTCCCACCTCTGTATTCAAAGAAAGTGTTCATTGAAAAATATTTAGCCAAACATTAAAAAAATATGTCAAGATGAAATTACTGTTTTTCTAATTCTGTATCTAAAGCTAAACTTTTAGTTTTAGTGATAAAATAATGATTTTTTTTCCTAGAATTTTAAATTTGAATTGTCATCTGGTTGACTATAGGATTAAACAGATTAACAAATGATTACAAAAGAAGAATCTGGAGGTCCTTAAGACAAATGAACCAGGCACAGGAGACAAATAAGCATAATGTCACTCATAGGTGAAATTTTAAAAAGTTGATCTCTTAGAAACTGAGAGGAGAATAATGATTACCTGAGCCAGCGAGAGTAGGGCTGAATGTGAGAAAGGTTTTTCACTAGCTACAATGTAAAATTTAGTTAAATTTAGATGGAAAAAAATAAGCTCTGGTGTTTTATTGAAGGACACAGTGACTATGGTGAAAAATAATGTAGATTTCAAGATAGCTAGAAGAAGGGATTTTGAAAGTTTTACAACAAAGACATGAGGAAAATGATGAATATTTCAATTACCTTGGTTTATTTTATCTATCTATCTATCTATCTATCTATCTATCTATCTATCATCTATTTACTTATTTATTGGTACAGGGGATTTAAACCAGGGGCACTTAACCACTTAGCCACATCCCCAGCACTTTTAATTAATTAAATTAATTTATTTAATTATTTTACTTTGAGAAATGATTACAAAAGAAGAGGTTGGATGTCACTAACTCTTGCTAAGTTGGTTAGGGCCTCACTATGTTGCTGAGGCTGGCTTTGAACTTGCTGTCCTTCTGCCTCTGCCTCCCAAGCCACTGGGATTGCAGGTGTGTGCCACCACACCCAGCAATTACCTTGTTTTTATCTTTAGAGTGTAAATATGTGAAAATATCACACTCTATCTCATGAGTATGTACAATTATCACATCAATAAAAATGAAATAAAATTTATTTCAAAAAAGCCATTATGTCACTTCAAGAAACAGAAAGAAAGGAAGAAAGAAGAAAAAGAGGGAAGAAGGCAGGGAGGAAAGAAGAATGGGAAAAAAGGAAGGAAGATTATACAGATTAACAAAATCCATTTAATAATTCCTAAGCAAATCACAATGTATGAATTTTAGTACACAGGAAAGTGGTCACTCTGTCTCCAAATGTTCCTTCCTATCTTCCCTATAGTGTCTGAGGGGCTATCATTAGGTTAAAATCTTGATTTACTCGAGTCTTTAAAGTTATTGAAACTTTAGAAGTCTTTAGCTGAAATGGTTTTGGCCTCTCACAGGTTAGGGTCTCATACCCATGTGCCCTTCCACAGGTGTTCACACAGTGACCAGCCTGGACAGGTGCTGACTGGGCTGCAGAGCCAGGGCAAGTATAGCAGGTGGGACTGCTTTCCTAAAGGAGCTTATGTTCCAGCATCCTTTACTCCTACCTGAGACCAATTGACTTGATATATCATAAAAAAACACTCATCTCTGAGGAAATGAGATGACAAAGGGATTTCTATGACCCCTGTCCTATTTTGCCTCAGGCTGGTTCTGTGGACAGAATGTAAACCATGCAGAAAGGCTGTGTTGGGGTAAGTTCTTTTACATCAAGTCTTTCTAAGATTGTGTTATGATCTTACCATTTTTCATATTTATTGTACAACTGTGTCATTTCTGGGTACATTTCAGAAAGAAAATTCTTAAGCGAGATTCAGCTAAATCCATAAAAATGTACTATAGTGTGATCAACTGGTTATTTAACAGTTTATAATTATAGCTTCTAACATAAAAGCTGCTTCACACTTCACATGTGAGGCTTGTTAGAAGTCAGATAAATTCCTGAATGTGAGCAAACTCCATTGTATTTCTGTCCTGAGCTTTTTTCATAAGCATTTCTATAGTGGCTTTAAGAGGTGACTTTAAGGGAAAATTTTGACTTCTATTTTTATTTTTATTTATTTATTTTTAATTTTTATATTGGTATGTTAGAATTACATAGAATAGTAGGCTTCATTGTTCACATATTTATACATGCACATAATTTGGTCAGTTTCATTTCTCAGCATATCCCCTTTCATCTACTCTTCCCTCCCCTTGATTCCCTTGCTCTATTTTACTGATATCCCTATTTTCATGATTATTTGGTATTTCAATACTTCAAGTACTATAGAAACAATGGAAGAAATAACTCGGCCTTAAAGAAGCTTTCTAGTTTATAATTTTGAGTGTGATATGTTTTGAACCTCGCATAAGAGTGATAGATGTTCCAGTGCAAGGTTGGCATTTTTAATTCATTGTCCACTGCTCAGAGTTTCACTTCAGCCAAATAATATCCTCTGTCTTCAGTTGCTTCGACTTTCTTTTCATTGAACTTGCCTCAGACCCTGTGTGACTTGGGTCACAGGTATTGAGGGGTCGCTATACAGATTTCTGGTTTCTAAGATGGACACATTGGAGGAACCTGGATACCAGAGGAACACCCACAGGGTCCTGTTATCATGACAGAAGAGTAGAAGAACTGAGGAAGGTGAGATTGCTCAGAGCTGCTGCCCCCAAATTTCCTGCCCTGGGTAGTGCCCTGATTATGAGGAGGCAGCTATAGGTGCTCAGATATTAAGTTCCTCAGAGCTTTTGGCCATGTTTGAAGTCTGTATAAACTTAGGGAAAAAGTGATTGATTTTTTGTAGGAGGGAAATATATATCTGTCTATCTATCTATCTAACTATATCTATATCTATCCATATATCTATATCTATATCTATATCTATACCTATATATCTATATATCTATAGCTATATCTATCTATCTCTCTCTCTCTCTCTCTCTCTCTATATATATATATATATATATATATATATATATATATATATATATATATATATATATACTTGCCCCTGCCCTACCTTGCAGTTTAGAGGGTATAGCAGCTGGATCTTCAATTACTTCCACAACCCTGATACAGCAGAGAATGATTTGCAACTCTGCCTGAGCAACTGGTCCCTGAAGCACCAAACTTAAGAGCTTAAAGAGCCAGAAATGGCTCAGAATAGGAGAAACCATTGGAAGTAATATGTACAATTCATGAAAAACATTCTTATAGAAACTACAGATGCTTAATTCAGGAGACCACTGACTGAGTAATATGATAGAAAAGCTCAAAGTCCCTAGGAAAAGATGGAGTAGACTCCCAGGGAAATTCAAACAGGGTGGAAGCACACACAGGCATGCAAAGGAGGCAAGAGAGACAAACAGGTAGGGAAGTTATTGCATAAGAATTCTCAGAAGGCACAAGCCTTCAAGCAGGCTGGCTAGTGAGGGCTCCTTATGAACAGAACTAGTTTTGTGGCTGTTTTCTTTAATGTTCAATTTTCAACAAACAAAGAAACAATAAAACTTGGTCTACTCAAAAGAAAAAAATAAAGCTCCTGAAATCATAGGTTTTGGGCTTACTAGACAAAGTTGTTTTTATTTTCTTTTTTGCTGTACTAAGGATGGGACACAGGTCCTTATTCATGCTAGGCCAGTATTCTAACACAGTATTCTAACATGCCCAGTCCTTTTACAATTTATTTTGATTCAGTTATCATCACTAAGTTGGCCAGGATAGACTTGAACTTGCAATTCTCCTGAATCATTCTTACATAAACAGTGGCTAAAAGAGCCCATTTTCATTATACCTGCCCTACAAAAAATGCTAAAGAGAGTTCTTCAAGTTGAAATAAAGAGATGCTAAAAAGTAACTCAAAGCCATATAAGAGTATCAAGTTCTCTAGTAAATGTAAGTACATGGTGCATTTTACCTAAAGCAAAGAGGTTCAATGATACATTATGTCCCTGAATGTCCCCTCTCTGTTCCCAAAATACCTCACCAAGTTAAGAGAATAATGAAAGTAAGAGTGAACTGGAAAGTCTGGATGCATACTATCTCAAAGGACACTGGCTTTCTCTTTTGCACACTGGAAACTGCAGCACACCAGTGCTATCTGTAGAAAGCTACTTTCTTGCATATACATCAGGCCAGTTGCTCCTCAGGTTGTAGTCAGGCTAAGCCTGCTAATGCTGATGACATCACTGCTTCTGCAGCTTAACATAAAACAAACAAACAAACAAACCCTTTTCTGAGTTGGGACAGACATGGAACACAGAGCTTTGTGGAAAGGATATATATCACTTGTCCAGCCACCCATCAGTGAAAAAAACACTGAGAGAGAAGAGTCATTAGCTAGCAAAGTTCTGTGACTGCAGAAGTGCTGTCAGCCTGTCAGCACTGAACTCTTCTTGGAGCAGTCACTGATCTCTCACAAGCTTTCTCCAGCAAACCACATGTCTCCCATACTGCATTCAGTCACTTTCTTTGGTCTGTCTATAATGACCCCAGTACACTGGCACACTTGGGCTATAGATAAATTGGACATAAATAAATTTAAGACCAGTTATTACTAAAATTTTGGTTTATAGCTACAATTCATTTTTTCTATAAGATTTGAAAGCCAAAGACATAAAATAGTTATAAATATATGTCGATGGGTAAAAAATACATAAAGATGTAATTTGTAACACCAATAATTAAAAATGAAGGAGGCAGTACTAAAGAGTTTTGCATGTGATGATATTAAGCTGGTATCAATTTAAAGTAGATTGTTTTACCTTTCGGATGTTACATGTAAAATCTATGATAATTACAAAAAATTACAGAATTTACACAAAAAGGAAATAGAAGGGTCTAAAAAACTCTGTACAACAAAAACTCAATTAAACACAAAGAAAGCCACAAAATAAAACAAATGTAAAATGAAGAAACCAAATTACCAAGTGGCAACTGAGTCGCTGAGCAATTGAGAAATTCAATGAGACCCCATCTCTAAATAAAATACAAAATATGACTCAGGATGTGCCTCAGTGGTTGAGTGTCCATGAGTTCAATCCCTGGTACCCCCACACACAAAAAAAATGCCAATTGTAAGGCAATCAGTAGAAGTAACTACTTTAAATAAAATAGGGTTAAATTATCCAATCCAAAGGTACACATTATCATAATGGTTAAAAACAAAAAAAGGATTGAACTAAATGGCCTACAAGGAACTCACTTAAGACTCAAGTATACAAGTACAGGTTGAATGTGAAAGGATAGAAAAAGATAGTTTATGGAATTTGGAGGAGAGTCAGGCATGGTTATTAGTAACAGCAGACAGAAACAGACTATGCCAAAAATAATTGTTTCAAGAGGCAAATAACATAATAACATGATCGGTTGAACAAAATGATGTAAAAATCATATATATATATAACATCAAACCACATCAAATTAAATAGAAAAACAGAAATTGAAAACATGAACAGAACAAAAATTGAACATAAATTACACATACCCAAAACAATAGTTGGAGACTTCAGTAGCACACTTTCAATAGTGGACAGAATATAATAAGATCAAAATTAATTAAAAGACTTAGCCAATATGATCAAGCAATTAGACCTAACAAGATATAGAAAACACTCGGCCTAATAATAAGCATATACATTTTTTTTTCAAATGCACATGCAGCATATTCCAGCACCATAAATCATAAGACAATAATTAATGAATTTTTAAAAAATTCAAAGTATCTGTATCATACAAAGTATCTTTTTATCACAATTCAAAGAAAACAAAGTATTGAGTGAAAGAAAACTGGAAAATGTTCAAATATGTGGAAATCAAACAACATACCTTAAAATAAAAATCCAATGAGTCAAGGAAGAAATTGCAAAAGAAATATAATGAGATTGATGAAAATAAGAAGATATCATGCGAAAATTTTATACCAAAAGAGCCTGGAAAAAGAACAAATTAAAGCAAAAGCTGACAAAATTAAATTAAAATAAAGTGAAGAGATAAAATATATTTCCCCCTCTCTCTCTAACATGAAAGATATTATGCTGAGTGAAATAAGCCATTCATTACATGACATATACCATATGATTCTGCTTATATGCGGTATAAAGAGCAGCCAAATTCATAGAGACAGAAAGAATGATGGTACTCACAGGAGCTCAGAAAAAAAAAAAAAAGGTCAGTATTGAATGGCCATACATTTTCCCTTTGGGAAAACAAATAGTTCTGATAATAGACAATGATGATGATGACACAGCAATGAGAATGTATTTAATGCCAATGAACTATTCACTTAAATTGGTTTTAAATTGTCAATTATGTGTATTTGACCACCATAAAAAATTAAAAAAAAGAATATATTAATTAATGTGAAGATTGCCAATGAAGCCGACAGTGATTAGTGATACAGAAAGAAGTTTAGAACTTCTGGCATATAAACTTCCTGTGGTGATGGGACCCCATCCACCTGGTCACAGAACCACAGACTTCCTGTGCACTCTGGGCTTCTGCCATCTGTCCTCATCCTCATTTGCAGGCCATGAAGACATTGCCATTGCACTTCATGGAATAGAAAGAAAAATCCAGTAAAGAAAGCCAATAGACGCAAGTGTTTCTTCTTCAAAAGTGTCAACGAGATTGACACCATTTGCTCTTTCTGGAATGTAATGTGGTTAGAGTCACTGAATATTATCTTTCTGGAAAACTTTTTACACTTAGCAATATGCATTCAAGAATCCTGATACCTTTCAGTAACATGGTAGATCATTTCTTTTTATCAATAAATGATATCAAATTGCATGAATGTACAAGAGTTTCATTAGACACTCATCTGTTGAAGTATCATTGGATTTGTCTGCTCTGAAAAATCAAAGGTATTGTTCAGAAAACATTATATCAATAACTTTTAAACAGAAAGGAAGACACATCCAGAGAAGGGTTTAAGGCAAATGTAGCATATGCAAAGAAAGCTCTTTGGCAGAGATGGGTCCAGGGGTGTGCACAAAAGAATGCACAGTAGCATTGTTAAGCAGCCATTGACAGAGTGAAGACCAGTTAAAGAAAGTCTAGTACATCCATCCTGCAGAATAGTATGCAACTATTGGGAAGAAAGAGATGGTGCTGCAGTGCCATAATATGGAATGATCTGTAAGACATTAAATAGGAAAGCAGGTACTGGTGGAATGAAGTGGTGAGGCCCTGGGATCCTTTCAGAGCACCACTGCCAATAATGGATAGATAGAAAGTCAAAATATTTAAAAGCACATAGCATGTGATACATCTATTTTATGTTATAATAACAGGTCTGGAAATTGTGCATTTTTCCAAAGCCTTTTTGTGGTGCTACATCTATAAAGAAATTGGGGCATTAGGGTATTTACAACTTATTTGGTTTTTCTGTTTTGTATATTCCTGTATGAAATTTTTACAACAAATGTGCATTTGAATTTTCTTAATATTTTTATTTCAAAAATAATAGACATAAAGAGTATAAAAAAATATATTAAGGGTCTCATTTTATTCTTCTACATATGTTATCAAGTTTTCTCAACACTGTTTGTTTAAAAGGGTGTCTTTTCTCTAATGTATCTTTTTGACATCTTGTCAGAGTTCAGATGACTGTATATGTGTGGATTTATCTCTGTGTCTTCTATGATATTCCACTGTGTACTGTGTACATGTCTGATTTGATGCTAGTATCTGCTAACAATCATTTTGAAACTCTATTTCTATGAGTAAAATTTTACACCTAAATTAAACATAAAACTCCAAGACATTTATAAAATATCATGAGAAAGTATCTAGGTAACCTTGCATTTGACAGTGATTTAAAAAAATGTGGTTGTAAATGGATAAAATGCCTTCATTTATTTTTTATTTTAATTTTTTTAGTTGTTGATGGGCCTTTATTGCTATTTATTTATTTATGTGTGGTGCTGAGAATTGAACCCAGTGCCTCACACATGCTAGGCAAGTGCTCTACCGTGAGCTACAACTCCACCCCCAGGATACCTTTATTTTATTTGTTTATTTTTATGTGGTGCTGAGAATTGAACATGCTGCCTCACATTTGGTAGGCTAGTGGTGTGCTGCTGAGTTACAGCCCCATCTCTTGAGAGTGATTTTTTTAAAAAGTTAATACCAAACTATAATCCATGAAATAAAATACTGGTTATTTGAGACTTTGATAAAATTAAAAACTTTTAAGAACATGGGAGGCTGAGGTACTAGGAGCACATGAGTCCAGGAATTTAAGACAAGCATGGGCAACATAGTGAGACCCATCTCAAATAATCAATCAACCAATCAATAACTTATGCTCTGAAAAAGTAAATATTAAGAGAATAAAGAAACAAACTTCAGACATGGAGTAAATATTTGCAAAACAAATATCTTATTAAGGCCTGCATCCAAAATATAAAACAAATTCCAAAATATAATAATAAGGAAACAACTCAACTAGTAAATGGATTTTAAAAAGAAAAACCCTGAAGCCATTTTACCAAAAGAAATCTACACATGGAAAAAAAGCTTATGAAAAAACTACAAAATATCAGGTATAATTAGGGATTTTCCAAGTGATGCCACTATGCCACAATTAAAATGGCTAGTTTTTTTTTAAAGACAATATCAAATACCAGTAAGGATGTGAAATAAAAGGAGCTTTGTGTTTGGTCAGAATGCAAAATGGTACATTCACTTTGGAATACCACTCTAAAGTTTCTTGCAAAGATAAGCATAGTTTTACTTTACAATCCAGGAATTTCATGCCTAAGTGTTTGTCCTAATGAGTCAAAAATTTATGTTCATACAAAAGCCTAAACATGAATACTTATGAAAGGTTTGTTCATAATCATCAAAAATGGGAACCAACTAGATGTCTTTCAACTGGTTAATGGACAAACACATTGTACTTCATTCTTACAACAGAATATTATTCATCAATAAAAATAAATGGGCTATCCGTAGATAAAAAGATATGAAGGGATCATAAATGTATACTTGTAAGTGAAAGATGGTAGTCTGAAAATGCTATAGACTTGAAAGTTCCAAGTATATGATTTCTTGGAAAAGGTAAATCTGTAACAAGAGTTAGAAAATCAATGGTCACCAGGAATTTAGGAGGAGAGAAGGGAAGGATGAATAGGTAAAGCACAGGGGCTTTTAGGGTAGTGAGTCCATTCTATTGAAAACTGTAGTGGTGTATATATATATATATATATATATATATATATATATATATATATATATCACTATATATTTTGTCAAAACCCACATAACTGTGTAACTCAGTGAAACAATATAAGTTATGTACAGCTAATAATGTAGTGCCAATTTGGGGTCATTAACTGCAGCAAATGTACCACACTAATGAAAGATGGAAATCATAAGGGAAAGCATGTGAGGTTGTACATGGGTACATGTGGATACATGTCACTGCATGTATTATCTATCCAAATAGTTTGTATTTATAAAGCTGTAATGAAAATTGTCTACTGATTATTTTAAAATCTGTAACAAAAAAATTACTAGAAAATGTGCAAATAATTAAATACACACATATAAATAATCCATAAGACAAAACAACATTAATATGTAAATTAAAAAGTCTTTTGAAAACATGAAAAAAAAACACGTCTTGTCAAAAATTGTGAAGTGCCACTAATGCACTACTCAGTGACTGTTTATAGGACCATGTCCACCTTTCAGAAAAGAAGTGATCTGAGCAGAGTACTCAGTTTCCACATTAACACAGCAGAAAATAAAAACAAACCAGAAATGAATGAAGTTTAAAAAAGTAAATATCAACCTAGAAATCAATTAAATAAACATTTCTAAAAATGGGGGAAATCTATAAAAACAAAAACTGCCTCTTGAAAAAAAATAAAATAACCTTGATAAAACTCTAGAAGATTGACAAGAAAATTTGCAAATGGACACAAATTACCAATATCAGGAATGAGAAACATTATATCACTACATATTCTACAGATATTAAAAGAAAAGTCAAGCAGATCCTTGTAATCTCAGCAGCTCAGGAGACTAAGACTGGGGGATGGCAAGTCTAAGGTCAGCCTCAGTAACTCAATGAACCCTAAGCAACTTAGTAAGACCATGTTTCAAAATAAAAAATGATAAGGGCTAGGGATGTGACTCAGTAGTTAAGTGCCTCTGGGTATCCAGCACCCAACTCCAGCTTGCCTCAAAAAAAACAAAAGTTAAAAAAGAAAAACCAGAAAATATTATGAATTACTTTATGCCAATACATTTGACAACTATGAAAAAAATAAATAAATTCTTTGAAAGTTATAAACAACAAAAGCTCACTCAAGAATAAATAGATTCATCAATACTTTTGTATATATAAAAGAAATTGAAATTGTAGTTAAAAACCATTCTAGTCAATAGGAATTCAATTTCAAATGGCAGCAATGTTGAATTCCAGTTATTAAAGGAAGATGTAATGAAACTCTGCACAAAATTATAAAGAACGGTGAAGAAGAGGGACTGTTTTTCAACTCATTTAATAAGCCCAGTATTATTTTTATTTAAAAAAATTAGGAAAGGGCATTACAAGCGAAGAATAGGACAAAATGAGATCCCTCATGATAACTCCCCTCCAAGTGATCTTTTCTTTTTAAAAATATTTACTTTTTAATTGTAGTTGGACACAATATATTTATTTTATTTCTTTATTTTTATGAGGACTGGACCCAAAGGCTCACACATGCCAGGCAAATAGTCTACCACTGAGCCACAACCCCAGCCCTTATCTTTTCTTTTTTTAAGTGCTTCATTTATTTATTAATTTATTTTTAGTTGATAATGAACCTTTATTAAACTAATTAATTTATTTATATGTAGTGCTGAGCTTCACACATGCCAGGCAAATCATTTACCACTGAACCAGAACCGCAGCCCTCTAATGATTGTGAATGCAAAAGTTCTAAGCAAAACATGGTAAAGAAAATTCAAGAGTATATGAAAAGTTTAATTACTATTACAAAGTTTTACATAGAGATGCAATGTTGATTTAACATTCCAAAACTAATCAATGTATTTTCCCATATTAATAACCTAAAATAATGTATATGTAGTATACAAAAATTCATATAGTCACCTCAATAAATGTAGAAAAACATTTCCTTATAACCCAATATCCATTTATGTTTAAAAGTTTTAGCAAACTAGGAATTGAAGGAAAGTTCCTTAAACTAACACAGGGTATCTATTAAAAAGATAATCAGAAACATAGTACTTTGTGTCAAAAGACTGCTATTAAATGGTCTGTCAATGCATTAAGTGAAGAGGGAAAAAAACACTACAAAGCATACAAATGGGGGGAAAAAGAAATAAAATTAAATTTACTTGCAGAAGACATGATCATTTATATTGAAAATCAAATTGAATCTTTTTTTTGTTTTTGTATTTTTATACCTTTATTTTATTTATTTTTATATGGTGCTGAGAATCAAACCAAGTGCCTTACACATGCTGCAACTATAGCCCTCAGATTAAGTCTTTTACAAATTACTAGAATAAGTGCATTTAGCGATGTCATAGGAATAAAAATCAACATATACATAGAAATCAATTTTACAATATGGTAGTAGTGAACATTCATAAATAGGAATAAAAATGATGGCATCAAGAAATCATTAAAAATATAAAATGTATAGGGCTAAATTTTACAAAACACATGCAAGATCTGTGCATTGAAAACTGGTACACATGATTGAAGAAAATAAAGATCTAAAAAATAGAAAAATAAATCATGAAGGTTTCATGCAAAAATACTAAATATTTTTGAAGATATCAGTTGTCTCCTATTTACTCTATAGATTCAATGCATCTCAACCAAAACAAAGGAGACTGGTGCAGAATTTGAAAAGGTAATTTTATAAATTATATAGAAAAGAAAAAGATTGAGAAAACTTAAAACTCAATGGAAAAGAATTATATCAGAAGATTTTACTGTTTGATATTGACATTTATGAAAAGGTAAATGCATTTTAACAAAATACATTCAGAGAAGGAACTGTGCTCAAAAGTACATTAGTAGTGCTGGAACAATGTGGTTTGTATTAGGGGAAACAAAGGCAAAAAATCAACCAAGTAAGCAACCAACAAAACAATGATTTAAAATTTGACTCATACCTCAAACTTCTTATAGAAATTTGCTCAAAAGAAATCATAGGTTTAATATTAAAGCTAAAACAATATTATTTCCAGAAGAAACATGGAAATTTTTTGTGATCTTGAATTAAGCAAATATTTCTTATATAAGACTCCAAGATCATAAAACATAAAATAAATAAATAAATAAACTTGAATTTATGAAATTACTGATTCTGCTCTTTTGCAGAAGCATTATGATTAAGAGAATAAAAACAGTAGTCATGGAATTGAGAAAATACTTGACAATAACAAAATTATATATGAAGAACTCTCAGAATCCAATAAAAGGAATCAAACAACCTAACATTTTGAAAATCTGCAAGGGATTTGAATAGACACTTCACCAAAGAAAATAAATGAAAATGCATATCAGCATTGAAAAGGTGCTTGGCTTCACAGGAGAAAAAGGGCAAACAAAATTTACAATGGATACAACTAATAACCAAGGGTTAAAGGAGTGATGGTTTCAAGAGTTTATTGGCAGTAAGACTGAACTGAAAATAAGCAAAATTGTAAACAACTTGTAAATTAAAGTAACTCTCCAATAGAAAGGTGCAATAGAGTTAAGTGCAAAAATATGGATAAATTACAAAATAATGATGTAGGATGAAGGAAATATGACTAAAATAATGATGCATACTGTATGATTCTGAACCAGAGCCCATTTAAAATTAATAGCAACTTCCTAAAAACTTGCTCATGCTGAAAATGAAAAATAAAATAAAAAAATTACCTAACTCCTATGCTGCCAAGGCACCAAGTGGCAGGCTAAATATAGTTCTGCTCAGCCTATACATGTTTATCACCTACCTTTAGTTTCTATAAATTGTAACGGCTTCTGTGGGAACAGCAGAGAAACAATCTAGTTGCTTCACACAATGTGATCAAACTGCATATAATTCATTTTTACTTTTTATACTGTTTGCTTATTTCTTATGTGAGCAGGAAAGCCACATCTAGCCAGCACTAATCCAGGCATGTTCCCTGATTCAGCTGACCACACAATTCTATTTATTTTAGAATTTATCAAATGATACACTTGTAAAACATATAGTTAATTGCCTGTCAATTACAACTAAACAAATCTATTAGAAGTGAAATTATGTTAAAGAAAAATCTAGGGCGGTGGTGTGGCTCAGTGATAGAGAGCCTTCTCAGTCTGCAGGAGACCCTGAATTAGATACCAGTACTATGGAAATAAGAAAAAAAATGTAAAAATATTAGGTTGTTACAGACCAAGAGCCCACTGTGTAACCAAGGCATCCAGGGCTCTCCTTGGTTACTGGTTCTTATGATCGTATAAAAAAAGGTTTCAGATGTGTCACTCAGAGTAGAAGGCATGAGTTTATTAGAATGGCTAAGAAACAATGAAAGAAGAAGACACTCCCAAGGGAGAGTGAGGGTCTTCTCAGAGAGGAGAGGGGACAGTATATACCTCTTACCATCCAGTATTATTGGGATTCCCAGGGAAGTTTTCACAGTCCTGTCAGGCCCACATTTTGGCTTTTGCAGGACAGCATCAGACTTTCAAGTCCCCACTCTGCATTGTCTTACCCTATGAAGGGGAGAGTTAACATCCTAATCGATTCATGGCAAATCTCATCACTTTGACCCACTCTGGCTGGATCTGATTATCATATCTCTCTGAATTCTGGAATCTGGCACATATAAAGTTTGTAATCACCCTTCCCAGGGTAACATGTTCACCTTTTTGTCAAGGAGAATCTTCTCTTTGGGCCTACGTTTCTCCAGCAGTTAACACATTGTTTGTCCCAGACAATAACATATCCTATTCACTTAAGCCAGGCAGAACTGCAGGTAAATTGCTTTTTAAGAGAAAGCATGTGGGGGTCAGCATAGGTGATCCTGTTTACAGAATTTTCCCTTTAACCTCATGTTCCCACCTCTCAAGTCTGTTACCTATCAAGCTGATGAGCACTAATGTTTTTCCTGAGTTTCCATTTTCCAATACAATCTTGTTAAAGGGTACTTTTCCAGTAAAACATTCCCAGTTGTCTTCTTTGCTTTAAAAAAGACATGAATTCATAAGCCACATGGAAATGGGTCAGATAACTCATTCTGCTCATTCTTTGTGCCACAGGAACAGTTGAAAGCAGGCCCAGCTAGGAAGAGTGAAGAGCAGGACTGCAGTTCAAATCACCCTCTGTTACACTTTCCCTTGTGGTCCAGGGACCTAGAACTCACTCAGATAATTTTTGTATGGGGCCTTACATTTCTTTAGCATGTTAACAGGACACACATTAAGGTGTCTGTGAGGGCAGCAGTAATTCCTTCAAGCATACTGAGACACGCCTTAAAGAATGCCACAGGCTCTCTCAGCCCCAGATGCCCTGATGGTTAACCTGCTGTGCAAAAGCAAGTCCAGGTGGTTTTCCTGGGAAAACCACCTTGTCCAATGAAGACAAAGTTTGCAGAATTATAGCAGTCAGGGGAGACCAGGAAGCTCATTGATTTAGCCAAATGCCTTGGGAAGAAAATCAGCACAGCACCCAGGAAACTCTCCTCTTTGGTGTACAGGGAGGTGATGTCTTAAAATAATCCAATTTAACTCCACTAAGAAGCTAAATCCTGGTTATAGTTAAATCAATGGTATATGCTCACTTTATATTTGCATGAAGTTATGAGTTTAATTTTAGAAAATTATACCTTCAAAAAGCCAATGTGAGCAGTCAATAAGCCACATTATTTATTGGAAGTAAGGGGCACCTGAATGGACACATGCATGCCAGAAAACTTCTGCCTTTTTTCAGTCAGCATAGCTCCTGTCTTTTCTTTAACTTCACTGCTTTCATAAGAGCAAACTTTGCTATCTATGTTGAGTTTCTGTATTAACAATATAAAAATATGGAGGCTTGTGTTTGCTTTATAGCATCACACTTTTGGAATATGACCTTCCACAGGCAAACCCAACTCTCTCTGGGTCCCTCTGATAACAGGACACCCAGCTAAAATTGCAAAAGACTGTCCTGGAAACTCAGAGCCTATGTATATCCATTTCATGAGTGATGAACCATGCACCCCATGTCCAACTCTGGCTGTTCCTATCTCTGTGGGTAGAATGACCACCATTGTCTGCTCCTTGTCTCCCAGAAGGCTGCCTGTGCAGGGCTGCCACTGCCCCATCGTTGCTTTTCCTTCTTCCCTGCCTCAGCCCCTCCTTAACTAAGAGGTCTATTCCTTCTCCTTTGAAAGGACTGTTTTCTTTGCAATCAGTTTGCATTGCAGTTGCTCTGTTTGCTGGATTGTGACAACATTCCACTATTAAAAAAATGAATCAAACACTTGACTCCACTCCACTATTATAAGAAAATCATAGCTGAGAAGAGATAGATAACATAAATGTACATGTAAGATTTTTACTTCTAAAGAATTTTGTGTCTCATACTAATCTAGTAATTGTAGAATTGTGAAAATAAATTTTAGATTAGCAAGGACTATTTATTATTCCATTTAAAGGAATGGATTCTACTTAATGTTTTTCCAAAACTGTGCCAGATCCGAAGATGAATAAGACAACTCAACAATCCTGAATCCAGTCAAGTGGAGGCAACTGACATAAAGTGTTTCATAAGTATTCTAGATACAAACCAGGTGATATTTGGGTACAACTAGGGAGAGATGCAATGATGACATAACAATATAGAAAAACTGAGGGAATTTGAACTGTGCTTTCAGTTAACAACTTGAATTTGGAGAGTCAAAATCTGAGTAAGGAAACAGACCCCCAGTGGAGAACAGCCTGCTTAAGAGCTGTGTGCCCGTTTCTCTTCTATGTTCAGAAACTGGCATTACATGGAGATAATCTCATTCTAGAGACTTATTTTTTATAGAAAATATTTTATTATTATTATTATTATTATTATTATTGGTTGTTCAAAACATTACAGAGCTCTTGACTTATCATATTTCATACATTAGATTCAAGTGGGTTATGAACTCCAATTTTTACCCCGTATACAGATTGCAGAATCACATCGGTTACACATCCACATTTTTACATAATGCCATATTAGTGACTTTTGTATTCTGCTACCTCTCCTACCCTCAACTATCCCCCTCCCCTCCCCTCTCATCTTCTCTCTCTACCCCATCTACTGTAATTCATTTATCTCCTTGTTTATTTTCCCATTCCCCTCACAACCTCTTATATGTAATTTTGTATAACAATGAGGGTCTCCTTCCATTTCCATGCAATTTCCCTTTTGTCTCCCTTTCCCTCCCACCTCATGTCTCTGTTTAATGTTAATCTTATCCTCCTGCTCTTCTTCCATGCTCTGTTCTTAGTTGCTCTCATTATATCAAAGAAGACATTTGGCATTTGTTTTTTAGGGATTGGCTAGCTTCACTTAGCATAAGCTGCTCTAGTGCCATCCATTTCCCTGCAAATTCCATGATTTTGTCATTTTTTAGTGCTGCATAATACTCCATGGTGTATAAATGCCACATTTTTTTATGCATTCATCTATTGAAGGGCATCTGGGTTGGTTCCACGGTATAGCAATTGTGAATTGTGCTCCTATGAACATCGATGTGGCAGTATCTCTGTAGTACGCTCTTTTAACGTCTTCAGGGAATAGTCCAAGAAGGGCAATAGCTGGGTCAAATGGTGGACCCATTCCCAGCTTTCCCAGGAATCTCCATACTGCTTTCCAAATTGGTGGCACCAATTTGCAGTCCCACCAGCAATGTAGAAGAGTACCCTTTTCCCCACAACCTCACCAGCACTTGTTGTTTGACTTCATAATGGCTGCCAATCTTACTGGAGTGAGATGGTACCTTAGGGTGGTTTTGATTTGCATTTCTCTGACTGCTAGAGATGGTGAGCATTTTTTCATGTACTTGTTTATTGATTGTATGTCCTCCTCTGAGAAGTGTCTGTTCAGGTCCTTGGCCCATTTGTTGATTGGGTTATTTGTTAACTTATTGTCTAATTTTTTGAGTTCTTTGTATACTCTGGATATTAGGGCTCTATCTGAAGTGTGAGGAGTAAAGATTTGTTCCCAGGGTGTAGCCTCCCTATTTACCTCTCTTATTGTTTCTCTTGCTGAGAAAAAATTTTAAGTTTAAGTAAGTCCAATTTGTTGATTCTTGTTATTAACTCTTGTACTATGGGTGTCCTATTAAGGAATTTGGAGCCTGACCCCACGATATGTAGATCGGAGCCAACTTTTTCTTCTATCAGACGCAGAGACTCCGATTTGATATCAAGCTCCTTGATCCATTTTGAGTTAACTTTTGTGCATGGCAAGAGGAGGGGATTCAGTTTCATTTTGTTGCATATGGATTTCCAGTTTCCCCAACACCATTTGTTGAAGATGCTATCCTTTCTCCATTGCATGCTTTTATCCCCTTTATCAAATATAAGGTAGTTGTAACTTTGTGGATTAGTCTCTGTGTCCTCTATTCTGTACCATTGGTCCACCTGCCTGTTTTGGTACCAGTACCATGCTGTTTTTGTTACTATTGCTCTGTAATATAGTTTGAAATGTGGTATCGCTATACTGCCTGATTCACACTTCCTGCTTAGAATTGCTTTTGCTATTCTGGGTCTCTTATTTTTCCATATGAATTTCATGATTGCTTTATCTATTTCTACAAGAAATGCCGTTGGGAATTGATTGGCATTTCATTAAACCTATAGAGAACGTTTGGTAATATCGCCATTTTGATGATGTTAGTTCTGCCTATCCATGAACAGGGTATATTTTTCCATCTTCTAAGATCTTCTTCTACTTCTCTCTTTAGGGTTCTGTAGTTTTCATTGTATAAATCTTTCACCTCTTTTGTTAGGTTGATTGCCAAGTATTGTATTTTTTTTTTTGAGGATATTGTGAATGGAGTGTTTTTCCTCATTTCCGTTTCAGAAGTTTTGTCGCTGATATACAGAAATGCCTTTGATTTATGCGTGTTGATTTTATATCCTGCCACTTTGCTGAATTCATTTATTAGTTCTAGTAGTTTTTTTGTAGACCCTTTTGGGTCTGCTAGGTATAGAATCATGTCTTCTGCAAATAATGATAATTCAAGTTCTTCTTTTCCTATTTTTATGCCTTTAATTTCTTTCGTCTGTCTAATTGCTCTGGCCAGTGTTTTGAGAACTATGATAGAGGGCATCCCTGTCTTGTTCCAGATTTTAGAGGGAATGCCTTAAGTTTTTCTCCATTCAGAATGATACTAGCCTGAGGTTTAGCATAGATAGCTTTACAATGTTGAGGTAAGTTCCTGTTATCCCTAGTTTTTCTAATGTTTTGAACATAAAGGTATGCTGTACTTTTTTGAATGCTTTTTCTGCGTCTATCGAGATGATCATATGGTTCTTATCTTTAAGTCTATTAATGTGGTGAATAACATTTATTGATTTCCGTATTTTGAACCATCCTTGCATCCCAGGGATGAATCCTACTTGATCATGGTGCACAATTTTTTCTATTTGTTTTTGTATCCAATTCGCCAGAATTTTATTGAGGATTTTTGCATCTAGCTTCATTAGAGATATTGGTCTATAGTTTTCTTTCTTTGAGGTGTCTTTGTCTGGTTTCGGAATCAGGGTGATGTTGGCCTCTATTTTATTGGAATATAGGTTTTCAAAATAATTTCTAATTGTCTTATGTATTTCTGTAGCATCTGTTGTGATAATGCCTTTTTCATCCCGTATGTTAGTAATTTGAGTTCTCTCTCTTCTTCTCTTCATTACCATGCTAAGGGTCTGTCGATCTTATTTATTTTTTCGAAGAACCAACTTTTAGTTTTGTTAATTTTTTCAATAGTTTCTTTTGTTTCAATTTCGTTGATTTCCACTCTGATTTTAATTATTTCTTGCCTTCTGCTACATTTGCTGTTGTTTTGCTCTTCCTTTTATAGGGCTTTGAGATGAAGTATGAGCTCATTTATTTGTTGTTTTTTTTCTTTTTTTTGAGGAATGACCTCCAGGTGATGAATTTCCCTCTTAAAACTGCTTTCATTGTGTCCCATGGATTCCGATATGTTGTGTCTCTATTTTCATTTATCTCTAAGAATTTTTTGATTTCCTCCTTTATGTCTTCTGTAACCCATTGATCATTCAGTAACATATTGTTCATTTTCCATGTGATGTAGGATTTTCCCTTCCTTCTTTTATCATTGATTTCCAGTTTAATTCCATTATGATCAGATAAAATGCATGGTATTATCTCCATCCCTTTATATTTAATGAGTGTTGCCCTATGGAATAATATATGGTCTATTTTTGAGAAGGATCCATGTGCTGCTGAGAAAAAAGTATATCCACTTGATGATGGTTGATATATTCTATATATGTCAGTTAAGTCTAGGTTATTGATTGTGATATTGAGTTCTATAATTTCTTTATTCAACTTTTGTTTGGAGGATCTGTCCAATGGAGAGAGAGGTGTGTTGAAGTCACCCATAATTATTGTGTTGTGGTCTATTTGATTCTTGAACTTGAGGAAAATTTGTTTTATGAACGTCGCAGCACCATTATTTGGTCAATAAATATTGATAATTGTTTTGTCTTGTTGGGAATGGTTCCTTTTAACAGTATATAATGTCCTTCCTTATCCCTTTTGATTAACTTAGTCTTGAAGTCTATTTTATTTGATATGAGGATGGCCACCCCTGCTTGCTTACGAGGACCGTGTGCATGGTATATTTCTTCCCAACCTTTCACCTTCAACCTGTGTATGTCTTTTCCAATCAGATGTGTCTCCTGGAGGCAGCATATTGTTGGATTTGTTTTTTTAATCCATGTTACCAGTCTATGTAGCTTTATTGGAGAGTTTAAGCCATTAACGTTTAGAGTTACTATTGATATATGGTTTGTACTTCCAGCCATGTTTGATTATTTATCTTTTTTTTAAAAAATTTAGTTTGTTTCTCAATGATTAGCTTTCCTCCCGCCCTCTGTCTTTACTGAGGCACTTCCCACTGATGGTTTTAGTTATTGTTTTTCATTTCTTCCTCATGTAGTGTTTTGCTCAAGATGCTTTGCAATGCTGGTTTTCTGGCTGCAAATTCTTTTAACTTTTTTTTTTTAATCATGAAAGATTTTTATTTCGTTGTGGTACCTGAAGCTTAATTTTCCTGGATACAAAATTCTTGGTTGGCATCCATTTTCTTTCAGTGTTTGAAACACGTTGTTCCAGGATATTCTCGCTTTCAGCGTCTGTGATGAAAAATCTGTTGTTAACCTTATTGGTTTACCCCTGAATGTAATCTGCCTCCTTTCTCTTGTAGCTTTTAATATTTTATCTTTGTTCTGTATATTGGATATCTTCATAACAATGTGTCTTGGTGTTGGTCTACTGTGATTTTGTATGTTCGGTGTCCTGTATGCATCTACAATTTGTATATCTGTTTCCTTTTTTATTTCTGGAAAGTTTTCTGTAATTATTTCATTCAGCAGGTTACTCACTCCCTTGGTTTGAATCTCTATACCTTCCTCTATCCCGATGACTCTTAAGTTTGTTTTTTGTTTTTTTTTTTTTTTTATGTTATCCCATATCTCTTGGATGTTTTTCTCATGATTTTTTTACCAGCCTTTCTGAGTTGGCTAGACTCTTTTCAAGATGATATATTTTGTCTTCATTATCTGACGTTCTGGCTTCTACTTGCTCCACTCTGTTAGTGATACTCTCATTTGAGTTTTTAATTTGGTTTATAGTTTCCTTCATTTCTAGAATTATTGTCTGATTTTTTTTTATAATCTCTATCTCCTGATAAAGATGCTTAACTTATTCTTTTATCTGTTTATGTAATTCAATTTCAATGTGTTCTTTCACTGTTTGAATTTGCTGTCTCATATCCTCTTTAAGGTTCCATTCCATCAGTCTAAGGTATTCCTTGAGTTCTTTATATGACCATTTTTCTGATGACTCTAGGTCCTCCTGAATATTTAGGCTGTCCTGCATTGTTTGTACTCCTTTTCTTCCTTGCTTTTTCATGCTGCTCATGTTACTTCTTGTTCTGTTTGACTGCTGAGTTATTGTTTACTCCTATAAATTTATTTGATGCTTGGGAGGAAAGGTATTAGAAGGGAAGGGAAGAAGTCACTAAAGAGAATGATAGTAAGCAGGTAGAATTCAAGGAAGGGGGAATAAGAAAATTGAAAAGAAATGAAAAGACAAAAGAAAAAAATAGAAAATTAAAAAAGAAAAAAAAATTTAAAAAAATAAAAATTTACATTTAAAAATATAAAAAATAAATAAATAAAGAAATTTTAAAAACAACAACAAAAAAAAATGAAAATGAAAAAAAACCCAAATTAAAAAAAAATTAATAAATGCAGTCTTAGAGTTTGATTAACTTGTCTTCCAGGAGGTGGAGCTTTGCCTACTGGGCCAAGCTTCTCCTCTCGATATGTGGGAACCAACCACTATGCAGCAGCTCCTCTTCCCAGACTGGGCGGGTCTCCAATCCTGAGTGCCTAGGGCCTTCTCTTGTGTCTGTTCACTTCCCCACTTTTCCTCAAGCCAGGCCCTGCTCACCGGTGATGCTCACCATAATACTGGCTACACACCAGGTTTGCTGCTCCTGGGAGCCCTGTTTTCATGAAGGACTGGGCACACTCTCCCTGTTTGCAATTCTCTTAGACCCTAAGTTTGTAGAGCTTGGGGCTGAGAATGCTCAGTGAAATTTTCTTGCCCTCCGGTATCCACGCCCCCAGTAGCTGGTGCAAGAGACCTCAGTTGTCAGCACTGGTGGGAGCGGTAGCCGAGAGTTTCGTGCCGCGGGTCCCACACCACTCCTGATTCCCTTGGTCTGGCTATCGCACTCACGGGAGAGCTGGGAGGGGCCCTTAAGGTTTCCCTGCTGTGTGGAGAGGGAAGGCTAGGGGGTTACACACCTGTCGCCGCTGGTTTCAATGAAGTTATCTCCTCCGCCGCATTCTGGTGACATCAGTTCTCTGCCATGGTGGTATCCCATGCAAATGGCAAAAGTTCGTTTCCCTTTGCCGGGTGACCAATGCAACGGGTGGGTCCTGACTGGCTCTCCCAAGCCCCGTTTCAATCCTGTGGCCACTGCCTATGAAGGCTCAGTTCGCATTTACCTCCGTAGGTGCAGAAGGGCCGACCAGTTGTTTCAGTGGGACTGTTTACTGCTGAGTCACAGCAGTTTGTCTGCGAGAAGCAGGTGAATGGGAGCTTGAATTCAGCTGATCCGGGCTCCGTGTGTGTTCTTAGAGGCCCAGACTGTTCGCCCCAGATCCATGTCAGCTCAGCATTGCCTTTTGATCCTGAGCAAACAGCATTTAGACGGTTTACGACTCCCTATGCCCGCGCAGCTGAAGAGGTCAGAGACTTGATCTCTCCGCGCCTGCCGCCATGTTGCCTTAGCCCAGAAAATATTTTTAAAATAGACTGATGCTGTATTTAAATCTAATTCCCTCAAAAAGGGCATAGCCTTAGTTTTGATTAAAGTAAGCATTTTCACATATGTGTCTACTTAAAAATATACAATAAAATATAATTTTCATGATATGGAACCAACTTTATATATATTCCCAGATTAATTCTAGTCCTGACTGACTTTTCACCTTCTTCTGCACCTGCTCAGCTCATGAGAAATGTATCCCTAGAAGCAAGCTAAGCTCTGAGCAGAGACCAACAGGTACACCATGGAGGCTAAATGGGTTTGTTAGGTTCTCTGGCTTTTCAGGGACCTGTTCAGGAAATGGGGCATTCCCTTGCAGCTTCCATGTTGCTTCCAAAATCACTGCTGTTTTATAACTAATTAAAATTTCAAGGGTCATGGGTTGTCTGAGAGTTAAATACTGAAAGAAGTGCCTTAGAGTGCAGGTTTGACAATTGCTTGATAGATAACCAGCATATATGACTATAGAGATCTAGGCAAAGCTGGAGCTGTGGAACCAAAATTGGGAATTGTCTGCAATAACAGGATTGTGAGGCAACAAGATATTAAACTCTATCAAAAGCTACAGGGTTGTTGGAGATCAAGTAAATGGTGCATTCAGAGGCAAAAGAGGGAAGTCCAAGATGTAGGACTCACCCACAGAATATTTCAGCATTCAGAGAAAAGACAGCGAGGCAGACACTTGTCATTGCAGCTGATGAAGGAAACCAAAGAAATGAAGAATCATGGAAACTTTGAATTAATACACAGGCAGACAATGATCAGACCATATATTAAAACATAACTCTCTCCCACAGCCTGTAGCCACCTGCCCAGCCAATAGTCCCCTCTTTAGATACCCAGCCCTGGGAAGCAGCCTGCTATAGGTCAGACTTGTAAAGGTAAGACTTCTAACTCTAGCAACAAATCATGAGGTCAAGTAGTCAATTCTGTAACAGTTGGATTCAGATGGCCAGGACTTCAATTTCCCTACATTTTGTCCCTACTTCTAATGTAAGATCAACTACAGAAGGTCAAATACAGAAGATTCTAGTTAGATATCTGCAGCTTCCCAGAGCCAGAAGCCTCCATCAAGGCTCAGTAGAGCCTTCCCTTTACTACACAATGAAGCTCTCCCATACCTCTGGCTTCCCATGAGTCTTCCTCAAGTGCAAGTGCTGACTGTATCAAGCTCGAAATGAGTTTCACCAGGTTGGTCTTTATTTCTGCAGCACCATGGGTTAAGGTATCAGGTAGAGTTGAATTTGGGGAGGCAAATCTCTGTAGGGAGAAAATATCAGAAGTTGATGGCACATTACAGAAAGATATTCTACTTTGCATGATGAATTCTAACTTGAAGGAAATTGGGGGGGGTACAAGAACTTCTGAAGAAAAGTTACAAAGTCATAGATCCAGCTTCCCCACAGGTGGACTAGTTGGGGTAGGAATCCAAATACTATGCGTGGGAAGGATATAATATGTAGTTGAAAATCCAAATATTTAAAAGGAAGATTTTAGATCAAAAATCTTCAAAAAGCTCCAAATCTGGTGATCATAATTCAGAGGCAGTGATGAATGAGATGAAACAGAAGGAAACTGACATGTGAGAAAATTGAACCTCAAACAGGTAGTATAAAAATAATGCTGGAACTCATAATTTAAACTGTTATGGGCTGTATAACAGATGTTGATCTCTTTTCTGAGACTAAAAGGTACAGAAGATGTGACAACATTTTGTTATATTTTCTATGAATCCGCTCACATTAGATGCCAGTTTTCCTGGGCCAAATGGAAGAAGATGGTCCCCATTCATCCTCTTACCTCCCTCCACCTGACTCAGGCCAGGTTCCAACAACATTCAAGGAACCGTCAGTTCCAGTTGGTCCATTCCCACATGCAACCTTGGCAGGGCCCCAGCCTACCATCCTCTTTGAGTCCTTACTCCTTCTTGGACACTGCTGAACATTTCACCAGGATAATTCCCTGCCCTGGTCTCTACATCTCCCTTCCCCACTAATGCCCCAGAATTGCTGTTTAATTCTGGCTGTTGGATTATCCTGCATTAGACAGTCCAGGCAAGGAATCAAAAAGCTGGGCTACCAGAACAGATTAGAAGAGGGGAAAACATGGAACAAAGAATCAAACTTGATGTTACCAAAAATTCTTCTGTTAACGTAGGTCTAATCCTGGTATTTGATTATGCTTGGCATAATATGAGTATAGTAAGCTTACTCCATAATGTAAATCAAAATCTGTTTAAATAAGTCAATAGGAACATTTTAAGTGTCATTGTGGCTTTTTAGGTGATTGAATAAATATAAAACACAGTAGTTACATAATCAATATTATTATATATTTAATTCACTATTTATTTTTAGTCCAAGTATCATCAGAGAAAAATTTTCTTTCCTACTAACACATTAACAGAACAAAAGAAAAGGACAAGCTATTTACTCAGCTTTTGTTCCATTTTAGTATCAAAAGATATTTATAGAATATTCATTCAGTAGGAAAAAAACCCTCCACAATGGGAGAAGACAGAGTTATAATTACAAAAACAAAAGGTGTTCATGGTGTTATTTTTATTGGCTAAATAAACATCTATAAAACAAGACATTGAAAAACAATTCCATTCTCAGGAGTCGTCAAACTCTCTTCTCACCTTTGTACGTAGCTCATGTTAAATCACCCTAATCTCTCTGTGTGATAAATTAGACTCTGAGAATGTAAATTAAAGTCAGGTTGTGGGTATTTCATTGTTAACTGAACCTCTGTTTTGGTTTTCTCTCTCTGCCGGTTTGCATGTGTGAATACCCAGACAGAAAGAGCTGCCCCCTTGTCTCCAGGGTGTGGCTTCAGGGATTATGACCCAAGGATTTGCTCTACTATGGGACATGGAAAAATACGACTCCTCACCATCAAGCTGGACCATGACAGGGAAGAGAATGATACCGAGGGATTTTAAACTGTGATATTCTTTCCATGAATATAAACCTTAATATCATGCAGATGTTTCTGGTGAATGACCTGGTAGGACTGTGCAGAAAACAGGGCCCCTGGGGATGGAGACCAGTGGAGATGGCCAGGTTGGCCCTGCAGACTATTTTTGGTCTTTCCTCTGGTATTTAAAATCAGTAACTGAACATATAAGAACCTGTTTTCTTTTTTAGTAGAAAACTTTAGCTTAATTAGACTTTTATTAACCATATTAGAACTATTTAGATTTCCCTTTGATTGAACAGATATTTGTGTTGACCACACTAGTCCCAGTGGTTAGTGGTACAGTTTTTACCTGATATGATTCTTACCTATTTTATTTTGAGGGATTTATTGGCCAATATAATATTTTACTAGATTTTAATATTTATTTAAAATATAATTGGGGGTTAGATCAGTAGTAGAGCCCTTGCCTGACACGAGGGAACCCCTGAGTTTCATACCCAGCACCACAAAAAAGCTAAACTAAAGCATTATAATACAAATAATATTATAACAGAAATATTAACATTATTTATTATTATATTTAAAATACAGATATTTCACTAATATTACAATATAAAATAACATAATTAATTGAAGACTGTTAAGTTACTCTAGAATTCATGAATTAAAACAGTAACCTATGTATTTTTTCTCATAAAAAATTTGTGTATGTAATATATTGTTTCATTTTTTCTTGAACCTATAAAAATTGTAATAATGAATGTCATCTGGATCACTTTTTATCAGCAATATTAGGATTAATATGTATTAGGATTTGTTCACTTTCTTGGGCAGATCTGTAGTATATTTGTTTCCCTAGCTACGTTATATTCCACTGAGAGAATATTCTACACTTTAATATCCAATTCTCATTTGTGACATTTGGATGCATGCTCTTTTCACTATCACCAGTGCTCTTTCATATGGCTTCTCCATTTGCTTTGTGTATAGCAAGTATTTGTGACAATGGAGGGTGTAGTAGAGTCTGACACCATCTAATCCTATTTGACTGCTTTTCCATGTTTATGGTTTCAAACCCCACCTCTTACTCTTCCTTACTAGGAAAGCACTTTATCACTGAGCTCCATAGACATTTTAGCACCCTGTAGAATCCTTGTATAACTTTTATTGAAGTGGGCTCAAATTTCAGATAAATTTAGAAGTGGCAGCTTAAAAATATTAAGCTTTTCTATCTTCATTATTAAGATCTTTTTGTATATATTTAAGTAAATTTTTAAATTTTTACACCTTTGAGAATGGCATGATTTCATTAGTTTTATTTCAAGTTGCTTTTTAGTCTTAGTTAAAAAGTGTATTTTTTAAGATAATGCATTCTCTTTTTCTCCCTCTCTCTTTCCCTTCAGTTTACTGAAGCACTTATTTTTCCTTACTCCATTAATTGTTGCTGGGAGCTAATGTTCTCATGTAACAGTAGAAAACCAAAAAAATTGTCATCTCATAAATAATGGAGTATACATACACACACAAAAACTTACATAATTTAAAATGCAAACCATTTCCAACTCAAGGCAAGTAATAACCAATGGTGGTCAGGTGGGAAAAAAATGGTAAGAACAGAAACTGGGTCCTAAGTCTGGGACTTTCCTACCCCATTAGACCAGCAAGAAGTGACAACTAGTCCAGGAATCCTTGCCAGCTGGAGCAATCCTGGAACAATCTGTCAGCGGACACATCAATACCCTGCAGAGATCACTGCTGTGGTCTCAGATTTGTTAAGCCATGGACTTCTCTCCTGTATGCATGCTTTTACTTCAGGCACTAGATGGCCGAGCCACATGGACTAAGGGCTTAAATCAAAGATATGCCCAGGACATTAAACATATATCAAGGGAAAAATTAACTTGAATACAAGGTCAAAATCAGCAACAAGTTCTAAGATCCAGTGCTGACACCAGACACAAGCTTGTGTCTCATGTCAGCACTAGATCTTAGAATTTGTTGCTGATTTTGACCTTGTATTCAAGTTAATTTCTTTTCAAAGGCTTATTCCTGTTTTATGAGGCTAGAATGAGAGTGTATATATTTGCCAGGGCAAATTTATACTTCAGGATCCCCTCTAAGGGAGGGGTGCATAGAAATGTGAAGGCTGGCTGCCAGGGGCTTGCTATCTCCTGCTACTCGCCCTCCTGCGCTGTGACCCTGCTGTCAGTGCCTGGCTCTGCTGGTGCTGGGGAGCCTGAAAGGACACCAAAGGAGGAGGGGAGTGGGAGAGAGGGAGGAAAGGAAGAAGAGAGAGGGAGCATTTTGTTGTTGTTTTGTTGGTACTTGTGCTTCAACTCAGGGGCACTCAACCACTGACTAACAT
The DNA here is from genome assembly GCF_021218885.2 of Marmota monax. Lineage (NCBI taxonomy): Eukaryota > Metazoa > Chordata > Mammalia > Rodentia > Sciuridae > Marmota > Marmota monax. The sequence continues at coordinate 93,891 of NW_026693298.1, forward strand.
CCCCAGCCCTTTTGTTGTATTTTATTTAGAGACAGATTATCACTGAGTTGCTTAAGACCTTCCTAAATTGCTGAGGCTGGTTTTAAACCCTCAATCCTCCTGCTTCACCCTCCTGAACCACTGGAATTACAGGCAGGTGCCACCACCCCCAGCAAAAAAATGGAGGTAGTTTGAAGATGATTTGTCACTAGGAACTGAAGCCAACCACCTCCATGAAAGTGATACTCAAATTTAAAATGGCAATAACATCTTAGCCAAAGAGAGAAGACTCCAGTTTCATCAGAAGAGGGAAATGTGAATTCTGCTGGGTCTGGGAAGAGCCAGAGAGTTTCAGAATTATTGGAACTTTGTGAGGAAGATCTTGACAAAATTCTTTATAATCTTGGATTTCGACAAGATGAACCAGACATTGCTTCTAAAATTTCTTCCAGATTTTTAAATTCTTCATAATTTGCCACAGGGATAGATATTAATGTATTTTTAAACATTTAGTTTTTAGTTATAGGTGGACAAAATACCTTTATTTTATTTTTTAGTGGTGCTGAGGATGGAACCCAGTGCCTCATGCATGCCAGGTGAGCACTGTACCACTGAGCCACAACATCAGCCCTAATATTAAAGAATTTTTGAGTGCTCATACAGCCCATGGAATCCAAATCATGCTTTAACAAGCCACTTCTGTAAAATTGACATGCTTATTATTATAGCAAATGTATTTTCTAATTTATGTTTTTTTCTTCTTTATGCTCTCAAGTCTCTGGGACTCCCCTTCAGAGAATTGGAAGTATGTCCTCAATGACCTCTACCAAGGAGCAGACTCGCCTCACCTTTAACTCTAAGTGACAATGCAAATCATTGAATGAAAACACTATCAAAAGTAAACTTTTGGTAAAACAGAGAAAGGAGAAGGTAACAATCCTTCCCCAGCAGTTGAAAAAAGAAAGATTCCAAATGCTTCAATGATTGAAGAATGTGGCAATAAAAATGATTTAAAAAATCTCAAAAAGTTGTAAAAAAAGAAAGACTCATCTTCTATGTTAGCTAGAGTTAAAGAAGAAGCCTTGGGTGTTTCCATAGGGGTTTCAGAGAATGCTGACACTGACAGATTTTCTGATGCAGCAAATAGAAAATTTAACCAAAAAAAAAAAAAAACAAACTAAGACTGAACAGAATAAAGAGTCTCAAAGTCATGAGAGTATATTGCCTGAGGAGTCTGTTGTAGAATCAGATTCAGGTGGTGATTTCAATATGTCCAACCACAGTGAGCTGAAAAATGTCCCTATGTCTGCACTTGAAAAAGAGCCTTGTGCACCATTGATGATCCCATCCATAAGAAATATAATAACATAGCAGAAGGACTCCTTTGAAATGAAAGATGTTCAGAGTATAGAGGGAGAAGCTCCTCATATTCTGTCCACTTATGAGCCAAGTCTCACCAAGTCCAACAGAGATCATCTGCTATGTACTTCAAGTCAGCGTTCTGATAGTAGTGGTTTTGCCAAAATTCCACTGTCAGTCTCTCCTGTAATTATTTTAAGGTTCTTGGGTCCCTGAAAGCCATGAGGAATAGTGCTGATAGTTGTGACAGTGAAACAACAGTCACATCATTTGTTGAGGACCTTGTTACACCAATAGCACAAGACAAACCTTATTTCCATGAGTCAGAAGAGGAGTCTCTTACCCCTCTTCAGAAAGGAAGAGCCAAGGCAGCAACAGTTGCTGAATGTGGGACTGTTGAGAATACAGGATATGTGCAGTCCACCTGTAGTCCAGATGATCACATTGCTGAAAGTACCAAAACAGAAGAGGATTTGTCTTCAGCACAGACAGTAGAGCTCATAGAGAAACAAGTGGTGAAAGTGATGTGAATTTGCCCAGTATACCACACACCATATTCTGAAAGTTCTGGCTTCTGTTGAAGCAAAATGCAGTGATATGAGCTCTGAAAATATAGTGAAGCCTCCTTTTTCTGTGGAAAGAGTTAATACAGCTTTGCAAAGAGCTCAAATGAAGGTTTGTACTCTGTCTAATAAGAGTATGGCATAGCCTGATAAAATTAATAGATCTTTTTAAAACAAAGATACTTGCTTGAAAAAGCTGGATATCCTCTAAGAAGGTCTCAGTCTTTACCAACAAGTTTATTGAACCCAGTAAGAGTTGTGTCTTCTGTGTCTTTAGGGAAAGAGACCAGCTACAGCCCACCTTCCTTCACCTGATAAATACATACCCAAAGAGGAACAGGAACGGGAAAAGGGGTGACTGAACATGACAGTCAGTCTTTGGTTAAATCTATCATATTCATCTCTCCATCATCTGTGAAGAAAGAAGAAGCCACCCAGAGTGAGGTGATGATGTTGTAGGAATGCTGTCATGGAAGGACTCCTGCCTGATCACAGTTCATTCCAGTACAGATGTCTTGGTCCACTTCTCCCTTCACTCTGTCCACTCTCGGGGACAGGAAAGGCCCCTGTGTCAGCACATGAGAACTCTGAGCACACACAGTGTTTCCAACATCTCCAGTACCACCTACAGTGCCTTTGCCTCCCCTATCATGTGTCCTTACTCACACAGATATTGCTGCCTGCCCTTACTGAGGGTGCTATGTGAATCCTCCTTCTGCCATAGAAATGCAGTTTCAAAGATTGTTGCAGAATATTAGAAACTCACTGCAGAATCTTTCATGGAACCCTATAATGAGAGGACCTGATTTTGCTGCATTTCCATGTAGTACTCAGAAATCATCTGTTCTATATCTTTATGTAAATACTTTTCAGGAGCTGCAAGTAATGAGGCAAAGGCGGAATTTGTTTAGAATACAAATGATGGATTTACAATTGGCATTGCTGCATCAGCAAAACCAAGGTTTATCACCACATGACTGAGGAGGAAAGATATGAAGTTGATCAGCTGCAGAGTTTGAGAAATTCAGTTTGAATGGAACTTCAGGACTGATGTTGGACGTGGATGGAAAGTTTCAGGTTGTGCAGGTGTCTTTCCTTTTCACTTCTCAGCACTTGTGGGAATGTGTGGTAGTAGAAGTGTTGATAACTTGTCATTTTATTTTCTGCTTTATGTAATGGAACCAGTCACTGAACTGATATGAGAAGAGTCGTATTTGAAGTCTAAATTGGGCCTGCAACTTGGAGAAATGGAATATGAACTCCCTCCTGGAGAAAGTTCAGAATCAGTTTTCTCCTACTCAACATAAGATGTCGTGGGGGCTGCCCTGAACAGGAGCTGAGCATGCCTCCTCAGCCTTGAGTAATAGGGGTGTGGAACTGGCATCACACACAGTGAAAGGCAGGTAAGCCTCACCTTCTCTCGGCAAGGTTGTGCAGCTATGGGGTTGGGCTACACCCCCTGTGTTTGCTATAAGACAATCCTTTGCCTTATTTGGGAAGAATTTTCTATCAAATATCTTTCCCCTAAAAAAAGGGCTCAGGGTGCTCTCTTTCTCTTTCCTCTTGTCTCCCTTGTCCTCTTTTCCTCCAGTGTGTGAACTGAGGTCTCAGAGCCATCCCTCATCCCACCCAAAAAAGTATTTCTGTGTTTGTGTGGTCTTTTGGTTGCCAGCCCAATTCATGCAGAGTGACCCAGACTCTATTGCTTGAACAGGTAGTGGATGATAATCAGAGTCATCTTCTGTGTATTCTGGTCCCTCTCATGCTAACAGAGAAACTGGAGTGCCTTCTGACTCTGTGCAGATGCCTCCAGAGTTGGATAATTCTGAAGAAGTTTGAGCAGCCAAAGAAGAAGACTCACAGATTGTAGGACCTAACTTAAATGGAAGAAGGGCCTGGAAAACTCTCTCTGATGCCTGAAGAAATGCATAGAATTATAGAGCAGAACAAGTCACAGCAAGGTATCTGGGAGACTAAAGAGTAAATTGTTGGAGGAAATCAGAAGGGAAATTTTAAGTTGACTTTTAGTAGCAGTATCTTCAAGTACAGCATCGAATCCTAAGTAAGATAGTCATTAGTGTAATTTTTAGGTTGGCCTGGATCCTGCAGTTATGACTATTTGAATTATCAATGATATACACTGCTGGAGGTTTATCTGTACTTCAGAAAATACTGTCTCCTGAGATGGGCTTCTATATACAATGTGCAATGTATATTACTTTTTTGAAATATATTTTGTTCAATGTATATTTTTTTGCATTTGTTTTCAATAAATATACATAGAAATCAGGCACTTTGCTGATTACTTCTTTTTAATCTCTCAAAACTGTAGCATTTGGAAAAGCCTAATATTTACTTGTATGTTTATATTTTTCCAATTGATTCCCTAAGTAGAATTATAAAACTTGAAGACTTCCAAATATAACCAATTTATAAATAACATACTTCTTCAGATTAGCTTCTTACAACACTGACCTCAATGAGGTATTTACTGTGCAATATATATATATATATATATATATATATATATATATATATATATATGGTATATACTGTGATTACTTTTATGAAAGCTTGAATCAACCAATGGTTTTCCCTTAATTGCTGTTAATTAGTGTCATTTCCAAGAAAACAATCTGTACTGTTGTAAAAAGTGCTCTTAATTCTTTAGGAGGCTACTAATAGGAGTAGGTTAGAATTACCTACAACTGCTCAATGTTCTTACACTGTAAACCTCATTGCTTTACCCCAAACAAATGTAATTTTATTACATCTCACATATTATTTTTTTTTTCTTTTGGAAATGTGCCTTATGTTAAATTCTATGTACTTTTGCATTGCCCAGTCTTCTTATAAGGAGATATTTCTTCTTCTGTGTTTTAGACTACATAATAGAATATTGTCAAAATAATGGGGCCTCTGACTTGAATGGATTGAAATGAATAAGCTGTTTTTTTTTTGTTGTTGTTTTTTTCCAAATAGAGGTAATTTATATTTGTTCTCCTAATACATGAATTATTTGAATTCAGTTTTATCCAGTCTAAACTCTTCGTTTTTATGAACGAAAAAGGAAAATGGTTTCCTATTTAGCCTTATTTGTGTTAAAAAATGTGAAAAGTAACAACAATAATAACCAAGAATATGCTCATTAAATGGGTGCCCAGAACATGCTCAGTCCATCAAGAAGCATTTGTGGTGGAAAATGGAGGGTCCTGACTCAGTGTACTCCTGCTTGCTCATCCACATCTGCTGGAAGGTAGACACTGAGCCCAGGATGGAGCTGCCAATCCACACAGAGTATGTGTGCTCAGAGGGGGCAATAATCTTGATCTTCATGGTGCTAGGTGCCAGGCTGTGATCTTTTGCATCCTGTCAGTGATGCCTGAATACATGGAGGTGCCACCAGACAGCACAATGTTGACATAGAGGTCATTGCAGATGTTGATATCACACTTCATGATGGAGTTGAAGGTCGTCTTGTGGATGCCAGAGGGTTCTGTACCCAGGAATGAGGGCTGGAAGAGTGCCCCTGACACAGGGAACACTCATTACCAATGGTGATCACTTTCCTGTGAGGCAGCTCATAGCTCTTCTCAGGGAGGGGGCCAACTCCTGCTTGAATTCCAAGGAGACATAGTACAGCTTTTCCTTGATGTAACATGATCTCCTGCTGTGGTGAAGCTATAGCTATGTTCTATCAGAATCTTCATAAGGTCATCTGTCAGGTCCTGGACAGCCAGTTCCAGACACAGGATGGTATGGGGAATGGCATAGCTCTCACAGATGTGCATTATGGGGGTGACCTAGTTACCAGAGTCCATAACAATGCCAATGGTGCTCCCAGAGGCATACAGGGACAGCATGAACTGGATGGCCACATATATGCCAGTGTTTTGAAGGTCTCTAACATGATCTGAGTCATCTTTTTTCTGTTGGCCTTGAGGTTCAGGGGGGCCTTGGTCAACAGTACTGGGAACTCCTCATGGGCCATATGCAACTTATACTAGAAGGTGTTGTGCTAGATGTTCTCCATGTCATCCCAGTTAGTGACAATGCTGTGCTCCATGGGTTCCTTCAGGGTTAGGATGCTGAACTTGCTTTGTGCCTGTCCACCATTATACCATGGTGGTGGGGATGCCTGATGATGGAGGGAAACACATCCCTGGGGGATTCATTGCCAGCAAAGACAGTTTTGCACATGCTGGAGCTATTGTCAGTTATGAGCTTAGTGATTTCTTCTTCCCTTGCCATTGTGAAGCTGCAGGAGGAAATGGAGCTCGGGCCAGCACATGAACAAGATAATGCATTCACAATGTTTCTGCTATTGTATATGTTACATGTATATGTAACACATATATAATAGCATTACTATTGACATTTGTCAATCAAAAAACATGATCTGTTTTTTGAATCTTACCATTTTTAACTATAAACACAATTTTTACTAGTTTTGTTATGAAATAAAATTGAAGGAAACCACATAAAGCACCCACTTTACAAGTATCCTTTATTATATCTCCTTTGGCATTATTTTTCTTTGCCCAGAAATTCTCTCCATGTTCAGTGCAAGAGTGAATTTCATAATCCAGGACCCCAGAAGGACTCTCAGTTAAGCACAGTTGGCCCTCCATAGCCACAGATCTTGTGTTCTGTATTCTACCTACAATAAATCAAAAATATATATTTTTAAAATGGCATGTGTACTGAACAGATACAGATTTATTTTGTCTTTATTCTCTAAATAATACAAAATTATCCACATAATATTTACAATGTCTTAAGTATTTTATGCAATCTAGAGATGACTTAAAATATATGGGAGGATGTAAGGGTTATATGCACATTCTACACTACTTTAATAGACTTTAAGCTTCTGTGTATTCTGGTATTTTCAGAGTGTGGGGGTTCTGAAAACAATCCCCTGAGGATATACATGTATGACTACATGTTAACAGGGAAGGGAAAAAATAGCAAAAGATGTATGCCCTTTTACCTAAGGACCTCACATGCTGCAAGTTTAGTTGAAATGCAGAAGTGTTTGTATTTTCCTGGAAAAATCAGATGAAAATGTGAGATCACATGCATGCAAATGCTTTGCTGCTTTCACTGCAACACCTAAGGGACAACACAGCATGGCTCTGGCTCAGTACATCCTCCCAACACAGTTGCAGAGTATGAATATAAGAGTCACTGTTTCAAAAGCTTACAGCTTGTTTTATTCTTCTCCATTGTTTTTTCCTCATAAGAATTTAAATGAACCAAGAATTAAAAGATTATATAAATGAAAAGACTGTGACTTTGGTCATAGTAGACTTTTCAGAACCAAAAGATAACAATAATAACATGACAGCAGTTTTAATTCAATGTCAGGAGTCTAGCACAGATATTGCAAATAACTGAAAGTGAGAGTATATTCTAGGTGAGTGAGGTATTTGTCAGAATAATAGGTAATTTTTTGGAAGATACACCCCCCAAATGGTCAAAATTTTAATATATTAATTGAATCTGAAATAAAGATATTTGTTATTTTTGAATGAATTATTTTTACTATGACACTTAACATATAATCTAACAATCATATTTTTTTCATTTTATGAGTTCACAACACATTTCCACAGAAAATCCTGCACATGTATGTTTATAGAAATTTTCTTCATAATTGCTAAGAATTGGGAGAAACCAAAATATCATTCAGTAGATTTATGTATAAACCAACTATAGTGCATCCATATAACAGAACATTATCTAATATTAAATGTTTAAAAAATAAACAGTTAACAAAAAGACATGGAGGAACCTTAAATGCAAAATGTAAAGTAAATGAAATCTATCTAAAAACCATATACTGTGTAATTCTAGTTGTCCTTCATTCAGGAAAAGATAATATTGTGGATACAATAAAAACAGCCCTGAGCAGAAAGGTCTCAGGGGAAGGAGGAGTAATGAATAGCTGGGGCACAGGATTTTAAGGTGATAAAACCATACCATATAATACTGTAATGAGGAATACATGTAATTATCCTTTTGGCAAACTCATAGGACAAAAGAATGAACCCTACTCCAAGCTTGATTTATTAGGAATGTATAAACTCTGGATAATCAATTATAACAAATGCCTCACACTAGTGTAAGTAGGGAACCTGGAGGTTTTGAAAGGCATAAGAGAATTCTATTCTTTCCATTCAATATTTCTGTAAACCTACAAGTGCTCAAAAATAATCTTTTCCTTAAAGAGTATTAGCCATGGAGTTGAAGATTTATATCAAAGTATTCATGAAGTTTCAGAAATTTAAAAATCAAACATTAGTGATGACTTAGGGTAGTGGGCCTAGGAGACAGGGTGTGAGCTTTTGAGCTAAAAGGCATGAGGATTCAAGTTCTAAATGTGACTTTGGTATTGGTGGTGTATTAAAAAATATTGCATTGTATTCTCTAAATTGATGAATTTTGTGGTATGTGATTCATATCTCAATGTGATAAAAAAATCAAAAGGCCTGGTTCTGTGCTGTTAACTTGAAGGAATAGCATTTAGTAGCTTTTTTTGCTGTAATTCATGATGTATATTCTGAGATCCTCATATCTGATTTTTTTACCAGAAAGACAATAATGGTTAAAAATATAAACTCTAGAATAAACATCAGTCGTTAACAGAGTTTAGTGAAGGTTCAGGAGAATTCTAGAAGCTGGAGTCAGGAGGCATAAAAATGTTTTCTTTCTAGATGACTGTTAGAATGTCAGACAAATATTATCTAATATCAGCAGTTGTGACATAGAAAGAGTATAAAATGTGAATTTGGAGTAAAGTTTTAAACATTTGCTTTTTAGTACAAGCAGTTCCAAATACTGAGGGCATAGCTCAGTGGCATAGCATTTTCCTAGCATATATGAGGTCCTGGTTAGATTCCTAGCATCACACATAAACACACAAAAAGTTACAAGAACCCCCTTTCCCCAACTCACATGCACAGAAAGGCTAAAGTGTACAGCATCCTCCATCAAGCTGCCAACTCGTCTGTCTTCACTGAAGGCAATATAAAAAGATGACTTTCCCCAATTCTATAATTAGTACCAAGTCTAAGATCCTAGGATATTTGACCTAAACTTGAAGCATCTCTTGTGGATGGTTTTGGACTCTGAGTTTTGAGCATCAACCAATCATTTGGACTTTGAAAGAAATAGCCTTTGGCGGTAATGCCACCAGGGGAAGACAATCTTTATTATCTCAAAGGGTACTTTTCATATCTAAGCCTTTAGTATAATTTATGCCAAAGGAATTTAATCACCTAACAATATAGAAAGTACATTTTGATATTTGTGTTATTTATCCATCAGATTAACAAAACACTTGAGATAATTGAATTGTGAAGAAAACCATTTTGTTTTGGCTCACAATTTCAGTCTCCTGCCCATGATCAGGTGTATGCACTGCCTTTCTGTTGTGGGTGACCAATAGCAATAATGGGAGCTCATGCTGGAGCAAAATTGCTCACATCTTGGTCAAGAAACAACAACAAAAAAAAAATAGCAAGATAAAGGGGCTGTAGTCTCACCATCCCATGCAATGACATGCCCCAGAGATATAATGACTTCTCAAAAAGCCCCTCCCCCAAAGTTCCATCTTGCTTCCCAAAAGTACTGCCCTGGGGACTGAGCCATTAATATACAGACCTTTTGGCAACCTTTATCCAAACCACTTAGTATACTAAATTCTGGTTATATTCTTAAAACTTACTGTCTTTAAAATATCTGTATACAGAATTGAATTTCAAAAGTTCACTTTTGTTGCTCATAGATCAATTCTGTATGTTTTATAAAAAATGGATGGAGGTTAGAGCTCTAATCTCCAGAGTATACAAAGAACTCAAAAAATTAAACAACAAGAAAACAAATAACCCAATCAACAAATAGGCCAAGGATATGAATAGACACTTCTCAGAGGAGGATATAAAATCAATCAACAAATACATGAAAGAATGCTCACCATTTCTAGCAATCAGAGAAATGCAAATTAAAACCACTCTAAGATACCATCTCACTCCAGTAAGAATGGCAGCCATTATGAAGTAAAACAATAACAAGTGCTAGTGAGGATGTGGGGAAAAAGGTACACTTGTACATTGCTGGTGGGACTGCAAATTGGTGCAGCCAACTAAAGCAGTATGGAGATTCCTTGGAAAGCTGGGAATGGAACCACCATTTGACCCAGCTATTCCCCTTCTCGGACTATACCCAAAAGACCTAAAAAGAGCATACTACAGGGACATAGATACATCAATGGTCATAGAAGCACAATTCACAATAACTAGACTGTGGAACCAACTTAGATGCCCCTCAATAGATGAATGGATAAAAAAATGTGGCATTTATATACAATGGAATATTACTCAGCACTAAAAAATAACAAAATCATGGCATTTGCAGAGAAATGGATGGCATTGGAGCAGACTGTGCTAAGTGAAGTTAGCCAATCCTTAAAAAACAAATGCTGAATGTCTTCTTTGATGTAAGGGGGCGACTGAAAACAGAGCAGGGAGAAAGAGCATGAGAAGAAGATTACATGAAACAGGGATGAAAGGTGGGAGGGAATGGGAGAGAGAAAAGAAATTTCATGGAAGATGGAAAGAGACCATCATTGTTATACAAAATTACATATAGAATGGTGTGAGGGGGAAGAAAAAAAAGAGAGAGAAATGTGTTACAGTAGATGGGGTAGAGAAAGGTGATGGGAGAGGAAGGGAGGGGAGGGGGGATAGGAAGGGTAGCAGAATACAACAGACACTAGTATGGCTGTATGTATAAATGTGGCTGTATAACCTATGTGATCCTGCAATCTTTACATGTGGAATAACAAGAATTAATACCCCATTTGAATCAAATGTATGATATATCAAGATCATTGTAATGTTTTGAGCAACTAATAAAAAATTAAAAAAAAATACTCAAGTTGTAGAATAAAAAAATAAAAAATAAAAATATGATATTTATTAAAAAAAGAAAATGAATGGATTTCTGAAATTTTAGTGCTTACATATTGTGCTTTTCTTGGATATGTTTGAACACTCTCTACAGGCTAACATTCATAGTATTTGCACACAGAGCGCCCATATAAGGCAAGATACAGAGTTTCATGTAATTTTTTCTAATAATTCATATATTATTAAAATGAGGTCTAGAAATAAAACAAAAAAAAAACTAAATTATTTTCCTAATACAATGAATTTAAATTCTAAAAAAAAATGATGCATATAGGAATTATTTCCAGGACAAAAACATAATATTTGAGAAACAGAAAAAAATATTTTCAAAATGTGTAAATGTATGATTATGTGTTAATCAATGTCCATTTCTAAACCTTTATCCTCATCAGGCTCAATGCTCACCTTTCCAAAAAAATATGATAATGTAAAGTCAATAATGCAAAACTCTTTTTAAAAATGTCTATGTACTATATTAAAAAGATGAATTGAAACCAACATTTAATTATTAAAATCCATGCTTCATTCTACAAACTGGAATATATTAAATCATGTAGTGTCCCTAATAAATTATATATATATATATATATATATATATATATATATATATATATATATATATCAGAAACAATATTCGTTTAGAAGATAATATTAATCAGAAGAAATAATTTAAATAGTTATAATTATTTGAAAAATAGGAAGACACTGAATGAATACTTTTTAGGTCTATAGTCCACAGTTGATGGTTTGGATGGAACTCTATCCAAGAAAGAAAAGTCTTATCTATAATATTTTCTCATGAGGAAATATGTAATATCTCCTTGAAGGGTAAAAGAAAAATAACAAGGAGGAAATTAATTTGTTGATCCTTTATTTTACCAGCTATTACTTAAAGCCAATTTTAAATCTGTTAATAAAATTGAAGGAATTAAATAAATAATTTATTAAGTATAGGCATGCCCATCCACCATGGTGATTCCACTTAAATATTCATCAAAATGATAGCCTGAGATTTCAGAATAGAATTTAGTTAGTTAAAACTTATAAAAGCTTTTGCCAAATATCACATTCACTAATTTAAAATATTGTATTATTTTTTCTGGAGCTAAAGTTTGCATTAAGTATTGGGAGCAAAACATTGCAACTTTTGATTTATTGATAAAAGATATTTTTTACTGAAGAAATTCTGTCTCTATTCAATTGAAATATTTAAAGTCTGATCATGAAAATAATACAGATAAACAGTGTCAAAAGTCAAATAGAACCAAAATATTTTCTTTGAAAATCAACCTTACAGCAGCTTTTACTTCGTCAAGTCTTATAAGCTTAATATTTTTTTTATTTAATGCAGAGCCTACTCGCTTCCCAATATATTAAACTTCATTGACTTTGAGCAATATGTATATCATGGGTAGTGAGTGAATTTGAAATTTCCACTCCTCTCAGCTCCTTCACTATGTGCAAGCGTAAAAATGAGAAATCAAGAACACTTGCATGGCTACTCAGCACCTGGAGAAAAGGAGCCAAAGCGCCAGCAGGGTGGAGGTGCACATAGGGCTGAAGAATGAGCCCATCCTAGCCTCTGACCATGTCTGTGGGATGGTCTGTTAAGACCCTGTTGCTTTGGTCCCGACAGCAATGAGGCTCTTTTTGGAACAGAGAAGCCCAGAAGGTTCCGCCACTTCTGTCATCCTTTCCACTGCGTGTGAAGACCCTGGACTGTGTGCCAAAAAACCGGCGTGTGGACCTCCGGGGTAGCCGTGGTTCCTAGGCAAGCCTTAGATGTGAGAAACCCGAGACCAGCGGCCAGGACCAACTGTGGTGGGACGCAGCCCCGCCATGATGAAGCTGCAAAGCCTACAGGGTGCTACCTGTGTCCTGGGGCTTCTACTACGCAATGATATGTGCCCCTGCCGCGATCTTCTCCGGGGTTTCCACCCAGAGCCCGGCAGCCACCGCCATTCTCAAGCTTCTACTTGGAATCACCCAACCAGTCCAGGACCTGCCCTCTGCTGCCAAACTGGCAGGCTAGGCCCTTCCCTCTGCAATAGTACCACCCTTCCAGGTCATGCATTTGAACAACATGCATCTGCAATAGATCCTGCTTACCATAACCGTCCACTTGGCCACGTCCTGAAATCTTCAGCTGTGCCACCTGACCAGCCCCAGTTCTCCACAATGATGCATGTGGGCCCAGCCCTGATCAATGATGCCATGCATCTGCATCAGGCCCTGTTCTCGGCAGTGGTTCCCCTAAACCGGCCCTGATCTCCACAGCAGAGCCAAACCTTCAGGACCTGTTCTCCAGAATGGGGCCTCTGAATTTGCCCTCTTCATCTTTGCCACCCAGCCAGGTCTTCTTCTCAGCAGTGCATCCAGACCTAGCCCAGTTCTTCAACATCCAATATATGCACAGGGCACTTATCCTAGGAGCTGTGCCACAAGACCAGGCTCTGAACTTTGCAGTGGTTGCATTTCATCAGTTCTTGTTCCCACCAGTGCATGCCAGTCAACCCTGCCCTCAGAAGTCCTGCAACAAAGTCAGGCCCTACTCCTAGCAGCATGACTTCAACCACAGGCTTTGGTCCATGGAGTCGCCATACCCAGTGAAGGTCATCCAGAAAGTCAGCCATTCTCAACTGCCACTGTCTGCCTGAGCCAGATGGCAGGAGACTTCCTTCTTCCTCTAGGAGCATGTTCTTTCAGAGTAGCTTAAGTTCTTCTGTGGAAGCATGCCTTCCCAGTCTGTTGGGCCTGCAGTCTGTTTGTGTACTTCCTCATCCTCACCTCCTTATAGGTTCTTACCTTTAAGCAGGCAGTGTAGTGAAAGCTTTTCTCCCTCCTCCTCCTTCTCTTTCTCCTTCTTACTTCTCTCCTCCCTTGCTAGATCTCCTGGACCCTAGATCCCCTCCTCTCCCCCCACCAAGTTTTCCTAAACACTAAAATTAATTTCATATTTTTTTTCTGATTCTGCTATAAATTTCCTAGGGCTGAAAATCTAAGTAAAGAATCTTCCAAATCAGTGAAAATTTGTAACCAAAATTCTAAAATTTCTGAACACATTTGACTTAAGCAGTCATTGCTCTTAACAAATACCTTCTTTCACTGTTATGCCTATTTACTTTTGAATATTAGTGCAATAATATAAATTGGAATTTTATCAACCTCCTAAAAGTCAGCTGGTCTATCAAATATGTATTATTTCTATGATTATAATTCAAGTATAAGTTAATTAGGAGTCCATGGATTAAACTTATTTATAGCACAAATATATTTAGCTGAAAAATATTTAACAAATACTTAACCAGCTCTATCCACTCTTCTCTAGTTCTTAGATTATTACAAAAAAGAGGGGGATACTTAAGATGCTATTTTTAAAGTTTTCCCAGCCCTGAATTTCAAGAGTTAAGAACTATTTTGACATTGAGGATTGTTTTCTTTTAAATATTTCCAGCTGGTATTTTTTGTTTTTTACCTCCATGTATGACTAAAGTATGAGTAAAACAGAGTTATTATAAATTTCATTAGTTTCTGATGAAATGATGATGTTTTAGTTACTTGTTCTGCTCAGCTTACAGTCTGTCTGCATCACAGATGCTCATGTGGCAGATACAGATCCTGGTGCACTGAGTGATTTGTCCTTTGGTTTTATCAAGACAAAACCCAGTGCAATCTTGATTCTGAGAAAAAAGTGAGATTACAGAGGAAAGTGAGTGAAACTATCTTTCTTCCCTAAAGGGGCAGAATTTTTATATATATATATATATATATATATATATATATATATATATATATATATATATATTTGTCAATGGACCTTTATTTTATTTATTTATATTGCAGTGCTGAGAATCAAGTACCCAGTACCTCACATATGCTAGGTAAGAGCTCTACCACTGAACAACAACCCCAGTCCCTTAAGTACATATTTAAATATAAACATATATTTAAGCATACGTTTTTAGTAAGCAAACACTTCTCATTTTATCAAGTGAAACCAGATGGGCTGCAAAGACTCCTGTGCCAAAAAATTAAAGGATATGCTTTTGTAATAATTCAATACCTTTGGTACAAAAAAAGTGCTCTCTCTTTCAAAACAATTTCATCTAGAGACCATGTCTGATTCCAAGTACTCTGCCTGGTCTCATAACTCATTTTCTATATACAGATAGCAATTATACTTTAAAGATTTGCATTGGTAAACATAATTATGCAATATAATATGAACCTTTTCCAAGTTTGTTTCCAGTTTCAATAATATGACATTGTAATTTTTAATCTGTAAAGGCTTTGAAGGGGACTCTATGATTCTTTTTCACATCATTTTCTGAACACATTTTGATCAGGCTATGACCAGATGCAAATTTCACATGTCACAGATGGATGATTTCCTTTTCCTAACCCCGTCTGGAGCATTAGTTTATTCTACATGTGTAACCACTGAAATAATCTAACTTTGTGAGCGACATTTGCATACTCAATCTCCTTGTTAGTCAGAGGTGGAAATGCAAGTCAGGTTGTTTAAGGGATTTATCCAAGATGATGAGAGGACTGCTTTATAACCTCACAGATGTGTAAATTTCCTAAAGTAGCTGCACCATATTGCCATGAATTTAGTGACTTAATACAAATTTCTTATATTACAGTTTTAATGTTCAGAATAATGAAACAAGTTTTCTGACCTTCAATCAAGATGTTCACAAGACTGCCTTCCTTCAGGAGGCTCCAGGGAAAAAAATCTCTTATTCACATTTTTAAGAGTCCACCTGTTTTTCTTGGATTATGATCAGGTCTTCCACCTTCAAAGCAAGTCACTACACCCTTTGCATCTTTCATCACCTCTCTCCTTTCTGACATGTTTCTGTCTTATAAGAACTCTTGTGATCACATTGAACCACCCTGGATAATTCTCTATTTTCATCCTACCTTAATATTCTTAACTTGCTGAGCTAAGTCCCTTTTACCAGAGTCACAGATTCCAGAACTACCACACAAACAGCTTTGGGGAATACATTATTCTCTCTAACTTAATAGGTAATTTTGCCATGGAGACATTTTTTTTTCATTAAATAATATTACAGATTATACGTTATCACTGCATCAGCAAAAAGAAAAATATAACTCAGGCCTGATAATAATAATAATAATAATAATAATAATAATAATAATAATAATAATATATTCATTATTATGACAGTTGCATTTTTTTCTGATTTGGAAAAAAATGAAAATTAAACTACTTCATTGACTATTGTACCTAATACATAGGTAGACCCTGGAGGGGTCCTTTGGAATGTCTGAGCTAAACCATGTAGGTAATTACATGCTACTTTGGAGTGGTCACCACATATGGCTCCTTGCAGTATGATTAAGAGTCCACTCACCAATGCAATTTTTTTGATCCTGTTGCTGGGGAGCTACACAGACAACAGCTTGCTGCCTGACATTCAGGAATGACACTATCATATCAACACATTTCCGTCCTCATGAGCAAGTACTTTTGCCTGAGAATTTTACAAATTGTGCCTCCAACCTCTCATTCTCCTTTAAGTGTTCCAGCTATGTAATATACAGAAAAAAATTATATGTTCTCTGAGGTAGAGATCTACCTGTATCCTTTCTTCATACTGCTGCTACATTCTCTAGCCCATGAAATGAATATTACATGACTATGTGGCACATCGTAATAATGACTGTGAGCCAATATCGTCCCAAGTGAAGGGCCAGCCAGAGGACCCCAGGGAACAGCAACACAACATCCTTAGAGTTCCATGTCTCAGCAACCTACCTTCACACAGGAGCTACTTGTATCATGTCATAAGACCCCTATCTCTCTCATGGCTGTTTTGTTCTACCAGAGCACGCAATTTAACCCATAACCAACCTCCTCCCTTTTTGGGCTCTCACACTGTGGACTACTGCTGCCCCTGATCTGCATAGGCAGCTGAACTTAGGGTCACTTGTGTGAATTTCCAGGGACAGCAAATAAAACACAGACACACTTTACCTTTAAATAAGCTTCAGGACAGCTTCTCCACTCTCAGCCTCAGGCAAGAGAAAGTTACAAGAGGCTGGCAAGAGAGAGTGAGCAAATTCAGGGGGGACCTTTATTCTTAAAAATTCCATCCAAAAAAGGTCAGAAGGGGCAGGATTACAAAGGACAGGTGAATGCAATTCAACATAGGGGACCATGGGGTGACCCTATGTCTGAAGACACGCCCTCAAACTTCCTGGGACAATATCCAGGTCATTACGAGATGTAGTGATGATCAAAGCCTCTCTGCTCCAGGCTGGAAGAAGTGAACCATTTAGAGTGGCTCCCCACAGGCTACTTTTTTCCCCTTTTTTAACCCAGAGTCAGGTATCAGATTATTAGGGACAGCCCTTGTGTCTTAGAGCCCACTGGCATTATTCAAACTTGTCCTAAATCAGCTTCTTCTGCTTCATCTATTCTTTCTCATAGAAGCCACATAAAGGAGTTTGGCCACAGTTTCCCTCTCTTCTTTTGCATGCACACCTCACACTAGGAGACTCCTTAGTGGCCCCTACTGAGGGATGCCCTTTCCCTTGTTAGTCTGTGAGTAAAATAAGTATCCCTCAATGGCAGTCCTGTTTTGAACCATTGGCCTTCCTAATACTCAACAGTTAAAACGAACATGTCTTTACAAACAAGACCCACTGAAACCTGGCACTGAATCCACTAAATAGTCCAAAGAGCTCATTGAACCCAGGTTAAGCTATAGGAGCCCAGGAATGCAGCAATGAGGGGTGAGCTAAAATACAGAAACTGGCATATGAAGAGTGAGGCACTTAGAATCCAAATACAAAAGAAGATATACTTATATAAAGAATTAATGAATGATGAAAAATTGTGTACTATGTGTGTAATATGAATTGTAATACATTCTGCTGTCATATATTGTTGGGGTTTGAGTGTGCATAGTTTAGCTCCCTCAGGCCTGACATTTTGCAAGAGCTGTGGTTGTGATTTAGGTTAGCTGAGGCAAACCTCAGTTAGGAGGAGGAAAAGTTCTCTTCCCCTTATCGCAAGTCACAAGTTCTGCATGGTTTGGCCAAGAGGAAGAAGCTTCCTGCATACTTGTCCTGGGAACAGTACATTCTAAAGAAACAAATGCATCCTCAGGGGATTAGATAATGTCTACAAAGAACTTTAAGAGGGTACTTATCAACTAAACAGGAACGATCTGAATTTAGCTCTGTGTATCCGCTGAGGCATGATATTTGGGCAATGTGGGTAAAGTGTTATTTGAAGAATTGCTTGCTTTGTTAGAAGAAGAATATAAAAGGAACTTGTAAATAAACCTCAGCATGCAGTTGCAATTGCTGCCTTTGCTCTACATCCCCTGTGTCCTGGTTATTTCTCGACCCTTACCCAGGGACCCGAACACTCTAGACGTTCACAATATATAACAAATTAGGACTAAAAATCCACTTTACAAGAATAGAAATGCCCACTTATCCCAAATAAATTACATATGAAAAGCTTTATAAGTACTGTCTTAGTTAATCCTCACCATGGCACACAGGTTTAGAGGTCTTATACTTTTATTACAGATTTAGAAATTGAGGCTCAAGAAAATTAAACAATTGCCTAAAGTCATGTAAGTAGTAAGATACATAGGCAGATTTTCAATTTAATTTGCCTGACTCTTGCCATTTCTATAATGGGAAATAGTGTTGCTCACTTCCACAAACATTTTTTGAAAGATATTCAAGAGTTTATTAATTGAGGACCTTTCCATGGACATGGAAAATATCTCAAAAGAGATCCAGAAATTGAAAATTTTGCTAAAGAGAGAATACATTTTAAAATGTGCTGGGTTTTGTCATGAGGTAGGTGGGGGGGGTGGGGAGAGAGCTCTCTGCATATTCAGAGTCAGATCAAGGGCTCTGAAGTTTGTAATGTTATGTCTGGTTACTTAGAATTCAGGAAAAGATGAAGCCTCTCAAGTGCAAGGGGGTCATAGCACTTTGATCCGATTTTGGTTTCTGCTACTGTCAACCAATTCATTTTGACCTTGCCAACTTTAGTTTTAGGATGTCATGGTGAAGACATGTGTCTCATAACAGTGGTTGTAGTTTACTTATAGCAGATCCCTCAATTTCCTCAAAAAAAATATACTTCAGGTTTATAAAAATGTGGATGACAAAATTTGAGGACTGGAAAGGAGTGAGACATCTTAGCTACAAGGATGGATAATGTTTAGAAGATTTAGTCAATGGCCTTTAGAGAGATTATATTTTCATAATTTTAAATCTAAAACTAGCTACATAGAACTGTTTTCCTTGAAAGTACACCTTTATCCATACACAATATAAGGAAGTATCCTTCTGGTGAAAATTTAAAATGTATAAATTATAGTGGTACATTGCAAAATAAATAAGAAATAAAATACTCTAAAGCTCCAACTCTCCAATATCTCAGGAGACTCAGCCTCTGCCTCCACCTCAGATTTTGCATAACATTTATTTTTTCATCTAACAGCATCTTTGCTTTAAATTTTTACTTTATATTTCTAAGGAATCACTGTTGCATCTTAGATCCTGCCTTTAGGTTCATATTCATATGGGTAAAACAAAGTCACAAATGTCTTATATTAGGAGAAATGTCTTTTGGAAGTCTGTATTTCTGACTTTCTAATAGGTTAATGAGTGGCAGTTCTATTTGAAATTGTATTTCAAATGATTTGATCAAGTGATCACAAAGAGTTATATCAATATATTGAATAATTATCATCCTGCTTTTAAGAATTTTCTTTGTCATTGATTTTTGACAAAGTCTACTTCTAAGAATATTAAGATGTTAAGTATTTTTTGACAAAGAATACTTCTAAGAACTATTAAGCTTTAAGGTATTAATAATTTTTGAATCCCACTTAAGTTTTGTTAGAAGTTTCTGGATGAAGCTGCTCATCTGTTCTTGAATACTCTTGGCTAGTATTTCTTTAAATTCTTAAGTATTGTATCTGCCTTAGTATCTTTCTTCTTTCCTATTCTGAGTACAGACACATATCTCTTAGATATGTTGGGTATTTCCTGCATGTCTTTTATGATTTTGGTTTTTTTTTAATTCTATCCTTATTTTCTCTATGTTCCATTGTAGATATTTTCCATAAATCTGCCTTCGTTTTCAATATCCAGTAAAATCTATTATTAAAGTCATCTATTATAATTTCAGATAATGGATTTTTTTTCATTTCTAGAGTATTGATTTGATTTGTATAAATTCTAGTACTCATAAAAATTTTCTGTTTCTTCTCTGAGTCTTGAACCTATTGATTAGTTTTGTTAAAGTCTTTCTCTATCACAGTCTATAACTGGCTCCTCTGTGACTATTTCTAATGCTGCTTTTTCTCTTGGTTATCAGCTATATTGTCTCACCTCTTTACCACCCTGCATTTTGACAGTGTGCCAGGTATTTTCTCAATGGATATCAATGGCAAATTTTACTTTTAAGGTTTTATTTCCTTTATTGAGGCATAAATGGCAGGAGACAAAACCTGTGTAGAGAGGGTGTGAAACCTGTTCTGTTTGCTTGCCAAGCCTGGGGCCCTATTCAAGTGGCCAGCTCTTTTGCAGGTGCCAAGGGACACTTAATTCCACCACATCCTGGCCCAAGTGACAATGCTTTAAAATTCATGGACAACTGGTCATGTGGATCCCAGGATTATACATCTGCAGAGTCAGCTAAAATATATATATTTTTAATTTTCAAAAATTTCCAAATAGGAGGGGAGGAGTGGGCGGAGTGGGAGGATGTTCCCGGCTGTGATGGCCAGGGCAGCATGGGCCAGAGGTGCAGTGTGCTAAGCCCTGGGCTGCCTGGCAGAGCGCGATGGCGGGCGGGCAGGCAGGCTTGGGTTTCAGATGCGGCCTGGGGGGCTCTGAACCCGAGCGTGGGCTTTGTGTCCAGCTGTGCCGCCACGGAGTGTGGGCCCAGACGCTATGCACAGAAAGGAAGGGGCAGACAAAAAAAGACCAAATGGCAAAGCAACCTTCCCATGTAAGTTCTGAGTGTGAAAGAGAAGGTGGACAATTGCAGCTTGCAGAGAGGCCTCCCCAGTTCAGGCCTGGGGGCCCTACCTCCCTTCAGACTGAGCCTCAAGACAGGAGCCCAGCACCCATGAGTTGTGACAAATCAACACAAATCCCAAGTCCTCCTTGCCAGGCCTTCAATCATTATCTGAGTGTAATGGCTTCCATGCAGTAGTCTCAGGCAGAACCTGCAGACATGCGCCCAGAGATCTGGATCATGCAGGAGCTGTGGCGAATTAGAGATGAATATAACCTGAATTACCATTGAGGGTAAGGCTGCTGTCCTGTCCCGTCCTGACCCTTCCCTGTGTGTAAAGACGGGGTGGGACAGGACCCCCACTGACTCTGGAAGTGGAGGCCCTGCTGCGTCTTGCCTGCTCTCTTTCCCGCTTGCCACTGGCTCTAGGCTGAACTTGGTGATGGCCACAAATAAGACATATGTGGGCTGGAGGGATATTAGGAGCAGAGATCCGACAACCCTGAGCTAAGTGTCATGAGCTCCGAGGCCCAGCTCCCAGGGAAGCGAGCTGCCAGCCCACACACCAAGCTGCTGCACTCCCTGTGCAACTTGGGTCACAGTCGAGTTCAGTTGACACCACCGTGCTTGGCCCTGGGGAACAGCACCAGAACCCATCGAAGACTCCGTGACCTGTAGCTGCCCACGTCACAGCAGGAAGCGTTGTCCTCTCCACCCCCTTTGCTGTCCTTGCACGTTGTTTTTATTTATTTTTTTGTGGGCACTGAGAATTGAACCCAGGGGGTACTTAACCACTTAGTCACGTCCCCAACACTTTTTATTTTTGAAGACAGTCTCCATAAGCTGAGGCTGGCCTCGACCTTGTGATCCCCCTGCCTCAGCTTCCACAGTCGCTGGGATCACAGGTGTCCACCACCAACTTGTTTATTGAAATATATCGAGAAGCCATTAATCAGTGGCCCAATTTACAGAAAAACTGGACTGGGAAACTTCTGTAGAAGCAGTGTGTCCTTAAAATAGTTTTAGTCTGCCTCTGACGTGTTCTCTGAAGGCATTTTGGTGCTGCTGTGTTTGTCTGGGCCACAGTGAATGCAGGCAGTCCTCATGCTGAGGAGGGGAGGATGGGGTCCCTTCTGGAGAGTAGCTGGATACCCTCCAGTCCTGACTCTGGGTTTGTGTTAGGTCATTTCTGATGGGCATGGAGTCTCCTCTGTGCCCAAGTCATGAACCAGCCTCATGCATGTCTGTCCCCATCCCCCATCTCATAGGGGCTTACAGATGCCCTCATGGCTGCATCTGACCTGGGTGTGGCTGCTGAGGGACAAGGTGTTGGCTCTGGTGCCCTGGGAGTCCTCGCTGTGCTGGGGCTCTGGATAGCCACAGCCAACATGGCTCCCATTCCTGTGGCTGGATCAGGGCCTGTTGGCCAGTGTGTTCAGTAGGGCTCATGAAGGTGTCTCTTAAACTTGGGGCACAGATGCCTGCCTCTGCAGGGCACCATGAGGGTCAATGATGAAACGTGGGGCCAGGTGGGGCCTCAGAGTGCCACTGTGGCCATCCCCCGCAAAGGTTGTTGGCAGTGAGCCATGGGCTCATGTGCAAATGAGACAGGCTTTGGGGTTGTCCTTATCACCTTGGCACCACAGAGGCGGTGGCAGCACCTGCCATGGGTGCCACCTCCCCTCCCAGGGCCCTTCACTCTGATGGGCCAGTGTGTTAAAGAGGCTGATATGTGCCCTGGTTTCCTCCTGCTTGTCATAAGATGAGTTTACAGTGGGCATATCACACTACTTGTAGGATTTTGTCACCGTGCACTTATTTTGCACATCTTAATTATCCCATGCCATGAAGCAGTCACTGAAAAAGGACTCTCATTGGGCTGGGATGTCGGGTAGAGTAGGGATAGCTTCTGGATTGCAATCTAACTTTTTTTTAAAGAAAGGCTGGTATGTTCTCCAGATTTTATGAAAAGCCAGTGCAAAACACCAGCCTCCAAAACTGCACAGTGACGCAGTGACCCCAGGCCACAGCTGGCGGCAGTTGTAGCTGTCAGACTAAGACAGCCATTATCTGCCATCACCCAGTGGGCCATCATTGAAGGCCTGCCAGACGTGGGGGGGGAAGCTGAAGGGGCTCTCCCCGCTGTCCCCACTGGGGTACCCTGGCCTCTTGGCCAGCTGTTGCACATGGTTTCTCACTGGCCTTGGGCTCCTTGAGCACCTGGGTCTGTCTGGCTCGGTGCCCTGTGTGCCCTTTCTCAGGCCTTGGTCATGGTGCAGGGCCTTGCTGAGCCAGCCTCCACCCTCTCTTGTTGGAAAGGTGCAATGGTGGTCCTGGGGAGAGTGGGGACAGAGACACAGCTGTGAAGCCGAACCCCTGCAGGCGAGGCCAGGCACAGGTCAGCCTGCACCCAGTGCCCGACCCTTCCCTTGGACCTCCATGCAATGAGGATTTGGGACAACTAAAAAGGGCTGGGGATGTGGTTGAGTGGTTAAGGCCCATGGGTTCAATCACTGGAACCAAAAGAAAAGGGGAAACAGAGCCCTGGGGGCCTGCCACCGTGGAGCCAGGAAGAGCCCTTGGTCTGGTGGCCTGGATGTCCTCCCTCTTGATTCCCGAGCACACTGTCCTGTGGGTGATGCTGCTGCCCCCACTCCTTGTTCTTGAGCACATTTCCTCAGAGTAGAAGCATTCTCCACCATGGTGTGGCTGTGGTCAGGAGGGGCTGCTGTTTGGTGCTGGACTGTGGACTGGTCAGGTGTCTTGACAAGGACGAAGGACGTCGTTTTACCCTGCCTCCCCGCCTCAAGATCATAGGGTATTTTGCAGTCCTGGATCTGATCTAGGATTGTGCATTGGGTTTCTGTGTCAGATCCTGGCTTCGTTAGTTTGGCCCTCCTCAGTCTCTCATGACAATGACGTATCAGAAGGGTGGGGCAGTTCTGTTCACCGATCCCTGCATTTGGCTTGCCTGGCATTTCCACGCCATGAGGTTTGGATTCGCATTTCTGAGGAGGTCCTGTGTATCATCCCTGTGCTGCTCTGGTGTGGATGCCATGGGTTGGAGGGTATCTTCTGCTATGGAGCAAGGACTTTCATTAACAGGAGCAGAGACCATGTAAAGGGACAGAACTTGGCTCTCCCATGTTTTTGTTTAGTTTGCGTCTTGATTGGTGGCTTCTGGTTGTACCATGTGGGTTTTACGCCTGAAGCTCAACTGACTTCATGCTGACTGGGCCGAGGCAGCAGTCTGGGGCCTTGGTGGCCATGTTGTATGGCACAGCCTGGGCCTTGCGGAGGCCATGGGGCTCCTGACAGGCACTCGAAACTCAGCGAGCTGCCCCCACGTAGTGTGCGACCCCCCACTCCCACGCCCATACCACAGGGACGCAGGCAATGGGGACTCACAGAGGGCCAGCCAGGACTGTGAGAGAAGCCAGGAACACAGGACTGTCCATGGGCCTAAAGGAAGATACGTACAGAGGAGCCAGCTGCATTTTGGAATTTATGGGGACACAAGTGTCTTGCCCTTTGCAGAGTGGTGCCGTGGACGACATGTCCACAGCCTGCACCTCTCCTGTTGAGAGCCACAGTGAGGGGGCCCCAGTAAACTTCCAGCTGCCAGGAAACTTCTAGCTGCCAACTAACTTACAGCTGCCAGCAAACTTCTGGCTGCCAACTGTTTGGCTCCTCTGCGGTGATGCTCATTGGTCTGTTTCCCCACCCTTTCAGACCACGGAGCTGCTCATTGGGGGACTTTTTTGGCTCCGCCCATGTGACCTAGCCAATCGGCCTCAAGAGCAGGGGGAGTGGGGTAGGTTAAGAGGCTTGTGGGAAGCCAGTGGTGGCAGTTGGGCTCTGAGGGAATTCCTGAAGAGCTGTGTGGTGTGGTGTGTGTGTTCTAAAAATAAAGTTCATTTCTTTTGAAAAGTGGCTCCTGAATTGTGCCCAGCCAGACTGCGGCATTTGGTGGCCCGCACGGTTAACAACTGAGGGTAAGTGATAAGGTAAACTGCTAGTTCCTGAGGGCAGGGCGAGAGGATGGGTAGCCATTTTAAGATTCTTCTTTTGTTTTGTTTCACTTCTATTTTAAGTTGCCTGTCTCTGGAGATGTGTAAGATGAAAGAAAAACCACTCACATCTGAGAAAAAACTATTTGTGTTTGAGGAACAGATAGGGAGAAAGCAAAAATGGACATTCCAGGAGTATAGAAAGGCTGATATAATGATTCTTTGTTGTTCCATTTTTGTTTCATTCTGTTTCGGTTTTGTTTGGCATTATCTTGTTGGGTTGTATTATAGTTATAGTAGAAATATGGGATCAGAAACTAGTAAAAAACAAACCGAAAGAGTGTTAAGTAAATTGTTAGAGGAAGGAGGCATCCCAGTAAAATCAAGAGCAGTCAGGGCATATGTTGATACAATACAAAAATATAGCCCATGGCTTTTTAAGGAGGGGTTGTTAAATATATCACAATGGATCCATCATGGTAAAGATTTAAAAAGAATAGAAATGAAAAGCCCAGGGACTCTGCCAGTTGGCACATTGCCATTGTGGATGTTCGTATCTTGTTGCTTAGTCCAAAGCCTTCAGGTCAGACAATGGTAGAGGAAGGAGAAGATATATTGATTCAAGTAAAAGAGAAGGTCTCTCAAGCTAGTCAGACAGAGGAAGAAAGTTTAGAGCAGAAAAAGCCATCAGGGGAAAACTTACAACAGGAGACTGTTACTAACATGTTTCTATCACTAGAGAGCATAAGTGTCCAATCAACAGTGCCACCTCCATATGCCGGGAGGCCCCCAACCCCCGCAGTTGATAGATGGGATCCTGAGACAAGACCTCAAATATTAACATGCCCTGTATTTGAGCAGGCAGGAGGGCAGCAAATTTACCATGCTTTAAATTTTAAAACAGTGAAGCAGCTAAAAGAGGCTGTAACAACCTATGGTCCTCAAGCACCCTTCACTGTAAGCATGGTCATATCCATTACCAACTTGAACATGATGCCAGCAGATTGGGCTAATATGTGTAAAGCTGTGCTAAATGGAGGACAATACCTGTTATGGAAGGTTGCCAATGAGGGATTTTGCAAGGAAATGGCTAGGTGAAATGCAGCAGCTGGTTATCCTCAGAGAAATCTAGACATGTTGTTAGGAAAGGGACCTTATGAAGATCAGCAGGAACAAATTGCATATGATCCTGGTTTATACTTACAAATTGCTGTTGATGCGGTTAGGGCATGGAATACTTTACAAGGACATGGAGGTTTACAAGGTCCATTATCTAAAGTAATACAAGGAGCTAATGAACCTTACACTGAATTTGTAGATAGGCTTATTCAAACAGCTGCCAGAGGTTTGGGGGATACAGAACAAGCAATGCCATTAATAAAACAACTGGCTTATGAGCAAGCAAATCGTCGGAGCAGAGAAGTCATTAGACCATGGAAACATGAAGATTTAAACACATATATTAAATTATGTAGAGACATTAATGAACAAGGGCAAGTCTTGGCAGCTGCAGTACAACAGTCTTTATTTGCCAGGCCAAAAACATGCTACAATTGTGAACAAACAGGACATTTTAAAAGGAATTGCCCCATAGGAGGAGGGTGTAACAAAACTAGGTATCAAAGGAATAGAATACTGGGTATTTGCCCATGATGCCGTAAAGGGAGATATTGGACTAATGAATGCCATTCTCAAACCACCACAGAGGGTACTCCATTATCAAAAAACGAACAAGGACCAGGTGGTTATCCATGATATTGTGGAGAAAGGCATCAGGCTCCATTGCCAAAAAATGGACAGGGGGGCCCAATGCTCTGGGGCCCAAGACCACAGATATACGGAGCACTGGAGGAACCCAGCAACCACATCAGGGTAGTACCCAGGACACATTGTCCATTAAATCATTCACTAGACAAACCAGAGGAAGCACAGGATTGGACATCTGTGCTTCCACCAGAACAGTACTAATTCCAGAGATGGGTGTTCAAATCATTCCCATAGGGGTAAAAGGACCTCTTCCCAAAGGAACAGTAGGCTTATTATTGGGACACAGTTCTAATACGCTAAAAGGACTTATGATAAGTCCTGGGGTAATAGATCCCAATTATGAAGGTGAAATAAAAATTATAGCCAGTTCTCCAAAGGGTATATCAGTAATTTCACCAAGAGATAGAATAGCAGAGTTATTAATAATACCCAGCCTACATGATAAATTTTCCAGTCATACTGTAGAAAGAGTTTCCAGGGGATTAGGCTCCACAGGTGTAGATTGGGCTATGCTTTCTTTAAATTTAGATTCTCACCCCATAATAAGCTAAATATTCAAGGACATGAATTTAATGGGCTACTGGATACAGGTACAGACCTTAGCATCATCTCTAGTCAAGAATGGACAAAACATTGGCCATTACAACAAGTCACTCAAACACTTTGAGGCCTAGGAGTGGCAACTAATCCCCATAGAAGTGCAATGGTATTAGATTGGATGGATCCTGAAGGATGTGAAAGAACTATATAGCCATATGTATTGGATCATCTTCCCGTAAATTTATGGGAACGAGATGTTCTAGATCAATTAGGACTAACATTAACAAATAACATCAATCCAAATGTGCCCACTATTATGGCTAGACAAGGTATTAGGAAAGAAAAATGATTAGGAGAACAAAAACAAGGTATAGCAGCACCAATTCAAATAGATCAAGGAATAAATAGACATGGATTGGGTTTTCAGAAGGGGTCACTGAGACAATAAAAATTACTTGGAAATCAGAAAGAACAGTATGCGTTCCTCAGTGGCCCCTGACTAAAGAAAAGATACAAGCAGCCCATGACCTGGTCAAACAACAATTAGCAGAAGGACATATACAACCTTCTGTATCTCCCCATAATACCTCCATTTTTGTCATCAAAAAGAAATCTGGTAAATGGAGATTATTGCAAGATTTAAGAGCCATTAATAATGAGATGGTTATTATGGGACCTGCTCAATCGGGGATTCCTCAACTGTCTGCTTTGCCAAAAACCTGGTATGTTTTAGTTATAGATATTAAAGATTTTCTTTTTCAATTCCAATTCATCCTGAGGATAGTCCATGTTTTGCATTTACTATCCCTGCACTGAATCATGAAGGTCCTGATCAGAGATATGAATGGAAAGTACTCCCTCAAGGGATGGCTAACAGCCCAACTATGTGTCAAATTTATGTTAACAAAGTAATCCAGCCACTTAGAAATCAAAATCCTGAACTTCAAATATTTCACTATATGGATAATGTATTATTAGCACACAAAGATAAAAACACATTGCTAGAATGTTATGCCACACTTAGAAACTTACTAAAAATATAATCTAGAGATAGCAATAGATAAAATACAATTAAATTTTCCAATTAATTATTTAGGAGTTCTATTATCCTCAACCATGATCCATCCATCAAAAATTCTAATACGATTAGATCAACTCAAATCACCTAACGACTTTCAAAAGTTATTAGGAGACATAAATTGGATAAGGCCTTATCTAGGTATACCAACAAGAGAGTTGGGACCTTTATTTGATATCTTAAAAAGTCTATCAGATCCAAATTCACCCTGAATCTTAATGCCTGAAGCAAGAAAGTCATTAAAAATCATTGAAACATATATGGAAAATATGCATTTGGATAGAATTGATATAAGTTTGCCTTTAGTACTTATTTTACTACCAACAAAAAATATTCCTACAGGAGTATTTTGGCAAGAAGGTCCATTACTATGGATACATTTATGTTATTCTACTAACACTATTCTTATTAGGTATCCTGAGGCTGTAGGTCAATTAATACTCAAAGGAATAAAAGCAGCAAAGGGAGTGTTTGGAATTTCTCCCAATAAAATTATTACTCCATATACTATGGAGTAATAAAATGATGAGTTAACTAATGAGTTAAATACTTGGGCAATAATCATGTGCAAATCTAATGTTTCATTTTATAACCACTTACCATCTAATCCTTTATTGTCTTTTTGGTCATTGCATCCTGTAGTTTTTCCAAAAATAACGACAAAAACACCCATCATGAATACTCCAAATATATTCACTTATGGGTCAAATAATGGTACATCAGCAATAGTTACACCTGATCAAACTTATACATTTTTAGTACCCAAACAATCAGTTTAAAAGGTAGAGCTTATTGCAGTATTACAAGCTTTTGTGATGTTTAAAGATTCTGTATTTAATTTATTTTCCAATAGTCAGTATAGAGTTAATGCTATAGTATCCCTTGAAGATGCTGGTAGGATTTCCCCTTCCTCTACTGTTTTCCCTTTACTTTCCACTATACAAAGTCTAATCTGGGACAGAAAAGATCCATTCTTTATAGGACATATCAGGGCACATACAGTATTGTTTGGAGCCCTTAGTTTGGGCAATAATTTAGCAGATAATACTACACATGACATACATATTTTCTCTACACTAGAAGAAGCTAAAAATTTTCATAAAAAGTTCCATGTCAATGCTAATACTTTACAAAACCATTTTAAAATAACTAAGAAACAAGCTAGACAAATGATAAAACAATGTCAAAATTGTGTGACCTTTTTACCACAAGTTAATCTTGGGGTCAATCCTAGAGGACTGATATCTAACCATATTTGTCAGATGGACGTCACACACTTGCCAGAATTTGGAAAATTAAAATATTTGCATGTTACAGTTGATACTTCTTCCTGATTTTTGATGGGCTTCCTTCATGCCAGAGAAAAAACTAAAGATATTATAGCTCATTGCTTACAAAATTTTGCCACTGTGGGCATTCCAAAACAGTTAAAAACAGATAATGCTCCTCGTTGTACTTCTACCTCTTTTAAACAATTTTGTTCATCATTTGGCTTTACTCATATAACAGGAATCCCATACAATCCACAGGGACAAGACATAGTTGAAAGAGCTCATCAAACTATTAAAATGTACTTATTAAAGCAAAAGAGGGAATTGGGAAGGGGTATATATTTCCCAAAGATAACCTTAAAATAACCCTTTTTACTTTAAACTTTTTAAATTTGGATTCATCAGGGCTTAGTGCTGTGGAAAGGCATATGTGTCCAAAAAATGTACATAAGCCCAAGGTACTTTGGAAGGATATTCTAACAGGACAATGGAAAGTTCCTGACCCAGTAATTGTCTGGAGTCGGGGGTCTGTTTGTGTGTTTCCACAGGGAGAACAGCAGCTGATTTGGATTCCAGAGAGATTAACTAAGGTCCTGACCCAGTGATCGGAGTTGGGGTTCTGATTGTGTGTTTCTACAGAGAAAACAGCAGCCAATTGGGATTCCAGAGAGATTAACTAAAGCAATTTCTACTAACCAAAAAGAAGATGATTTGGCTCAAATCCATAACAGCTGATATCCAAAACTCCAGTTTGGCTACCCTTACATCTGCGACAGAACTAGGATACTTTTTTCAATATCTATTTTATTACTGCCCTTTCCAACATCATGAAGTTCTGTTTTGTTTTTGGAGCTCATACATACCTAGGTTAATGTTTTGCTGATCAGTTCTATTTTTTGACTATAGAGTTTTTAAACATTGCAATGGAGATTTCACCTGTAAAAAGTTATAAGGCCTTTAATATTATGTTATGTGTTGTATGTATATTATGTGTGCACACTTGTGTTTTATGTTGTATGTTTGTATGTACATATGTCTTGCCCTCTTTGGCCTCCTCAGCCTCCTGACCTGTTGGTGGGAGCACCATACAAGACTGGTCCTGCTGTCCTTTAACAGCCTTCCCTGTCTCCTCTCTTGGCCAGAACCTGTGAGCCTGTGGCCAGCTCAACTGCAGGACATGGTCCTTTGGAGTTGTGTCCACTTGATGGGTGTCTAAGCTATGGGCTGAGGCTGCAGTCCAAGGGTGTCAAGGGTTGCTGGGCCCTGCAGAGCATGAAAGTCTGTTCTTGAAGTCACTGGACCCTGTCTGCAGCCCAGCCTTTTCACCCCTCCCAGCGCTGAAGCTGGCTCTATGTTCCCTGGGGCTGATTTTCCCCAGCACTGGGGATTGAGCCAGGGGCATTTTACCAGTGAGCCCCAGCCTAAGCCCCAGCCCTTTTCCTATTTTATTAACAGGTCTCCCCCATTGCTTAACGTCTAACTAATTGCTGAGGCTGACTTTAAACTTTCTATCCTCCTGTCTCAGCCTCCCCAGCTGCTGGCATCACAGATGTGCGGCACTGTGCCTGGCTCCCCTTTGATTTTGTCTGTGCCTCACATTCATTTTGTCCAGCTAGAGTCCCTGTGCAGGGAGATTGCTGTCAGCAGTGACTTGGGGACAGTGGGCTGCAGTAGACACCTGTGATGATGGCTTCCATAGAGGGGCGGGGAGCAGAGGCCATTGGGGTCTGACCATGGCAGTGCCGTGTGTGGATTTCACTGCCTATGCTCCATCTGGGCCTGTGCCGGTGGGGATTGGCTGGAGCACAAGAGGACCGGAGTGGGGCCTTGAATCTGGGAGGGGGGGGAGTGGCCTGTGGGCAGGTTTGAGTGAGCAAATCTGACTGCCGTGTCAGTGCCTTGGCCCCCTGTGATGTTGTGAGCCTGACGTTGAGGTACATCTCACCTTCAAAGTAGGAAGATGTGTGCTGTCTCCAGCCTTTGGAAACCCATGGCTCTGTAGATCAGGTGCAGGAAGAGGCCCCCAGTGGCCTGTGTGGTGAGCCACACGTTGCACAGACCAGAGGTATGTGTCCTGGGCAGCGTGCTTTGGAGGTCTTCATCACTGAACACTGGGGCTTGATAAAAGGGCTGCTTTTTTGGCTGTCTGCGGAAGCATGATGACTGGTCTGCACGTGAGTCGGACACGCGCACTCCACCTGGCTGGAAGAAGAGATGGCTGCTCTCTCCAGTGTGTGCCTGCAGTTCCTGGCAGACACTGCCCTTTACCTGTGACGCAGCATCAGGGTTGACAGCTGTTCTCTGCCACCCCACTGTGCAGTGCAAAGAAGGTGACAAGCACTACATTGGAAGAACTTCTCAGGTACTCAGCACAGGTTGCTCCCAGCCTTGCTGAACACAGGCTTTCTGTGACTTGGGGACAGTGCACTCATGGGGGGCCCTCTTCTGGAGAAGCTCAGGGGTCACATCTCAAGCCTGGCAGGCCCCTTCCCTGAAGGAAGCCTGGGTATGGCCTCTGCATCATGCTGAAGGTTCAAGGAGGACATTTAGAGATAGAGCGTCCCCTGTCATCATTGCCAGTCACTCTGACACCTCTTGGGCAGCCTCCAAGTGCCTCAGCTCTGCACCTGCTCTGGCAGCATATGGGTGCTCGGCCCTGCTGCACGGCTGTGTCGGCTGTGGGCAGATGTGAGGAGAAGGGCGCTGGGGTGTATAAATGGCACCTGGACGTCACTAGTAGCGCTTCGTAGAGCCACGCTCTGTGCCTGGTCCCCTCAGCCAGGCAGGTGCTTCACCTGCAGGGCGCCTGGCACTGGGGACCTCAGGCTGAGCATGAGTGTGCAGAGGTGCAGGTGCTGGAGGGGCTGGAGGGAGTCTCCTGGGGTTATCTTTTAATCTCTGGAGGAGGAAATGAAAATACAGAGCAAGGCTTGCCACCTCTGCAGACACAAGTAAGAAGCATCTGGGTGCCAGGTTGTGAGGCCTGCAATGGCTGTGTCTGTACTGGACACATGCAGAATTCTTCTTTTCTTGCAGTTGTTCCTTGAAAAACAGAGGAAAACAACTATTTACATAGCTTTTAGATTGTAAAAGTCCTCTAGAGATGATTTCAGGCCTATGGGAGGATTGTGTGGCTATATGCAAATGTTAATCCATTTTATTTAAGGAAATTTCTGAGTCTTTTTTTTTTTGGAGGGGTGGTGGCTGGGCTCAAGTGCCTGGGAGATACAGAGAAAACTATATCTATTAGTTGAACATCTATGATATACCAGGCACTGAGATAGTCTCTGAGCATCCCATGATGAAACAGACAGACAGGTCCTGCTGTCAAGGGATTCACAGCTAGGGATGTTGCTCAGTGCTTTAGTTTCTTTCTTTTTTTTAAGTTCATAAAGTTTTAAACTGGTAGTTTGTTTGTTTGTTTATTAATTTTTGTATGTTTAAGCTTTTTTTAATATAGTCCCTAGATAGATGTGAAAACTGAAGCCCACATATAGTAATCCATTTACTCCAAAACTTGGGGTAAGTTGGAGTAACCTTGGCTTTCTAATTCCCAGTATAGCAGCCTCTATTCTTGGAAATGTTTTATTTTTTTTATTTTTTAAATTTGTTTTAATTAGTTACACTTGACAGTACAATGACCTTGACATATCATACATTTGAATAAGATGGGGTATAATTTCTCATTTTTCTGAGTGCACAGGTTGCAGAATCACATTGGTCATGCAGTCACGTATATACACACAGCAATAATAATGTCTATTTTATTCAGCTGTCCTTCCATTCCCCCCTTCCCCTCCCTTCCCCTCTCATCACTTCTCTCTACCCAATCTAAGGTGATGCAATTTGTTTTGTTTCCATCACATCATCATACATATATTTTGTATAATGATGAGGGTCTCCTTCCTTCTTCCATGCATTTCCCCTTCTGCCTCCATTTCCCTTTCACATCTCTTCCCTATCTAGAGGTAATCTTCTCTCATGCTCTTCCTCCCTACCCCATTTTGAGTCACCCACATTATATCAGAGAAGACATTCAGCATTTGTTTTTGGGAGGATTGGCTAACTTCACTTAGCATAATCTACTCTAATGCCATCCATTTCCCTGCAAATGCCATGATCTTGTTAATTTTTTTGTGCTGAGTAATATTCCATTGTGTATAAATGCCACATTTTTTATCTATTCATCTATTGAAGGGCATGTAGGTTGGCTCCACAGTCTAGCTATTGTGAATTGTGCTGCTATGAACATTGATATGGCTGTGTCCCTACTCTAAGATACCATCTCACTCCAGTAAGAATGGAAGCTATTATGAAGTCAAACAACAAAAAGTGCTGGCGAGGACTGCAAATTGGTGCAGCCAATTTGGAAAGCAGTATGGCGATTCCTTGGAAATCTGGGAATGGAACCACCATTTGACCCAGCTATTCCTCTTCAACAATACCCAAAAGACCTAAAAACAGTACTTTAGTTTTTTTTTCCTCAGATTTCCACATGGCTGAGCTTTCTCCCAACGTGTTTGTTAACCATTTACATTTCCACTTTTGCAAAGTGTCTGTTGAGAAGAGGACTAGTCTTGAAGTGAAAATATAACCTGAAAAACATTTAGAAGAAATTAATAGGGAAATTAGAAACCAGGCAATGGACTCTGAATACATGGGGTTGATCCTGTCCTCTTCTTCAGATACAAAATGTCTGGATACATTTGGGTGAGGGCAGGATTTGAGTCTCGAATGTGGATAGGGGACCTCACACAGATGGCAGAGTACAGATCCCTCTTCTTTCTAGGTCTGATGTACTCCTGTGCTCTCAGATAGGATGGGGCTTTCTCTGGGGGCTAGGATGCAGGTTAGGGGCAGCTTCTGGTGGAAGCACACTGGCCACACCATGACTTTCTAAGATGCCATGGGCGACTCCCCAACAGAACCTCTAAAATCTAACCTGAGTACATCCAATGTCATAGTTACATACACTGTAGCCTTGTACTCTCCCTCTTTCCTGAGCTGGTGAACTTGCTTCTCCAGCCTATTGCCCTCCCTCCTGCCTCTCCTAGCTTGATCCAGGCACATCTACTGGCACACTTTGCACATGCTGATCCTTATGCTTGGAATGCTTTTCCCATATAGGCAGAGCAGAACATCACTGCCTCTGGGAAGCCAGTCCTGATTGTTCCCCAGATTCTCCCACCAAAGACCCAATTTCTTCACTTCATGCCACTGAGCTGCTTTGGAATGTGCTTGGCTCTTCTGCCTGTTGATTCTCAACTCAGACTGCTGTGGAGAGCACCTCAACCTGGGAAGTTTTGAAACATGCTGCTGGCTGGTCCCTGCCCCAGACTAATTAAATCAGCTTTTCTGATTGGTAGAGGCCCCAGTAGGCTGAGAAAGTTCCACAGGGGAGCCAAGGGGCAGTGTGGCTGAGACTGTGGAGGTAGGACAAGTGCCACACAGTATGGACTTTAGAGTCACCTAAGGAGGGTCCACTAAAGGTAGAAGCCACAATCCCCCCACACAGCCCATCACCTTGCCTGGCACATCAGAGATGCCAAGTCCAGGGAATGAGTTTGCAAAATTCACCCCAGCTTGACCAACTCAACCACAGGACCATCTGCATCTGAGGACAATATAGAAGTTCCCATTGACTGGAACCAGTAATGCGTTGGTTGGAGCATTGCCCCCATTTTCCAAACAAGGAAGCAGAGAGTTAGGTAGAGTGTTCTCAGGGAGATTTTCCTCTTCAGAATGTAGGAGACTCAGGGCCTCATCCAAGGGTTAAGTTGATGTCCTATGGGATTTATAACTCAGAATCTATTAATAATATCCCCTAGCCATCTTTGACCCCTACACATATCAGTGAACTGCAGTCACACCAAAGCCCAAATGGACAGGGAAGCCCCCTTCTCCTCCAAAACTTCACATGGTCCCTCAATAGAGTGCTCCATGTCCTACAGAACTGGGGTCCTTGTTCCCGTATATGGAGGGGCAATTGAGGCCTGGCCAACTAAAGTCTCTTGTGAAAGGCCTCATGCACAGGATGCAGGAAGAAGGTGCATTCAGGTCCATGGCTCCAACACGGGGCTGACCATGTGCACTGGGCAACCCTGTGCCTCCCCAGGGAGGCTGAGGATCTGATGGGGAGGCAGGTGAGTAAGAAGCCAGATAAACCTCTCTCCTCTCACCTACATATCCTGGGAAACTCAAAAGCATTTGGGGGAAAATTAAAGTGTTCTAGTACTTTACTCAGTGGGAAGTAAACCTATGAGTCTCATTATCCCATGGTGTGGCAAAAGCTAAAAATATGCACTGGTCCTCCAAGGTTTCCATTAAGAACAGGGACGATGGACTCAGACAGCATCATGAAGGGAAACATTGTGAAGATCTGAAGGAATTCAAGGTCAACAAGGGCAACAGGACCATCTCCAGGTCCCACCTCACAGAGAACATTCCAGAGGCAGCCTCAGGGAAGGCTTACATGACTGGAACCATATAAATAACGATTGGAGCCCCAGCTAGTGTGTACATGCCCTGGGCAAAGATTTGCCCCTTTCTGACTTCAGGCTCTTCTTCTATGAAATGGGCTGACAATCAAATGAGACAATACCTGTAACCAACCAGCACAGGTTGACTTAGAGCATGTGGTTTTTCAGGCACTGACTCCTGAGGACAGAGTCAGTGTTTGTCCAGTCTTGCACATATAGGATATGCCTAGCATATTTGTAGATATACATATCATCTTTCTGCCTGGTCAAGTGTCGTTCAAGCCCTGGACCCACCCCTTATGATTTCTGGGGCTACTAGAGCAATCCTAGCAAAGATTCCCCAGCATTGGGTGCCAAGAGGCATGCTTTGCTCCATTGGGGATCTTAACCAGTCAAATCTCTGAAGGTGAACTTCCAGCCAGCAGCAAGGGGAAGAATCTGAAGACCTACCTCAAAATCTAAAAATGACTTCCAATCCAGCTAGATATTACTGTCATTGTCTGGCCTTCAATAAGTACACAGGTGGAGTGTGTCCCAGGATGGGGCACATTGAAACTGATATTAGTGGCAAAAATTTATTAATCTTACCACTTTAACATCATTCATTTTAGTAGAATAGAATATTCTTTCCTTTCTACAGTAAAAAAAGACCAGAGTATAATAACAACTACAAATCAAAAGGCTAAGGCTGGAGAAATACTTTCTTGGTGACCAGGATGCAAATTTTCAAATTCAAGAGCTGCCCTGTCCAGGAGGAAAGAGTACAAGACAAGCATGGTGACTTCTTAAATTTTCTAGAAGCAACTAAAATTATTTTTAATAAGATCATTTAATGAGACACATATGCACAAATACACACATGCCTACACCCCAGTCACCCAGAGTCCATGCGCAGAAAGCAGGTCTTCAAGTGGAACCTCCAGGGCTCTTACTGGAAGGCTATGTGGTCTGGAGGATGCCCCCCTGCCAATCCTCTTCTAAGACAGCCTGTCAGCCTAGGCTCCCCTCTCCCTGCTCCCTCCCATCTCCAGACTGGGCAGCTGCCCACTCCCCTGGAGATACAAATGCAGTGTTTTTCTGGTCCAAGGAAAGAGAGGAAGGGAGGAGTTTGCAGGGAGAGGAAGGTGCAGGGAGTCAAGGAGAGCTCTGTGGGGGAGGGGGGGTGGGGGGGTGAAAGAAAGGGGACAGGCAGACAGAAAGGTACAGAAACAGAGAAGGCCAAGGCTGGGTGAGTGTTGCTGTGGGAACATGGGCTGCAGTCTCACTGACCCAGGAAAACTCAAAGATCCATCTCCAAACACTGCTGTGCTTGACGTTTCTGTCTGCACCCAGATGAAAATCGATTACCTGTCCTGCCCTAATGCCACCTTCTTTCACCTCCCCAGGTGCTTTTCAGGAAAGAAAATTACAGACAATTTCCCTGCCTTTCAGTAAGCATGAGGGCCCTCCCCTGCCAATACACACACACACACACACACACACACACACACACTCACACCTTTCCCTGTTCATCTTGTTCTCCCTCACACTTCTTCCCAGGGAATCTTGAGCAACCCAGCCTTAGTGTGCAGATCCCTAGATCCCCCTAGATCCCAAACAGAATCAGAAGGAGCACTAGGATGAAGACATTGTCTCCATTCAGCAAGCTGTGTGACTTTTAGTAGGAAACTGCTTTATTTTCCCACCACATTGGGGATCTCATAGCATCATATACATGCCATCATTTTATTTTTCCCTCACAAAGGCTCCAAGAGGGGAGTACTATGATTACCATGTCCATTGTAGAGTGTAGAGAAATGAAGCATTACCACCCATGTCCTGCTCAGGTGGTGGAAATGGGGTTCCCCTTGGTGGAATGGGCTGGCTAAGAAATAAAGGCTAATGGAAATAAAACAGCAATAAAAACAGAACACAGAAAATAGTTTCAAAGGCAGAGGCCAGAAGGGCAAGCAATCAGGTGGATCAAGCTTCTGGATTAAATAGAGCCCATGCCTGCTTCATTTATATCAGGATATACCAAATAGATTCTATAGAATATTCTCCAAAAAAAGGTTAAAGGTGTGTTGTTCAGTTTCTAGTGGGTTATGCACATGACTGGAGCTACTCTGAGGAACCTTCCTAGCAGAGCAGAAGGAAAGATCATGTGGATTGGGCAATCTATTGCTGTGGGAGAGCCATGGAAAGTTCTCAATGCCGGGCCTTTCTCTCCCTGGCTTCCATGCTGAGATAAGATCTTCATGCATTTCATGGATGGCTTCCCACAAAGCACTGAACCTTATGGTGTGTGCCTTAGTCACAAAACTCAAACTTGTTAGAGCCAGCATTTGAAACTAAGTTGACTTGGATCTTGTGCCTCAGCTTCCAGGTAAGCTCCATAGATGGATGCTCTGGCAACAATCCCCTTTCTAAAAGCTACATTGTCTTCAAACACCACTACACATTTGGCCCAAGAAGCTTCAGGATAGTACCATGGCCTTGTTCCAGCCTCACCAACCTTGAGCCATCTCTGCTAAACCTAGATCTTACCCACAGGCTGCCCACTTTCCTCAAGAAATCACTCCTTGGCACCCAGGCCTTCCACACACCATGTCCTCCAGCTCAACCTGTGAGCATCTTTCACTGCCTGAACCCAAATCCCATGGCTTCAAATATCCCAAGATTCAGGTTCCTGCTGATTTTCCCCCTTTACCTGAAAATGTTCCCCATGAATGGATTTATATCAAACCAAATCACTTTTCTATTTGTTGGGGTAAATGGGACAGTTTTCCAGACCTGTAATTCTCTCTCAAGTTGAAGTGAAGATTAGCTGGAATAAAACGTTCTTTCCTGCATCACACAAAGAATGCAGAGAAGCCAGGCACCGTGGTGCATACCTGCAATCACAGAGGTTCAGGAGACTGAGGCAGAGGATCACGAGTTCAAAGCAAGCTTCTGCAACTTACTGAGGTCCTAACTATTCCTGTCTCTAAATGAAACATTTTTATAAAGAGCTGGTGATGTGTATTGTGGTTAATAACCCCTGGGGTCAATACCCAGACCAAAATTAAAAAAGAATTCAGAGAAGAGAAAAGGAAGCAAGAAAAAAATAAAAGAATTTTTCAGATTTGGAGCATTTATCTCTGTGTCCCCCACAGCCAATCAACATCTCACTTGACTTAATTTCCACTTGTTGACACAATTAAGATCACAAGAATTTGGGTATAAATCTAAATTCCTTTAAATTTTACCAGAAAAAAATATACATCTGGTGATCTTCACTTCACAGTAATGAATAAAAGATTGTGGTTGCCTTCTGGTTGAGGTGGTGCACGCCTGTAATCACAGTGGCTCAGAAGACTGAGGTAGGAGGATCACAAGTTGAAAGTCAGCCTCAGCAACAGTGATTCACTCAGCAACTCAGTGAGACTATGTCTCTAAATAAAATACAAAATAGGACTGGGAGTGTGACTTAGTGGTTGAGCACTCATGAGTCCAATTCCGTATACCAAAAAAACAACCACAAGAAAACAGATTTTGGTCTCCTTTGGCAGGAGAAGCAGAAATAAGCAATTTAGGATCTTAAAAGATAATAAAAATAATTAAGATAATTAACCACCTTGAAGAGAGAAGGAAAGACATTGCTATTGCCATTTTTAAAAAATCTGGCTAGTTCAGTTTGGAAGCAGGTGGACGGGGCTGTCCTTGAGTCCTGTGGTTTTAGAGTTAGGAAAGTTTTATCTTCCTAAATATAATCTGGCCATGCAGGGGTCTCATTGGTAGCCCAGCTCCTGGGTCCTCAGGGTCCTTAGCTGTGATCAGCCCTTGCTATCTCCTCCCTGGCCTGCCAACTGATCATATTCCATACCATCTCCAAAAATCAGGAAGAGATTGCTCTGGAATTCCCATACAACTGTGTCCTTAACTTGCACAGGGGAGTCTTGCAGCATCTCTCCAGGGCCCCTGGTATAAATCTTAATTACTAGTCTGACATTCAAGGTTATGCAATCTTGGGATTGAGTCCCTGTCTCAGCCCTGGTCCCCTTCAGCGATCTAGCTACATTTACCTTGAGCACCATTAATTATGCCTAAATGATGGGATGGTTCTCTCTGCTGGACCCTTCCCCATGTGAACCAGCTGTCAGACTTCTATTCATGCTCCCTCATGAAGTTCAAGAGCCAGGACCTCTTAGAACATGACCCAGGCAGATCCCTTGACCACTAGGTCCCTCATGGGCAACTCCACCTTGCTGCTGCACATTGACCCCACCTGCCTGGTAAGGCTTTTCCTGTTGCAGCACATGTTGTGGTCTTCTTGTCCCCGCATTTAGCTGAGCATCCATTTAGTCCTAGCTATGTGAAAGCTCCTGCACTGTAAAAGCACATTTATGTGTCATACCCCAAATTATTTACTGAGCACTTATTATATTCCAGTCACTGTTCCATGCTGTGAAAGCTGTTCTGGCCACAGGTTTGATAGCATGCATGGGACATTGTCTTTCCTGAGCATCTCTCTTATTGATGCATGGGAGATCCTCAGTTTGGGTGCATGCAAGAGCATGCACACACACACACACACACACACAAGCACACATGCATGTGTACATATACATGTACCCACACACA
This sequence comes from Marmota monax, assembly GCF_021218885.2. Classification (NCBI taxonomy): domain Eukaryota; kingdom Metazoa; phylum Chordata; class Mammalia; order Rodentia; family Sciuridae; genus Marmota; species Marmota monax. The sequence goes on from NW_026693298.1 coordinate 134,547, forward strand.
CATCCATGTGCACAGTACACACCTGTAGAGCCTGAAATGTGAGTGATAAGCAGGACATAGTCTTATTGAGATCTTGAGTTATTGCAACAAATATATTGTGTACCTACTATTTATCAAGCACTCTCTCTATGAAGAGAGCTTCATCTCCTGAACCTTTATGTCAAACCCTGACACAGCTCAGTGTTCCAGATCTCCTTGTGGAATAAACAGAGGGATATATGGATGAGTGAAACAAATAGGAGGGGAAACTTATGAACAAATATGTAAACACATGGCCCTAAATTTCAAGGATCCAACTTAGATCTTTTGACTTTATAATGGTGTAAAAGTGACAGGCATTGAGTAGAACTGTACTGACAACTTTGAGTTGTGATCTTTTCCTTGGCTGGTGACATGCAGTACCATGCCATGCCATGAGGCAGGGTAGCAGTGGTGAGCTGCTGCTGCCAGAAAGCCCCAGGATCATGTGGGGAGGCAGGCAACTCCCTAGAGCACCTGTGCTGCTGGATCTTCATGCATTTTCCAAAAGTGTGATTTTTGACTTACAATGGGTTGATGGGGACATGACCCCATCATATGCTAAGGAACATTTATAAATGAGACAATCTCCAGCCAGAGGAACAAGATAGAACCAGATCCTCAGAAAGTGCTGCAGGATCCACCAAAGAAATACTAAATGAGCCACCAGGCATGGTGGTGCATGCCTGTAGTCCCAACTGCTTAGGCAGCTAAGGCAAGGAGATGACAAGTTCATGTCCAGCCTCAGCAATTTAGTGAGGCTAAGCAACTTACTGAAACCCTGTCTCTAAATAGATAGATAAATAAATAAATATAACTAGGGAGGTGAGAAGGAGGTTAAGCACACCTGGGTTCAATCTCCAGAACCAAAATGAAAGAGAGGGAGGGAGAGAGGGAGAAGGAAGGAAGAAAGGAAGAAAGGGAGGGAGGGAGGAAGGAAGAAAGAAAGAAAGAAAACAAGGAAGGAGGGAAGGAAGGAAGGAAGGAAGGAAGGAAGGAAGGAAGGAAGGAAGGAAGGAAGGAAAGAATTGGATGTCCTAGAGGAGGCAATGTCACCCTGCACAGCCTTCAACCCAGCATACCCCATGCTCACTGACCCTCTGGCCATTACCTCCAAGTCCCCTCAGAGACCCAGCAGCCTCCCTCCAGTCTGTACCTCACAGAGGATGCTTACCCAATGAGTCTTTGCAGTGCCATGGAAATCTGGGCCCTAATGAGGCAAGCACCTCAGATCTCTCGGTAATTAGGCTTCAAGTGGCCCCATAACTCAGCAACTAATTACCTCGCAAGCTCCGTCAGCTTGGCCTCCAAGGCAACCAGCCCATTTCCCTCACAGACTGGTCCATAAATATCCCTGAAAGCATGTGAATTTACTGTATTTATTTTTTGGCATTTGGAGAAATATACCTGGTTCACAGAGGCCTTGGGATGTGGGAATAGGTTTTAAAGCAGATTGTAAGAATGAAAAAGAATTATAAGAAGGAGTCAGCAGGCTCTGGCTCTCCCAGATAGAAGAAAAGATGTCATTGTAATTAATTAATGGAATCAATGTGATGTGACAGAAGCCATGTGAAGATGTCCCCAGCAGATGATGGCAAGGTCCCTGACCCCAATTTCATGTCCCCAGCAGGCTGATTCCATCACCAGGCCTTGGAACTTGTTGCTCCCTTTGCCTGGCACTCTGTCCCCTGCAGACCTTGGCAGGAAGACTCATCTCATGCTTGGGTTAGTGCTGGGATCAAGCAGTATGTCCTCCTGGAGTGCTGCCCCCTCCTCCCTCCTGTACAGGCACACCATTCTCATCTGCTAAGGACTTCTCCATAGAAGTGTTTTCACCATCCTATCTATGAAAATAAGTTGTTCACAAATTTGTGGACTTGGCTATTGAATTTCCTCCTCAGAGAATGGAAATCTTTGTCCCTCTCAGTCACCTCTGTGTTCACACTGCTGCATTCCAGGCAGGCATGTAGTAGTAGGTGTCAGGGCATATTGTATTTGTTGAATGAGTAAATGATCAGGGCTCACAAAGGGCAGTGGTGACCCCTGGCTTTTGTTCTCCTCTCTTTTTCTGCCTGCAGCTGTAGAAACCATGCAGTCTTAGTGCATATGGGGAGACTAAGGTTTGGAGTATCCTGGGGCCCCATTGTGTGCTTGTGGTAGGTCAGAACCCAGAATCAAAGTGGCAAAGTGGTAGAAAAGTGGAATTTGGAGTCCCACTACTCTGGTTTGGGGCCTGGGCTCTGTCCCTTCACTTGACCTCTCAGAGACTCAATATCTTCCTCTGTAGAATGGGGATAATCCCATCAGACCTAGGGGAGCACATGCAAAGCACCCTTGGCATACAGTAGGTACTCAGCAGATGATGCCTCAGGCCATACCACAGTAATGAGCACTGTATAATAGCCTGTCATTTCCTCCTCACCACAGGTACTGAGACGAATCATTCTTATGAAGAGCATGAAAAGCTCAGAGGCATTTGTCACCACCTGAGGCTAGCCAGCCAATGGGAGATCCTGAATGTGAACCTGGCTACTCTGCCTTCAAAAGCTGAGTTCTCTGTCATTTCTCCTGTGATAGAGGATCACTCATCTGTAAAATGAAAAAGCCAGGCCTGTGGTCATATTGGCAAACCCCTGGGGTGTACTGGAAGAATGGATGGGGTATGGCATGGTGGGTGGATGAATGGGAGGAAAGAAGGTGAATGACTTAATGGGAAATTGGATGACTGGATGAATGAAAGGGTGAATGGACAGATGGCTGATGGATAGATGCACGAATTTATGGATAGAAGGATGGTTGGATGATTGGATAGAATGATGGGTGGAAGGAAGAAAGGATCAGTGGATGGATGGATTGATGGATGGATAGATGAACTGATGGATGGAAGGATGGATTTATCTATGGATGGATGGATGGATGGATGGATGGATGGATGGATAGACAGATTGATGGAAGGAAAAAGGATGATGGATGGATGGATGGATGAGTGGATGGATTGATGAATAGATGGACAGATGGATGAATGGACTGATGGTCACAAGGATGAATAGAAGGATGGATTGATGAATGGATGGAGAGATTGATGGATATATAAACTGATGGATGGAAGGAAGGATGGGTGAATGAGTGGATGGGTGGATGGATGGGTAGATGAAAGGATGGATGGGCAGATGGACTGATGGATGAATGAATTGATGAACAGATGGATAGACCTATGGATGGATAGATGGGCAGATAGACAGACACATGGATGCATGGGTGGATGAGTGAATGAGAAGTGGGTATATGGCTGGGAAGATTGGTGGATGGAAATGAAAGGGTGGATCTAGGGATGGATAGGAGGACAGGTGAGGGGATAGTGGTTGGGTAGGTAGATGGATGGATAAGGGTGTGGGGAGTGGTATGTGTCTGAATTGGTGAACTGAGGTATGGGTGGAGGAAAAATAGCAGATGAGTTTACACTCTGAATGTCATAAACATTGTTTTTCCCTCCAAAGGCCATTTCTTCCTCTAACAGTTGTCCCCTCCTATCCCTTGCTCCCCTACAGACATTTCCTGTTCTGACAGTTTCTCAGGACTCCTGCTTGGCCTGCACATCCCTCCACAGAAAAGAAGAAAGAGAATAACACAGAAGCATGTCCTCAAGGCTCTGGAGCAAAAAAATCCAGAGGTGGTCTCTTGGGCTTCTCTATAAACCCATCCAAGCAGGCCCCAGAGCCAGAGACTCACAAACTATGCATCCTAGAATGTGCTTGCCCCAGACAAACCAAAGAGGAGAAATTTTTTATTTTATTATTTTTTTTTATTATTAGTTGTTCAAAACATTACAAAGCTCTTGGTAAATGTATTTCATATATTTGATTCAAGCAGATTATGAAAATTTTACTTTGTATTCACTGCTTTGGGTCAAAACCTGTCTACCCTGAGGTCCTTTCCCTGTCTGCTTAAGCTCTTGCCCAATGGGAGGAAAATCCCAGTGTTGCCTAGGCCTGGGGTCTGAACTGCTGATCTGAGGGGTTTCAGTAAAATCTTCTCTAGAGTTGAACAGACCTAAGAGCAGCTGCACAACTCTGGACTCCACTCTCCCCTTGGGCCTCAGTGTCGGTCCTGGACCCTGGGCTCCTGGATTCTGGAATGTTCTGCCAACTGATATTTGCTGAGGACCTACTGTGTTCTAGGCACAAGGGAATCAGAAAAAAAAACACATAGCAGGAATATAGGAGAGGGTGCTGTGAAGATGAAATGAGATAAGACAGTGATGGTCAAGTATCCCACACAGGGCTGACACTCAAGTGGGTCATAAGAGTCCCTACAGTCTTCACCATGCAACAGGAGTAATAATGCCCCAGCCTGAGTCAGGCTGTTCATGGACCAGCTCAGCTTTCATGAGTATATCTTCCGGAAAACTCTGTTTTACTACGGAAAAACAAAAACAAAAACAAAACAAAACAAAAAAACAAACAAACAAACAAACAAAAAACCCAAGATCTTTTAGAAATGGCTCTAAAGCAACCCTTTGTCTTAAACCACCTTACTCCTTCCTGTGTGGCCACATACGAGTCATTCAAACTCTCTGTGCCATAATACCCAACCAGAAAATGTCTATATTGGATTAGGATGGTTGTTCTCCACCTTTACATGTATGTTTTCTTTTTTATTTCTTTTAAAAAAAATTGCAAGCATTTCTATAGACCATTGCGAATAAGCAACACCAACCCTAAGAGTAGCACTCTATATCTCAATTTATAGCTAACAAAACTGAGGAAGCTGAAGAATTGAAGGTCAGTGGCTCCTGTGTGGAGTCCACACTCAAAGCCCATCCTCCTGTTCCCACAGCCTTCACCCCTAAGCATTTCCCTGTGCTGTGTGAGTCCTTGCAAGTTTGTGGCCACCAGTCAATTACATCAGATAGTGGTAATGAACTCTACTTCCACATTCCCTGATACATCTTTGGTATCTCTCCTGTGCTTTCCCTGTGAGTCAGCAGTGTCACAGGCTCCAATGTGAGGCAACCCCACATCCATCCTGTCTTCTTGTGCAAGGAGGTTGTGTCTGAATGAGAATCATTTTAAGGGCAAAATATTGTTTAATGCTTCACAGGGGCATTGGCATGGCAGGGAGCAGGGGTCTTTTCAGAATTGTCCTTTGAGGATTGTTACAATGGTACAGCATAAGTTGTGACAACAACAAAAGCAGAGTGTGCACCCCACTTGTTCCTTCTCTGAACAATGGGCAGCACAGTGAGTGTATTCAATGTGTGAGTTGAGACAGACGTGGGCCTCCTGCTCTTAATTCTTTTCTCCTCCCCTCCACTCTTCTTCCTGGAAACCAGCACCTTGATCAGAACCCCAACTCCCTAATGAATTAGCCTCTGCTCCAGTTCCCATTCAGCATGGGCATTAAGATTTTGGAATGATGATCAGCCAACCAGCAGAGGCAGGTCCTTCCAGGTATTCTAGAATCCTCACCCTGATGCCCCACAAAAGGAGGAGAAGGAGCAAAGAAAATAACCCAGTCCCTAATTCTTATAACCTTGATGGTATTTCATTCACTGAATAACACCGGGAAATTCACTTGATCTCTTCAGGCTCAATCTTATTATTTTATTTATTTATTTATTATTACATGGTGCTGAGGCTTGAACCCAGGACCCCACACACGCTAGGTGAGTGCTATACCACTGAACCACAACTCCAGCCTTACTGCTCCTTTCTTTACCTTCTGAGAAATTATTTTTGTTATCCTTCTGCCTCAGCCTCCTGAGGAACTGGGATTCCAGGTTGAGGGCCTTATTTTTATTTATTTATTTTTTGTGGTGCTGGGAATGGAACCCAGGGCCTTGTGCATGCAAGGCAAGCACTCTACCAACTGATCTATATCCCCAGCACTTGATTGTTATTTTATAGGTCTGTTTTTACTACCCACAAAATCAGCCTCTTGAGGAATAATGTTTATCGTATGTACCTCTTCCTACGTCCAGCACACAGACTGGCACAGGGTACGTGAATGGTAGATATTTTCTGAATGAGTTAGTGAATGAATGAAATAGTGAATGGATAGGTGGATGATTCTTGGTTTCTATCCCTGTCCTATGCTGCACCAACTCTCCTCTACAATCCATCCATAGTTTCATTGCTGAACAGTTCAAGGCTAGAAGTGCTTTCACTCATATAAGACCTGAAACAACACTAGCCAGAAGACTTCAGAAGGCATCATGTGCCATTTAAACACATTATCAATTTCTGCACAAACAGTAAGGAAGTCTAGAAGTCCATCAAAAGTTAAGTAAAAAATTATCAAATAACCCAGATATTCCATTCCTTGTTATGTATCCCAAATAATCAAATATAGGAACTATCCCCCCCAAAAAAAATTCTTTTTCACAAATGTTCACTGTAAAAAGTGGAAATAACTCAAAAGTCCCAAAGCAAATAAACCAGTGTGATATATCCAAACAATGTAATATTACTCATCCTTGAATATGAAGGAAGTACTAATGTGTCCTATGACAAGATAAACCTTGAAAACATTCTGTAAATTAAATAAACCAGTCACACAGGGTCACCTATTGCATGACTCCATTTATGCGAAATATAAAAAATTGGGAAATCCAGAGAAACAGACATAGGTGAGAGGTCACTAGGAGTGAGCACATGAGGGGGGAATAATTGTAGCCACAGGGTTAATGTGGAGTTAAGGAAATATTTTCCAACTGCATAGAGGAAGTGTTGGCATAATGCTGTGAATGTTTTAAATGCTTAATTGATCCCCTTCCAGTCTGACCTCTGTGGAGAGCTTTGCAGGGCAACCATAACTTTCTAAAGACAGAAAAAATCACTTTCTAATGATTATTACTTTCATATTTGAAAGCAATACTTCCAGAAGCTTGAGTTGCCTGTCCAGAATTTCAGTGTTCTGGTGTGTCATGAGAGTGATTGATCCCAATTTTGTAAGCAAGAAAAGGATTGTGGCTGAACTCTGACCATAAAAAATTCTCAGTGATCTACCATGGCCTAGGGTGCAAGGAGAGGCAGGGACACCTCAAATACATTAAATTCTCAGATCATTATTATTTAGCAACATGTTGGGTTAATTCAAACCCAAACCCCCAGCCTTTACAACAACAAGAAATTTTTATGACCCACTCTCCCTCCTCCTTAATGTTCCTTAACAAAAACACTAACCAGCAGACATGTGGCCAAAATTAAAGACCCAGGGCAGGAGGTGCTAGCTCAGGCCTGTCATCTCAGGACTGGGGAGGCTGAGGCAGGTGGCTCTCATGTTCAAAGCCAGCCTCAACAAATTAGGGAGGCCCTAAGCAACTTAGCTGGATCTTGTCTGAAAATATAAATATACAAAGGACACAGGATATGGCTCAGTGGATACATGCTGCTAGGTTCAATATGTGCTGGGGGAGAGGGGGGAGACTCATGAAATTTTCAGCCCTCCTGATGGTCCTTTTTATAGAAGTTCCTTTCAGGAATCATGGCCCTGAGATTAGATACCAGCAAGTTACTTCTGTTGAACTTCCTGCTATTATCTTATGATCAAAATCTTGTAACTCTTGTTTTGATGCTTCTCAGTGAAATACCTAACTTGGTTAACAATGCTCCTGTGAAATGACCACAAAGCAAGTTTCACCACAGACTTTCAAAATGGAACAGGCTGGCATTCAGGAACTTGGGATTCTAGGCATGGAGACTCCAGGCTCTTGTAGGAGATTGCACTTCCTTTCTGTCCCCAGTTGGTGTTTCTGGGCCTTGGGCACCATGGGTTCCAATTAGTGACTTCTGTGACATCCTTGCCACTCTCCTAATATCACCAACAGGAGGACTGACAGCACTGTTATGTCACCATTCCCCCAAGCAACCAGACACTCTTCTGATCCTGGCCTCTTCAGACAAGTATTCAGGGCAAACACCAGCTCAACTGTGATGATACAAGGGAAGACAAATGGACCAAGCCCCACTGGCATATTATTGTCAAAAAAGGTGATGCCAACATCTTCACCCACTGGAAGTGGAGTGAGAGTCTGTTGAGGACATGGCCCATCTTGCATACGGGCAATCAGGTTCCTTCCAGGGCCCAGGACCACCCCCGCCAACACAAACACACCACCTGCCCAACACTCCCCTCAAAGCCTGCCTGCCTGCACTACACTCCAGGGCCTCTAGGAGGCGCAGTCCAAGTTTGGCCGCATTGGGCAGGCTGCCCACTTGGATACCCACCTCCAGCTGCAGGCAATCAGGCTTCCCGCGAGGTCGGGTGGTCCCTGGAGAGACAGAGGGTGAGGTCGTAATGATCACCCAGCATAGTGCGGCGCCGGGGGCAATGCCCTCCAGCCCGGCTCCTCCAGGGACACCTCAAATACATTATCACTTGATATATTGCCCAGTCAGGGATATGTCCTCGGGCCCTACCAGCCACATGAAGTGGCGGCTATTGACATCTGAGGGGAGTGGAGCATCTAATGCAGCTGGGTTGGGTTATGTGATGATTGAGTTTAGAAACAATGTGCAGACTTTGGGGGCTGCCCCTTCATTCATAGCAAGCTAATACAGGTGACAGCTGGAACCTGTGAAGTATGACCTCTAACAAGAGGTGGATGGTAGCTGTGCTCCCTAATGAGGGCAGGAAGGAGTGAGTCACTCAATGTGTGAGTGTGTGTGTGTGTGTGTGTGTGTGTGTGTGGTGGGGAGGAGCAAGCTAGCAAGTGAGCATCCCTGTTCTGGGCACCGACTGCACCAGCCAAGCCCCACTGCAGTTCCTGCTGCCCTGCACCAATGTTTGGCCCAGATATTTCTTTTGCCTCATTTTCCAACCTTCCCTTCAACTCACTTTTACATGCTGAAATATCTGGCCAATATGGCTTAACATAATGCTTCATTCCCTGGGCCTGACTTTGTGCCTCTCAGACATAGAAACCATCTTTGAAAATGCCAAGATCCTTCAGCAGCCCCTGGAGGATATAGATTTCAGGTGAGTTTCACAGCCCTGGTCACAAAAATGTTCCAAAAAAAGTTAATGTGGTAGATGAAACAGGTTCCTGATAGTGACCTGATGAGCACACTTTTCAAACTCATAATGTCATCTCTACAGTGCACTGGTGCTTAAAGAGAGGAATTGTACCAAGTTGTAAAGCTGAACATTAAAAAAAGGGAAGAGCTAAGAACTTTTCTGCAGAGCACTAACTACAGAAAAGAGTTGGAATTGAAAGGCTAACTTCTTTTTCCAAGACAGTGAAAATAATTTCAAGAACAGGAGAACTTACAGAAACCTCAAAAAACCCAGCACCACAAAAGAAAGAAAGAAAGAAAGAAAGAAAGAAAGAAAGAAAGAAAGAAAGAAAGAAAGAAAGGAAGGAAGGAAGGAAGGAAGGAAGGAAGGAAGGAAGGAAGGAGGGAGGGAGGGAGGGAGGGAGGGAGGGAGGGAGGGAGGGAGGGAGGGAGGGAGGAAGGAAAGAAAGAAAGAAGGAAGGAAAGAAGGAAGAAGGAAGAAAGGAAACCTCAAAAATGCTTGAAGATTTTGCAACACACCATCAAACAATTTAAAAATCACTGGAATCAGAAGAATAAGGAATCACAATCTATCAGGACCTGTGGGATCCAGAAATAACACTACAAAGAGGAAAGTTTGCAGGAACCTGTACCTAGGAGGTAAAAGAAAGTGACTTCAAGTAAATTGTCTGATTATGTCTAAGAAATACAAAAACAAACCAAGCATTAAATCAGTAGAAGGAACAAAATAATGAAGTTCAGGGCAGAAATAAATGAAATAGAAAACAGAGGAGCACCACCAAATTTCAAGAGACCAAACAGTACTTCATTGCAAGCATAAATCAAAGTTGGTAAACCTCTAAATAAGTTAACAATAAAGAGATTAGACCCATATCAATAAAATGAGACTTGAAAATGGAGTTCTTATGACAAATTCCAAGGAAATTCAACGGGTCATTAGAGCATATTTTGAGCAATAATATTCCAGTATGTCAGAAAATTTAGGAGAAACATGCAAATTTAGGGACCTAAATTGAATCAAGAAGATATAAACTTTCAAATAATATGAGTAACAAGTATGGAGATTGCAGCAGGACCAAATACTTATGACAGAGAAAAGCTCAGTTCCCAATGTACTCAATGCTGAATTTGACCAAATTCTAGAAGAAACAATAACAGTGCTCCCTGAACTATTCCATAGTGTATAAGTACAAGATACTTGACTACACTCCATCTCCAAGTCCAGTGAAACTCTCATTCAAACACTGACCAAGATAGAATGAAAACAACTATGAGCAGAACAACATGCCCAGGAGTGGAATGAGGTGTTGTGGGGTATGGAGACAGTGGTGAGTGCAATACAGTTCTCCTATGTGGCATTCAAGGGATGCAGGAGAGCCTGCTCCTGGGACTTTCCTGCTGTGCCTGTAACAGTCACTGTCTGGTTAGGCTTGAGTCTTGTGGGAAGCTCCTGCTGGATTGGGGAGTATTTGGGTTGTCAGTCTGGTGAAGAATGAGAGCCTCCATTATGCTTATTAAAGCAGAGATGACTCTGGTCTGAAGTTTGTGAGATATACATGGCCCAGAAGGAGGCAAAGATGCTCCAAAAGGGTTCCCTCATTCCTTAGGTTTGTGATGGTTAAGAAAGTTCATATTCTTTTTATGTGGCAGACCAGAGTAAGAGAGTGGATACAGGTTGTGAGACAGAAAGTGGCTGACCTTAGGATTGCTCCCATGGGCTGTTGTCTTAGCAGGGATGGCCTTGCCACACTGCGGTGGGTGTTCTGTCCAAATTGAGTGCCATAACACACCTTCAAGGGTCAGAGCATGCCAGACACACTATCCTATCTATGTTGGAGGCAATAGGATACCCAGCTGCCCCATGGAGTTGAGGCAGGGCTGGCTGAGGCCCAGCTGAGGGGAGTGGAAGTCTGTTGGGTTCTGGGGAGTATCAGGGTTTAAAGCAGTTTCCATTATTTTATCTTCTTAGTGGACTTCTCTGGTGTCATCCATCAGAAGCCTCTCTTTTTGTACCTGATGCCTTTGCACCATGAGAAATGTCCTGATTTTGTCAAAGTGTAAAAGATTGAAGCATGTCATTTCATTCAATTTTCCTGAACTTTGAAACAAAATTTGAGCTCTAAGGTAGTCATTCAGTTACCCATGTCTGTTGGGTGTAGCACTTACCTACTACATGTAATGTTCTAACAGGTGGTCATCTTTTGCTTGCTCATAGATTCAGAGCTATAGGCAGAGCAGTCAATGAACATTTTTCCCATGGAGCTTCCTGATAGCATGGGCTCAGCATTGACCACAGTTAATAAGGACAACAGAGATCTCCCGAAAGCTCACGTCCTCTTTGTACCTTCAAATTATTCTCACTGTCTGGTGCCCTAAATCTGCCAACATTCACTTTCCCTGATCAAGCAAATGGCATTCAATACACATTGTTCCACTCATAGTTGTTTTTCGTTCTATCCTGGTCAGCGTTTGAATCAGGGTCCCAGTGGATTTGGAGATGGAGTGCAGTCCAGTACCTTGCACTTCTACATTATGGAATAGTTTGGAGACTATTGGTGTTATTTTTCTTCTAGAATTTGGTCAAATTCAGCATTCACTACATTGGGAACTGAGTTTTTTCTCTGTCATGAGAATTTGGTCCTGCTTTGGGGGCAAAGCTGCCTAGGAAGTGGATGGGAATGAGATTCCATCTCTTTGAGCCTCCAATTTCACAGGATCACAGAGGTCAGGGCAAGATCTGTGGGACGAATCTAAACAGGGCTCACACTAGGTCCTGCAAGGGAGAAGGTAGATGTTTGCTTAGGGTAACATTTTCTTCCTAGACCCCACAGGAGTGGGTCCCGATCTGGAAGAGGAGGATCTGGGGCATGCCTCCAGTGCTCCTCTTTCCAGGAAAGCCCTGGCCAGATAAAGATGGGGGCCTAAATGCCAGGTTACTATTCACTATGTACCCATGAGAGGCATAGCTTCCAGGGTAAGAGGCCAGTATTTCATGTAGATATATGCAGTCTTGCTCGTGGTGCTATTGGTAACCGAGGTGGACTTGGGGGTTTCTGCAAGGGGGAGACTTTTAGCACTAAATAAGTGGCCCCCATGGATCCAACAGTTTTTCCTTGTCCTGTGTAAGGTGGTCACCATGGGGGTGATCTAGTTAGTGAGGCTGCAGGCATTGAGGCCCTAGGTAAATCCTTAGTGCTGTATGGTGCTTTGCATTTCTCCTCTTTGGGAGGAAATGTACATGGCCCAAAGGCAGACATGAGATCTGGGAGCTTGTGTGGGCTTTCAGATCTCATTGATAGCACAGGCATAGACAACTAGATGTGGCCTTTCTCTGTGTGGTGCTGATTCTCTCAGGAGAGTTTAATTGTTTCTGTGTGGGCAGGCTTTGGGTGATGCTAGCAACTGTATAAAAACAGTGATTGCTTTCCCTGGCTTGTGCTTTGCCTCATGTCCCTTGGTCCCATCGAGGTGCTCATTGAGGTGTTTTGTCCTAAGTTTGCCTCATGTGGATGTCTGTTGCTTGGGGTCAGACCTTTTTGGGAAGAGATGTATATGACCTCAAAGGCAGACATGAGATCTGGGAGCAAGTCTGGGCTTCTATATCCCATTCATGTCACAAGGACAGATGAACAACTAGAGATAACATTTCTGGGGGTATTTGCTGGTCCCTGAGGTTAGCTTAAGGGTTTATTGTGAGCAGGCTCTGGGGGATGGCACTCGGGGTAGGAACACCCATCATTTCTTGCCCTGGTTTACACTTTGACTTTTGTTCCTTGGTCCCCATTGTGGTGCTCTGCTATGGCCACTGAAGGTGTTCTGTCCCTGTAGTACTCTCTATTTTCTAGGTTCTCTCTACTTTTTGAGCAGATGCTCATTTCTTCCATGAGAGATGTCAAACCTGGGGAGAAGTCTGGGCTCCCAGTTCCCATTGATGGTAAACAGACTGAATTACAAATACAGGTGGCCTTTCTAGAGCTGGTGTTGGTTCCTCCAAAAAAGCTTAAGGGGTCCTGCATGGTCAGGTTTGAGAGAAGGCAGCAACTGTAGGAAAACCAGTGGTTGGTAACCCTAGTTTTCATTTTGACTCATGTCCCTTGGTCCTTATTGTGGTGCTTTGCTTAAGGGACAATGGAGGTGTTCTGTCCCAAGCTTGCCCCATGTGGCTTTCTGCTGCTTGGAGTCCCTCCTCTTTGGGAGGAGATGCACATGGACCTAGGGTGAGATAGTAGATTTGGGAACAAGTCAGGGCTCCCAGAACCCATTGATATCTCAGGCACAGATGAGCAACTAGAGGTAGCCTTTCTGGGGGTGGTGCTTGTCCCCTGAGGTAAGCATAGGGGTTTCTATGTTCAGGTTTTGGGGGATGGCACTCAGGGTAGAAACACGCATGTTTCCTTGCCCCTGCTTGCTCTTTGTCATGTGTTTCTTGGGTGCCATGGTGATGCTTTGGCTAGGGGCACTGTTGGTGTTTTGTCCCAAGCTTACCCCAAGGTGCTCTCTGCTTTGAGGGGTCCCTTTACTTTGTGAGCAGGTGCTAAATACTGCGATGGGAGATGTCAGATCTTGGAACAAGTGTGTATTCCCAGTTGCCATTGGGGTCACTGGCACTGGAATCCTTGAGGGGGATGAAGCTTGGTTGCCCCATGTTGATTGGGGCTGCCTATTCTTGGGACAAGTACTAGCTGCAGGCTCTAGCCTCTGGGTGGCAGCTACAGAGGCAGAGGCTGATGCTCTAGATGCACCAGTGGGCCTGGAAGTCTGGCTGTCAGCAGAATGCATCTGTGTGCTAGCATGTGCACCCACAGTGGGATTTTTGTGTTTGCCATTCCAAGGCCTGAGTGGTTTGGGCTGCACAAGGTTGTGGGACCTCCTGTCAAGAGTGGGAATTGGACTGCCCAGGACCTGGAGCTCCCACGTGCCCAAACTACTAACAGCTGACAAAGGTGGGGGCTCTGTGCTTTTCTCATCATGAACCCCAGGAATTGGTGGGATCATGACTCCAGGGATGAGAGGCTGCTTCCTGTGTGGAGCTTGTTGCCACACCCTTCAAGCTGCCTGGATGGAGCTCTCTAATTGAAAGGTGCTTTGGGTTCTGCTGGGGTCTGGGCCATGATGTGAGGGGAGGGAGATCCAACCTGAACTAGATGGAGGCTCCAGATTGGAGTGTTGGGGTTTGAGTGTGCAGAGTTTAGCTCCCTCAGGCCTGACATTTTGCAAGAGCTGTGGTTGTGATTTAGGTCAGCTGAGGCAAACCTCAGTTAGGAGGAGGAAAAGTTCTCTTCCCCTTATCGCAAGTCACAAGTTCTGCATGGTTTGGCCAAGAGGAAGAAGCTTCCTGCATACTTATCCTGGGAACAGTACATTCTAAAGAAAAAAATGCATCCTCAGGGGATTAGATAATGTCTACAAAGAACTTTAAGAGGGTACTTATCAACTAAACAGGAACGATCTGAATTTAGCTCTGTGTATCCGCTGAGGCATGATATTTGGGCAATGTGGGTAACGTGATATTGAAGAATTGCTTGCTTTGTTACAAGAAGTAGATAAAAGGAACTTGCAAATAAACCTCATCATGCAGTTGCAATTGCTGCCTTTGCTCTGTATCCCCTGTGTCCTGGTTATTTCGCGACCCTTACCCAGGGACCCGAATGCTCTAGACGTTCACATTGGAGGGCATGAAGGCATATAGTGTTCATGAGGGTAACCCCAAAGGGAGCTGCTGGCCATGGAGCCAAGCCTGCCAATGTGCAGGGAGAGGGGCTGGGAGGAAGGTCCAAAGCAGCAATTGGCAGGCTGGGGAAGAACGGGATGCAGAGTTTGGAGGTTGAAGGATGTCTCTGGGAGGAAAGAGCATTGCCCACCCACATATGGGTGGAGGCTGCCATATTGGAGGTGCTGGGGTGTTGGGGAAAGGTCTAGCTGAGGCCCAGTATAGCCAGAGGCCTGGACCCTCCCCATGTACAAGGGGCTCATATAGGGGCTTCATAGGTCATATTACAGCTATCCCAGGTGACCTGGGTCTCAACCATCAGAAGGCAGTTGATGTGATGTAGAGCTTTCTCCTTTTTCTCGTCTAAGTCCTCAGAGGTGACTGGACAGGTGAGTTGTTGAGATGATGGCAGCATCAGAGGTTTCCCTGGTGTTGTGGCAGCAGAGGAAACATTAATATTGGTAGCCTACCACTGTCCCCCATGGATGAGCACTTCTTCCTCTATAATGGCTACCCCATCTGGCCTTCTGCCACTTCCTCACACTGTGCCTTCTTCAGGGGAATCCCTGGGGATGAAGAGCATCAGCATCCCAGATGCAGCTCCAAGTTGGATGGGCCTGAAGCCCTCCTCTTCAGGGTTAGGAGACCTTAAGTGGAGCTGGAGGAGCTGATGTTGGCATTTCTCTTGGAACAGGAACTCATACAGTAGGCCTGGGGGAGGGGAATGCTCACTCTTAGCTCTGTCTTGGGAACTTTGGGTGCAGAGGTTTTTCTGCAGGACCCAGGCCTGGGCACAAAGGAATGCAGGCGACTGTGGGCCACCAAGGGCCTAATGGCTGGTTGTGTTCCTCCAGTGACACAGGGGCTCCCCCTCTGTTGTTCTTTATCTGCAGGGTCTTCTGCTTGCTCAGCCACCCCTTGACCACTATTTCCAGGCTTCTCTGGGCAGGGTTCTTGGGTAGCCCATGGTGCTGCAAGCTGGCAAGGAGCAACTTCATTCTCCTGTGCCATAAAATGCATCTGTTTGCTGAGTTTGTGGTCTAAGCTACAGGAATCAATGATAGGTACAGTGGACAGCAGCATCGTCTTCAGGAGAACAAGCATGCAGAAGATGGAGGTAATGTCCATGTCTCACAGAAATGAATTAAGAGTCTGATGGTCCTGAGACAAGCACCTGGGAGGCAACTTTTCTCAACTGACAATGTACAATTGCAGGATGGCAGCAGCATGACCTGCGATTGTTTTTGCAGGTCCAGGCAGCCCAGAGTGGCCAAACAGTGTAGGGAATTCAGTGGTGCTGTGAGCAGGCTTCATGCTGGACCCTTTTGACAGGTCCCTGACACCTAGAGCCCAGAGCAGGGGTAAGGAACAAAGCTTGACCTGGGAAGTACCCATGGCAATGGTTATGGAAGGCGGGATTCATGAACCACAAAGAAGAGCACAAAGGGTCCTTCTGCTGCTTCTAACATGGCTTCAGGCATAACAGTAATAACAGACCTGTTCCCAGGACACAGCTTTGAAGAGAAAGAATAGACAATCCCTGGGCACTGTAGAAAAACATTGACACATGGCACTAGGCAGGGAAGGGACACACATGAACTTTCAATGTCTGTGTGTGTGTGCACCAGATGCAGGAGATATAAGCAGGGGAACTGTGTGCCTAGTGCGAGTGTGGGTTCTGGTGGAACTATGGAGCTCTGGCAATGGGGCTGTGGGTCCAGATCTCACTGGTCCACCAACTGACTCATTAAGGTTTCACAATCATTTTTAAAGGGTTGTAGATGTTGAGTTTGAGGGTCAGCATCTATGGCTATGGCAGGGATCCCTCACCTCAGGTTGGTGCAGCATGGCCCCTCACCAGGGGTGGGCAAAATGCCCACACTGGTGGACTTGTGTTTGGTGGAGGTGGGGGGCAGTGGGAGAGCTGAGCAGCCTCTGGCTGGCTGGTAGAGAGAGACTTTTGGGGTATGGAGCAGGTGGGGATTAGGGCGACATACGTGGGTGTTTGCCTAATGGTACCTGCACCTCTGGTACAGTAACATGCTGCCTGTGCCACCTTGGGGTGCTATCCTTTGGCAAAGTGGGCCTTTGCTCATGTCCCAATATCAGTACCTCATGTGCCACCAAGGGTGAAGTAGGGTTATTGGTGGGAGCCACTCAGGGGGATCTGAAGTAGGAAGTGAGGCGATAGGCAATAGATGGTGCAGCACAGGACTGGTCCTGCAGGTATGCACCAGGATCTCACTCCCTGCACCTGGGATAGGACACTCTGTCCTCTCCTGTGGAAGTGATGGTTTGAGCTTGCATTTCTGTCTAGGCTTGTTCTGGTGACAGTGAATGGTGTAAGTTTTGAGAGCTAGGAGTTCTTGCAATGGCAGAAATACCTCTGCCCATGCCCCAGCCCAAGTTCTGTCAGAGAGCTGTCTGATGTCCTGGTTGGGCCTGTGGGGACAGAAGGGAAACTTCTGGGAGGCAACTTTCCTGGATGAGCATCTGCAGGTGGTGGCAGATTTGGAATCATGTCTTATGTATTCTCCTGTACTTCCTCTGGGAACACTGGAGGGGACAGTTGCTGAGAACACAGCACAGGTACTACCCTGCCTCTGGCTGAGGGGTTCAGGGAGGGGCTGGTACTCTGTGGACTCAGTCTTTTCACTCCGTATGGAAGCCAGAAAAACAAAACAAAACCAAAAAAAAAAAAAAAAAACAGCTCATGTGCTCACAAAAACTCTAGTTTTATTCATGTTTGGGCTGCTTTCTATGAATTTTGATTTCAAGACTCTCCAATTTTTTGAGTTCGTCTTCATTGCTTAGCTGTTCTGGGGACAATTCTAGGCCTTTTACTGATTTCACAGTGTAAAACTGTTCACCTTTGACCAGTCCAAACCAACACAGACACCTAACATACCTAGAGATCCCTTTAGTGTTTACTCTGGGAGTTTCAAGCTGTCACCAGTATTGGCTTTCTCTGGATGGAAGGGCATCCTGCCAGAGTTATTTGTGAGTTTTCAATCTCAAGCTTCCCATAACCCACTGAGGAGCTTTATGTGCTTCACCACCCTCAGCTGAAATGATTTGAGCAGCAGGGGAAATAGTTAGGGGGAGCATTATTAAAAGCAATAATTCCTTCCCCACAAAAGTCATAAGGCATAATGGGCTCTTGGTAGTGATCTTGGGGTGATGATGCTGGAATGTCCCAGAGACTTCTGGAAGTTCCAGTCTCATATTGAATATAGATACTTCCAGGACTATACCCTTGAATTTACCTAGGGATCCAAAGTCTCAGGAGGCTTTAGAAAGAGCCTGTCCCCAGACCCCAGGCCCGGTTCTACTCCTCAACTGCAGGGATGAGGGCAGCCTGGTGTAACCTGCCAGGACCCTGAGCACAGGTGTGTGGTGGTTCACAAACCTATTTCTGGCAGGACTGATGGACTTCTAGCTCCTCCTCTTGGTCTTCATGGTCTTTCTGATGCATCTGATTTATCCTCTTTATTTCCAGCTCAAACCACTGGCAGAGCTGGGGGCAACAAGCAAGTACTGGGCATGAGGGTGGCCCAGTGCCTCTCCATTGGCTCTCTCTGCTATCTGTGGCATCCCCATCACATTTTTCATTATAATGCACTGAAGAGAGTCAAGTTATCTCCCTGGGAGCCCTGGAAATGTTAGATAAATAGTCCCAAATCTCCCTCCCTATCTATGCTTAAAACAGACATCTGGAGCCCATCACATTCTCCACCTGAGGTTAGATGCAGCCTCAGAACACTTGTTAACATTCTTAAGATGAACCCAAGCTCATCCCTGCTCCATAAGTTCAAAACTGCTGCCTTACCATGAAAATTAAGTTGGAAAAACACAATCTTAGTCTTTCAAAATGTTGAGAATGTTCATCTCTATGTAGGACTGGCGAAGAGTAAAAATGATCCTGGACATCAGAACCACATTACAGTCCCCAGCATTGTAGGGACACTTTAAATATTAACTCCCTTCCTTCCCACCTTTAAAATGACAAAGGTTATGAGAAGAATATAAAATGAGGAGCCTACTCAAGTTAATAGAATATTTCTTTTTCATTTTTTTCCAAGCCTCTGGGACATTTCTGATATCTGCAGTATCATTTATGTCAAGCTCATATGAGTTAACATAAAAATCCCTGGAAAAAATGCTGTTAATCAATAAATATCCACAAGAGGTCTCCAAGGACACAATGAAGTGTGAAGCTAGGGTTTAAGCTAAAGACAGATGAAAGTGTAAGTCAGCCTCCCCTCTGGTGGTCCAGGGCGGGAAACTAAGAAGGGGCTTTACCTTCCACTTTCCTGAGTCATGGTGGAACCTTTCTGCTTCTGAGAGCTGAATGGAGCCCTGGTGGTGTCTCAAAGAACCAATGCAATTTACAAAAGTGCTTGTTTTATTCCTTCCTCTGCAATGATCCTGTTCATTTACAGAACAGTGGGTTGCTACATGATGCTGTATGGTCCTCCATGTCCCTTTCATAACTCCCCAGACATTCCACATTCTGCAGGGATGTTCACAGTTTCAGAGCTGGATTAGAGGCAATTAGGGGATTGAAAAAGTTCCTTATTTTGCTGCACATGGGAGGAGATTCATGTCTTGGGAATACAGGGCCTTCTGTAAGTTCATACAGACACCAAGCTGCCTCAAAGCCTCCATCTGGACATGGCCATATTAGGACTTGTTAAATGTCACATGATTTTCTGGCCATCAGGTTTTTGCACAAGCTCTTTGCCCCGCATGGAACTCTAGCATTCTACCAATTCTGACTCATCCCTCAGCTTTCTGCTTCAGTAAATGTGGGGTGTCACTCTGAATGATTTGTGTTTTCCATCCAGAGCAGAGAGGCTTTTACTGTCACTACATCTCATGGTAACTTGGACATTGCCCTGGTCCTGGAAGTTTGAGGACGTGTCTTCAAACTTAGGCATCACCCTACAGCCCTTGGGTCAAATTTCTCTCACATGTTCTTTCTAACTCCCACCTTCTTACCTTTTTTTACCTTTTTTTGGATGGAACTTTCTAAGAATGAGGGCCCTCCCAATAAAAGCTAACATCTGAATTTGCTTACTCTCTCTCTCTCTGTCCAGCCTCTCATGAAATTCCCTCACTCTCCCATTTGAGGAGTTTGAGCCTGAGAGCAGAGGAGCCATCCTGAAGTTTGTTTAAAGGTAAAATGTGTGCCTACCTTTTATTTGATGTCCTTGGAAATTCACATGAGCAACCTTCAGTTCAGCTGTCCCTGCAGGCCAGGGGCAGCAGGTAAGTATCATTTCCTCCAGGGCATCTTCCTGACCTCTTCCCCAACCCTTCTGCCAAGACTACATTCTGCAAGTTCAACATTCTTATGACATCTAGCTGGACTGTTACTTTGGGGAAAGCAGAGATCCTTCCTGCCTCTGCATCCTCAACATCCACATGGCATCTGACAAAGAAGAACTCAATGCCTATGGTTGAATAAATATGAGCTCGGTTTTCCTCACTCTCCTTAATGAGAGTCCAAGAATCTTCAGACCCAACATGCCCACTCAGGAAGCTCTGTCCTGCCTGATACAGTAAGAGTGGGTGAGAAGCATGAACTGGCACCATGGCTTTCATGGAGCTGCTTAGAGGTCAACTGCTTTACATATTCATGTTGCTCAGTCACATTTTGTTGCATAAGAGGCTCCCAGCCTTTTTAAACATAATCACCTTTTACAAATTGTACATGAAAAATGCTTTTTGTACTGAGCCTCAGAAGTCACTTCTTGAAAATCTGTTTTGTTTGTTTTGGGTTTTTATCTTGGGGATAAGGAAAAAATGTAGACCTCACATTTCCTTTTTCTCTCTGGCCACCAGGAATTTTAGAGAAAAAACTGTTATATGTGTAAGAACATATGTTTTGCCTATCACATATTGGTTCACTGTCCCAACCCTCTTTTTAGTGTCTAATTTTATTCATACTTTTCTGGTCCAGAATGTTTTACTTAGAATTTTATTATTATTATTATTATTATTATTATTATTATTATTATTACTATTATTATTATGCATATGTTTTAGAAGCTGTTTCCTATGCTTATTGGAATGAGGTAGATGTAAACATAAGCCAGCAGAAAAAATATATTCATCTGCTTCGTTGAGAGTGCTGCTCTAGAGTATTGGATAGTCCTGACTAGTTCCTTAGACTTTTTTGTTAGTTTCTATTTTTCAAAGATGGGCATGCAAGTCTTCCTGGAGGCTGTGCCCAAAGTCATTATCCAAGGCTCTCAGGAGTCAGAAGAGTCCTCTTCCAAATCTCACCCCTGCCATGTTTTCTGTATCTCCAAACTTCAACTCCCATCTCTGTAGAATGGGGACAGAACTCACATTTCCCTTACAAAAATACTAGAGAAACTTGACCTTGCAGGATGGCAGGACAGGTCTAGATCATGAAAGTTCTGAACTTCAGGTTTAAGAGCTTTTCTGAGGTAATACAAAGCCATGGAAGAATGAGATGCAGCAGAGGAGGTGCCATATGACAGCACTCTACATTTCAGCCAGCAAATGACAGTGTATTGGCCCCCCAACAGGGCTCATCCCTCAACTTTTAGCTTTAGCTGCTTGATGGTATTTTCCTGCTAGTTCTGGATTTTCTTTTGCTCAAGCTTGCTGTATTCCAGGTTCCAGAGTTGCACCTTCAAGCCAGTGATGCCATCTTCCCCATAAAGGATAACTCCAGAAGCTCCAATTTCTGGCTCTGTAGCATCTCCACCCCTGTTTCAAGTTCCTAACTTCCTGCTCCTTTTGCTGAGAAAAAAAGGTACATGATCTGGGTTCTCTTCCCCTAAGGAGACCTCTGTGACCTTCTGGCTGGGGTGTTCCACTGGCTTTCTCTGGAAACCCAGGCCCTTCACTGAGCCCCTGTGGAAAACCAGCAAGGGACACATATGTAATGTATGAAGCTATATAAAATATATAGGTATACATGGGGAGAGAGAACATATCTGATTGACCAACGTGCATCAAGACCCATTAACTCTACTGGGTTTGGCATCTAAAATTCACTGACCCAAGAGGAAACATATGTACATGCACACATATGTATGGACACACACTCCTACACAACATATTGTCTCCATGCCAGCATAGGATATTCTACACTTTATATTTCATCCCATATCATCTGGCTGATGCACTTGTTACCAAATTAAAGTCTACTAATTTTTGATGAGATGCCAGAAATCTTGTCTTCATTCTCCTAGCAGAAGACGCAAAGATGAGACAGTGCTCCTGCGAGCCACTGGGTTTCTCCTTAAGACACATCAGGATGAGGACAAGTGGGTAAGAACTTCCTGTACTTTTCATAATTCCCCTTGTGGTCTCAGCCCTTGGACGAGGACACCAGGAGAAGACCCTTTGCCAGGCCTCAGTAAGGTTGAATTTTGAGTTACAAACAAAAAGTTCCAATGCTCCAGAGAACTTGATGTGGCTCCTGAAATTTGGCTAGAAGACAATTTAGAAGACAAAATGGTGCACCTATTATAAGTTTATCCCACGTCCCAGGACACCAGCTGGTCCTTCAAAATCTCACCTTTTGTTGGATCAGTCCATGAGCTTTCTGATTGGCTGTTGACAACATCATTCCAGTAGTGCTATTTGCTCCCCCTAAAAACATGATGAGAGCAGGATAGTGAGGCTCCATGTGTGCCGTTTGTCAGGCCCTGTATTGGGGTATTTCTGTATTGTTAGAAGCAACAATACAGAAGAAGCCTGAGGTTAAGAGAGTGATTTTGTCTTGAATCCTAAAGTAGTGAAAGTGAGCTTGAATACAGTTATCCTCGTGTCTTACTAACCCCCCATATACCTGTCCATGCCAAAGGGAGACAGTGACTGACATTGCAGAGAAGTCCACAAGAGAACAGGCCACTTGATGCCAATAAAAGTCCCCTCCAGACCCGAGCTTCTAGAACACATACACAAACCCCGCCCCAAGGCCAGAAAGACTTGTACACACCCTTCACACCACCAGGGGTAGATCTGCAGTCCAGGCTGTGGCAGTCAGCAAGCCTAGCAACAAGCTTCCCCAAGAGTCCTATCAGCCTTGAACTGAGCTTTGTGACCCATGGGGCAACCATGGCAACAGGAACCCCACTCCCTATGAGACCATTCCAGGCCCCTCTGAACTTTGAAGGCAGGATGCAGATGAGAAACGAAGAGTGTGTGGACACCACAGCATCCTGGTCAAGCAATGTAAGCTGGCAGCTGCATCTACAATGTGCTGGAGCATCTCAGAGACCCTCAAGGTAGGTGACTGAAATCTGGATCTCTCCTCCCAACTGTCATTGTGCCTGGATTTCCACCCTCAGCCTGAGACTTCTGCTCTCCCATTGGATCCTACTGAAATGCTACTCCACCTGGTAATATAAGGCCTACCAGGGGATGTTAGCATTAGAAGATGCTTCTGCCCAGAAGTGGGAGCTGAATTGGGGGCAGTGAGAGACAAGTGTCTTTGGAGAGGAAGAAACACAGGTGTGAAGAAACAGAGGACTGTTGGTGAGGTGCACCATGGGAGGATTGTAAATCCCTCAAATGATGGCTTCTGTCCAAGAGATAGAAGGAAAGTCCCAAAGATATGGAATTTTCCTTGAAGTAGAAATTCCCTAGGCCAACTTTCTACCCATCAAAGAGCTGATACCCTCAGAACAGGAGCAAGAAGCCAGGGTTGAACATCGCACCTGGAAGAAAGCTGGGGATGATGGAGGCATACCTCTCATTTTATGGTTGGGGTCTCTCAGCACTTGGCCCTCTGTGTGTCCAAAGTTCAGGATATCTGTTGAGAATCACAGAAATAAGACCATTTTGGCAATGTCCGTTAAAACCATCACCACAGCCAGGGAGAACTGGGAGTTTCAATTCTGTAGTTCATTAAATCCCACCTGACCTCACTTGCCCAACTACAGAATGGGAGTACTTGTCTCTCACATTGGAGATATAACAGCAAGACAGGCTCCTATTAGGGTGTCTACTACCTTGGCTTTTCCATCCAATGGTAGACACAGGGAAATAAATGGATAATTATAATACAGCACAATAAGGCTTAGGTTTAGGGAAATAATTCAGGGACTAAAATCTGCATAAGTGAAGACTTTCAAAGAGTGACATTTAAGTTGAGAACTTTAAGAACAGGTAGTAATAGGCATGCCAGAGTCTGCTTATGCTGACAAAAGCCAATTCTGCATGTGTCTTCCAAATTCCATGTCCTGTGACACCACAATGGCCATTTGAAAATGGTGAAGGTAAAAGTGTTTAGACCATGGAAATTGGCAAAGCTACAAGTCCAGGCTGCTTGAGGCATTGACTAGCATGCCGTTGGTTAAGAGTATAGATCGTTAAAATGTGGATCAGAGATAACCACAGAAAAGCGAGACAGGCACAGGAGTCATGCTTTATCTATGCTCATCCTGAAAGGTTAGATAAGAGTATATTATAGAGATCAAGACTACATTATATCTGTAATATCTATTTTGTTTTCAAGAAAGGGAAATTTCAGGATATTGGAAAAACAGAAGGCACAAAGTCAGTACAATAATGTAATATACTGATATGGTAACAAGAAACATCCTCCAAAGCCAGGGAATATTATTTAAACATCCAGAAACAGGAGGGAAGCCCAATGACCCATGGAAGGTGGGGAACCAGCATAGAAATTCTTGTACAGTCAGCATCTGCAAAGATCTCTGCCTCATGGGGAAGGGACAAGAAAATTTCTACCCACTGGTGTGGCAGGTAGTAAGAAAGCTTTCTTTTACTCTGGTTCTATGTGGGGAAGAAAGTCATTTCATAAGAAATAAAAACTGTAGTTCTAGGCCTCATGTCAGTTTAGAGATCAACATTTTTTCATATCTCACAAAAATATGAGACCAATGCAAATACATTATCATCTCAGGGATTGCTGCAGAATAAAGCAAAATGTGTTTCTTCTAGTGGAATTCTCCCATGCCTCACTACCAAAGGACTCCCAGTAAAATCAATGAAAAGTTTCAGAAAAAAATTTCCTACTGAAAATCAACTTGCAATAAAAATAGCTAAATACACACAGACATCACCATGAATGAAGATTTTTTTTAAAAAATCCACAATGCAGAACATTTGGGACTATGGTGGAGGGAGCAGAGAAAATTGATGGAGATGAGCTCACTGACTGTAAATTTTTATTAAATTTAGAAAACAAGAGGAAAAAGAAAACCCACCTAGAGAGTCCCATAGCATGTGATTCTGGAACAATCTAAAAGAGATTCCTGAAGGTCTCTGGGCTGCAGCATGGAAGGGGTGGAGGAGAGAGGATGGAGGAAAGAAACTAGATAGTAGGTTGTTTGTGTGGAGATACTCTGAATGACCCACACCTTCCATCCTGAAGCAAGAGGCTCAGACTGATCACTACATTTTGTGGTGACTTGGGCTTTATCCAAGAAAGTAGAAGGCATGTCTTCAGGAGCTACACTCACCAATTCCTTTGTAATACTACCTCTTTGCCCTGTTTGGGATAGAATGTTCTATGGAAATGCTCTTTGTTTGTCCCCTTCT
This sequence comes from Marmota monax, assembly GCF_021218885.2. Classification (NCBI taxonomy): domain Eukaryota; kingdom Metazoa; phylum Chordata; class Mammalia; order Rodentia; family Sciuridae; genus Marmota; species Marmota monax. Next base: position 159,846 of record NW_026693298.1, read on the forward strand.
CTTGCTCTGCCTTTTGATGTGGTCTTCCTAAATGTCAGTCAACCTGCTAACAGCAGACATCTGGAAGCTGGACTCAACCCTCTGAAACCTGACCCCTTGCCTTATTTGAATGGCTTCTACTCTGAAAAAGGGAGAAGCATGTTCTCTCTCTCTCTTGCTGTCTCTCTCTCCCTTCCTACAGCCCCTTAAGGTCAGAGAAACCATCATAGGACCCAAAGAAAAAAGGTATCTCTGTCTCTTGTGTGATTATTTCATGCAGCCCAGGTTACCTGGAGTGGCCCTGAGTGTTTTAGTCATGAGACTAATGGGAGCATTTAATATGATTATTTTTAGAAGTATATTCTTTTCTATAAGAAGAGACTCTAAGGCCTAAAAGGTAATGTGGTTTTCATAAGGACCAGGTAGATTTGGAAATGGAACTCACTGAACACCACAAAGTGGTCTGTACTTGAACTGAAGATCCACAGATAGAGAAAATGTTTCCATGTCTCACAGTGTCCAGAATCTGTAACAGCTACAGAGGTGGAAAGCCATTAAATGGCTGATGGTTTCTTTCTCCTCTCTTCCTCCCTCCCAAACACATGGATCACTCACCTACCCATTTCCTGACACCTGGGTGGCCCAGCCTATGCACTACTCTCTTAATTTCAGCTCCAGTTCTTTCCTGGATGTCAGCTCCAAATCTAGCCTCTCCTCACACTGCTGGACATGCTTTATTAGACACTTGTTCTTCATCTGAGCACAGTCAAAGTACATCTGTCACTCATCTGCTGTTTAACAGAGTCAGGGAGGCCAAGATATAATGCCAGGTGAGGATGAGTCCAGAGTAGCCTCTCTTCCACTTTCTTCACTCTTTGGATGCAATATCACAATAATCATGGAGCCCCAGAAACTCAACCTTGGACCTCAAGTTAAGAAACTGTTTAGTATCTGAGTTTATAAAATACTTCCTCTAGACAGCCTGTTTTAACCACCTCCAACTGTCTGAAGTACTTGACAACTCATTGTTCTAGGATCCATTGCCTTACACTGTTCAATTGCCTTTATAAGTGGACTCATATTTCTTTTTCCAAAGAAATTCCATAATCCTTAAGGTTGGAGAAGCTGTGAGTCCTTAACATACATACATGGATGGATAGATGGATGGATGGATGGATGGATGGATGGATGGATGGATGGATAGGTGGATAAGTGAATAGATAGACTGATAAATGGATTGAAAAATAGATAAATAAATAGATACATAAATTATTAATAATGGAAAGATAAATGAATAATAGAACAGATGAACAGGTGTGTGGATGGATAAGTGGATGGTATGATCATGGTCTTTAGAAGAAGTAATCCCACTAAATATTTCTACATTACTAAGTTAAAAGAGAATGATATAATATTAAGGAATTAAAATTTATTCAATTTTCCACCAAAGTACACAATATCATTTTGGAAAAGGAATTCTGTCACCTATCAGGAAAAATTCTGAGGGTAGCAAACAGCAGGGCAACAGAAGGCATTTTTATACACCCCCACCATGGGCTCCCTCTACAAGATGCTCAGAGGGCATGGCATGGGTGGCAAAGTGGGCCTGTGAGGAGACTGTTTTCCATCCTTCAAGAATAATTTTCTCCTATGACTCCTCTGCCCATGGGTGTTCCTGTCAGTCAGGGTGAATAATTCAGTCCTTCATTTTCAAGTCATTCTTTCCCTGGATGTATGTGATCTCCTATTTATTTTGCAAATTTCTCAAAATTAAGTCCCAACCAAAATCCTCCTGTAACTCCCACAGTGTCCAACTCAGTTCTGGGTGCATATCATCCAAGATTCTCTTTAAATATTTAGCCATGCATAATGAAAGAATTTATTTTTTATAATTAATACAACAGCTTGATCCATAGAGGTGGGTACAGTGGCACTTTGGTGGTATGACAAAGTATTTTATTGCTTCTTTCAACTTTCCTCTATTTAGAAAAAAAAACAAAAACAAAAACAAAAACAACTATGTATTACGTTCATAATGAAAAACAAAATATTTGTGGATTGTCTTCCCAGAATGAGTATCCAGAGCTGAGAGCCTATTTATTAATGGGACTGCTTTGCTCTTGAGCTTAGCATATCTCCTCAATGCATTGACTACCTGGTCTTTCCAGAGGAAACCAACCTGGGGAATGCCATTTTGACATGCATCTAGGTCAGATGCAGTGGTTCTGAGAATCTCTTGGGGAAACCTGCCTTGGTTGGTCTCCAAAATTGGAAGCTCTCAAACTCCTCTGTGTAATCTCCCTGGGAAATATCTGCCCCAGGCATGTCCAGGATTTGTACAGGGAAGGAGTGCAGCAGAAATTCAGCACAGCTTGTATCCTCTCTGTGGACTCCTGAATTCCATACCTCTGAGTGTCCCTGACATTTTAAGTGCATAAATTCTCTGGGGACAATGAAGGAACTAAGTTGGCATTTTATAGATGCTGATACAGTGGATATCCTCCTCACCTGACTCCATTAGGCTGGGGAGAATTAGGAGGCCGGATGGCAAGCTGAAAACAATGTCACCATGCCATCCAACCATGAGATGTCCCCAGGTAAATGAGTAAAAAGGGCATGCCCAGAAAATCCTGGCACTATTGAACACATCTATCACTGGAGAAGGGAGAAGTCCCCTCACCTACTGGCAGGACATCATACAGCTTTTTTATCTATGAAATGGAGACAGGAGTGCTTCTGTCCCATTAGTTGATATGAAGAAAGACAGTGACCCCATGATTTCTCATAACAATGTTGATACAGCAGCAAACAGCTGTTCAGTGTCTGCACCAAACAAATGGGGCCACAATTTCTACAAATCATAAGTCTTACCATTTGAAGAAGAGGAAACTGAGGCATCACAGTTTTTTTTTTTTATAATGAGAATGGAAAGTGCAAGCTTTTATCAACAAATTTGGATTTTTGACAAAGACTTTGGCAATGAAAAATAGAGAAGGTGAGAGGTTTATAAGATTTTACATAGTGACACATGTTAGAGTTGGTGTTAGACATAATACGTACAACCCCCAGAAAGTAACAACCCCACGATTGGGGACTTATTTTTCTGCACTGAGACTTCTTTTTGGTTAGGGCCCATTCCCTTGATTTTAACAACTTCATACTGGTTGGATAAAAAACAATATAACAAAACAATAAGTCCGGTTTGAACCAAAAGTGTGATTCTGAGATTAAGAGAAATAAATGTAGAAGGCGTTCAACATCTTTGCTTTCTTCTTTTATGTACTACTCCATCTAGCTGTTCTGTACAACTCTGCCACAGGCACAAAATGAGGGGTAAGCTCTTTGAGGAGGCACTTGAAAAAGAGCTTTTCTTGGCTCTTTGCAGGAGATCTTATAAATGTGATGAGTTCCAAACCTGAGTAATAAAATGTACAAAATGCAAAGGCAATTAAGGACAGAAGACAATAAAGAATACTATTGGAAACTAAGCAAAATATGGGATAAAGATTGATCTCAGTGGAAGTTATTTACAAAATCTTTAATAAAAATAAAACATGACACTGGCAAGTCATTTATTTCTGACTTTAATTGCCTTTCCTATTCAGAGAAAAATAGCACTGTTATAAGCTCCACACTTATCATCACAAAGAAGGTAAGAAGTGATGAAGAAAACCCTTCCATGGTCCCTCTCAAATTCTTTGTACTATAACTGGCTCTGCTTGCACACTTCCTCGCCTTCTCTTGAGCTCCAGTCATCCAAGTAATACAGAGCACTTGGGTTAGGGGTTTTGTCTCCTCTGGTAAGGAGTACCTAGAGAGTCAGCATGGCCCCTTTATTCTACACTCTTCTAGAAAGAGACACTGAAGAAGGATGTGGGGAGATTGCTACTATCTGCACAGATACTCTGGGGTTTTGCCAACTCAATTTTTTTTAACTGACTCATAAGTGGGTTTGTGCTACTTTTAGCAGGAAGGCAATTTTTTTTTCCTGAGAATCAAATATTCCCTTTCTCTTATGAAGTTACACTCATCTACTCTTTGCAAGAACTTTAAATTTTCAAATAGTAACATATACTAAAATCGAGCCTTCTTAGAAACGATACAACTGGCTCTACATCTTTATTTTCTATGTACACTAAACAACTTTGGGGTAGCTATCATTTATGGATCATTGGCTGAACTGAGAGGATTGTCTGATGACTGTAATATAAAATGATCACCCTTAGAGAATGCTTAATTGATTTATTAAGTCTTTTCTCAATTTAAATCTACTGCATGCTAATTAGAGGTTTAAAATTCAAGCTACTGAATAAGGAAATAAGCCTTCAGAATTCCAAGGTGGGCTTTCTGTACAAACTTGTTTCATAAAATATTCAAATTCAGGGTAAATACTAAATACATTGTTTCCAACTTTTATTAATGTCAGTGGAAAATATATCAAATCAAGAGGAAAAAAGTGTCTTGCACTGTCACAGAAATTCAAGGGACAGAAAATTTATAAGTATTCAACAGTCTCTTAACTTTCGAGGTGGTGGGGTCCGGGCGGGGCGAGTGTCTGGGGAAATGCAGGTCTCCTCTTAAGTCTCCCCAAAGGGAGAAAGATCTCTTACCTCGCAGGAAGGCCAAGGCAGCGGCGATGGGTGAAGCAAGCAGGATGGAGCAGGCAGTCGCCCGCACCTCGCCACGCCGCCCCACAGGTAAGGCGCCTATGTTGCACCCTCCATGGTCACCTAGAAGTGCAATCGGGTCTCAACTACCTGAACCCAGGAGCCGCCTCTGCAGGGTCGGTTAGGGAGCTGAACTACCTCCACCAGCGGCCGCGGAGCCGCCCTGGCGTATGCGGGGGAATGGAGGCACGGCGGCCGATCCCACTTGGCTCCTACTCCTCATCCCAGGGGCTGGTTCAGTTGACCAGGTCACCGGCTCCCGGAGCTTGGTTGCTGCTGACCCTGCCACGCCCGGCGGCAGAGACCAACCCCCGCGCCTCCGCATCCTGGGAGGAAGCCGGCCCAGGCCCTCGGTCCGAGAGCCCCGGCAGGCTCCTACACATTCCTTTCTCCGACCTGGGGAGGCGGGAGGCCGCGGGCCGCGGGAGGTACCGCACCTCACCCATGCAGAGGTCGGCTCCGGCTTCTTCAGCCTGGCTGCCGGCCGCCTCACGGGCCCTCGTCCCTGCTGCGCTGCGGTGAGAGGCGGTGCTGCAACTCAGGCGGGGCTGCGGCCATGGCCTCATCCCCTGTCTCCTTAGGCCCAGAGAGAGCAGAACCACCGCTGAGCCAACACCCATAGGGCGCAGGCCTTACAGCAGTGGGGTGGGGGAGCCGGCGACGGGGCGCCGACCTGCCTGCCTTCCAGGTTTTTTTTTTTTTAATTCATATTTAAAATAGTCGTAGGAGTATAAGAGTGTATTGTTCATAGAGCCACCATCTTTCATATTTGTTGCATTATACAGTGCCTGTCACATAATAAATTCTCAATAAAAACAGTTATTTTAATGGAAGTTCTTCTTAACCAGCTTCTTTCAGGACAGAGCGTCATCCTCCCCAGGATGATGGGGAGCATCTGTTAGTTAAATAAACCTACTTTCTCTGTAAAGAATTCTGCTTCAGATATTTTATTATATCAACAGAAAAGGACTAATTCATAGAACAAACCACAAGTAAATAGTACAGTTTTGCATTATACAGTGCCTATCACTGTTTTTGAATGTGATTGTGAAGTCCTGTACCTGTTTGCTCTGAGTCCCAGCCCCTGATGTAGTTCCAAAAAAAAAAAAAAAATCAAGACTGAAAATTATACATAGTATATTAAGGGTATAGATTAAGAAAGAAAAGAGCAGAACTTGAGTCAGAAGTTCACATGCAAAAGGATGCACTTCAACCCCCTACCCAGGTAACTCAGGGTACGATGCTGTATGTGTTTTAAGTTAAAAATATTTTTAACAAATTCCCAGTAATACTTACTTGAATTTTGGTTTTATTTTGGTTATTGTTTTCCAACGAACTGACCAACTATAAATACCCAATGGATCAGGGCTTCTGTGGTATTATTGTTCTAAAATGAAGACTTCAAGTTTCAAGTTTATGCCTCTAAAAGCATATTGATTGAGAGTTTATTGCCAAGAAGATCAGCAGTGGCCCTGTAGAGGAGGGGGAGATTGAGAAGCCCCCAGGCCGGCGGCTGCTCATATCCAGGGGCAGCTCATTGACCTAGAAAGCAGATGTTAGTACTCTCACCACACACACACACACAAAAATTGAGATGACATTAGTAATCATTTTGCTTTGTACATCAAAATAAGTTAACTAATACATCACATAATACCCTTTAAATATACACAAATATAAAGGCAAAAGGCAGAAAATGAAAAAAAAAATAAATAAAAGAGGCAATGTACTGGGTTCAAGTCCAGGTGCAATGACAAATGTGATATGTGACCTTGGACAGTCTCCCCTCTCAGGCCTTGGTCACCTGAACTGCAAAATGCATTGAGTTAGATAAGGTCTCATATGTCCCCCTGGCATGCCCAACCTATAACCTAGGCATTGTTGTGAAGTGTCCCAGCTCCTCCATCCCATCAGTCTCTGTATCTTGACTGGTACTCAGGGATGACTGGGGCTGTTTTGAGACAGAAGCCATATGGTCTTGGAATCATGGAACAAGTCTTCCTTTCTGAGCTTGTCCCTGTTAATACCATCATCTGTCAGTCTGGCTCAAAATCAGCTGCCCCACAAAAAAGGAGATGCACATCTGGATATTCTGCCTGAAAAAAATCCCCAAGGCCAATGACCCAAGGCTGCCAAATAGAATGAGACAAGTGATCCTGCATTTGTTTGTATATGCACAGAACAAAGCACTCCCAGACTGTCTGTGGGGGTTTATCTTTTTCCTACAGGAATGGGCTCACAGGGAACTCCAACTTATTTGTGATGTTTTCATACTGTCAAAATTTTAATCACTTTTGTAATCAGCAAACAAAACACACTACTTTTCAAAAAGAGTCAGGAAAAAGTAGTTGTGCAACAAAATCAGGGACTGTTTTATTCACCCCATGTCCTCCATTCCCTCCTTATCTCATCATTTCCCATATTCTTCAGCACCTCAAAAACTGCTCAGACAAACAATCAGATTTTAATAGAAACATAGAAGAAGGGAGGCTTAGGGAAAGAATTGCAAACTCATAAAACATGTAGGTGAGATTTGAAATCAGATCTCTCAGATCCAAGTAAGGGTCACCAGTTAGCTAATAGTGGAGGGGTTCTCCCAGGGTGCTTCTTGTTGCCTGTGAAATAGAGCACCCTTTGACCTTTCTTAAACTGTCTTTAAAATGCAATAGGGAACTTGATTGCGGGGATACACACCTTCAATCCTACTGGCTTGGGAGGGTGAGGCAGGAGGATTGAAACTTTCCAGCCTCAGCAACTTTCAAAACCAAGACCATAAACAACTCAGCAAGATTCTTTCTCAAAAAAATTTTAAAGGGCTGAGTATATGGCTCTGTGGTAAAGCACTCCTGGGTTCAATCTCTGGTACCCCAAAAATAAATAAAATGCACTACAGAGGTACTCGGGTTGCAATTACCTAAGGTGTTTGTGAAATGCAAATTGTAGGACCCTCAGATTCCCCCAAATCTGTCTCTGAGGCAGAGTCCAGGAACCTACATTTCACCCTGCTCTAGGGTGATCTTCTGCACAAATAGTTTAGGAATTACCACCATCCAACTTGGGGAGGCTCCTGCTAATTTTGTCCTCACACTGGGCTTCAAATTGTTAGACTAGGCTAATGGATGTGGAAAAGAACTTGGTCTAGGAGAAGCCTGCTTAGCCATTGCCACACAATTCAGGTCCCTAAAATTAGCATTCATCTCCAACACAAGGATTGTATTCTTTCCACCTTAGCCAATTAGTATGAAATTTAATTTATGCTAGATGGCCTGAGCAAGGGGAACATATGATAAATTTAATGCATTAATTCTGAGTTTCCCAGAACCCAAAGTCTGGAGCCAAAGTCTGAAGCCAAAGTCTTGACTCCAAATGCTGTGGGGTCAAGGGCTTTGTCCATAGAGGTGAGGGTTGGGCATCATGCCCAGGATTGTTAGGTGAATGAAGAATGAAAACAAATGAATGAGGGAAAGAGGCTGGTTTGCCAATCCAGAAGTGTCTTTGCACATTCCTCAAAGACCAATTCACCTGACATCATTGTGAAAATCTCCCTTGTTTCAAAATTTGGCCAAAGCAGTAGAAATGCTTTTTTCTGTTTAGGGACAGTGATTCCAAGGACCTGCTAGAGAGAGAGGGACAGGGAGGAATGAATTTGCTGTATAATTTGTACAGAGTTGAAGGCACCCTGCATGTGGGTCTCTTTTGCCATCTGGAATGGCTGTGGTGACTGGGATTTGATGGAGGTTAAATGCTGACACAAATGTTGTCCTGAAGCTGTTGCTGTTGCTGGTCATTCATGGATCTGGCAGACATCCTGTAGCCATCTACTGTGTGCCAAGGATCCAATGGTTAAGTTGGGAAGACAGGCAAGTAAGCCACAGGGGTACCACATCTTGACTTGCCTCTGTCCTAAACTCTTATATTCAAGAATTCCTGAGCCCATAATGCATTCTTGGAAGGAGGTGGGGACATGGGGACAGAGAAGAGGGTTAACATGTACCAGAGTACAGATGGATAGGAAGAATAATTCCTAATATTGCATAGAACAATAAGGTAACTATGATTGACATCAATTAACTATATACTTTAAAATAGTTCATGGAGAGGAGTTTGAACGTGCCTAACACAAAGAAATGGCAAAGGTTGGAGGTGATGGACATGCTAATGGCTTGGATCTTGATCATTACACGCTTGCATACATGTATAAACAGGTCATACCATCTCTATCAATATGCACAACTATTAGGAATCAAAAAATATTTTTTAAAAAATTTCAAAACTGTTTTAAAAAGGATTTTCAAACCAACATACCATCTTACTTGTGACAGCAGTAAAAAGTGACCTTTCATTTTTTCTTGGCTTATACTTTTCTGCATGCAGAGAAAGCTGTTCTTGATGCACAGAAAGCTGTTCTTGATACAACAGAGCTTATGTTCAGCACTTTACAAATGCTATTTCCTTTTCAGACCATCCTTTACCTTCCAAGAAGGGCGTTTTGATCATCCTCTTTGTATAGAACTGAAACAGAGGCACCAAGAGGTGAGATGATGTGCTAAGGATCAGAGTGGAGAGTGTCCAGTCCAGGCTGTCTGACTTCCAGTCCTGCCTCATAACCACCCTGCTGTCCTCTGAGCTTCATCCACCATCTGACTCCATATTTCTCCCCTAGAGATCTGGAGATTGCAGGCCAGGATATGTGACTCTCCTGGAACTTATTATCCTTTGCTATTTTTTAGCTTTGAAAGTTTATCTCATTTGTTTAAAGCCCCACACATCTTTTTGCAACCCTGCAACACAAACAAAGGTTCCGAGAACCTGGGCAGAGCATTCTGAAGGCACCAACACTCAATTGCTCTGTTCAGGTCCTAGACCCTGAACTTCCTTTGCTCCTTCTCCAAGTTTCCCCAAATCTGTTCCTCTGGATGCTAAGAAGATTCTTCTCCACCCTCCCAATCTCCCCATCAGCCAATGCATTGCAAATCCCCATGTCTGACCTGATAGCTTGTGATAGATTACCACATCAGATGTCAACCTGGAAGAAGGAATTTCTATAGGGAAGTCACCAAGATTCACAGCCAACACTCCTACTCTGATTTCCTGCATCCCCACTCTACACATTGCCATTACCAGCCAGCAAGGTCAGCTCTCTAGATACACCCCAGATTATGAAGAACATGGGTGCCATCTCCTCTCATGGCAGTGTTCTCCATGAGAGAGACAGGCTCAGGATGCAGAATCTCAGCCTAGCTTCTCTTAACCCTGTGCATGGATTTGGCCATTCCTTTCAGGAGCCACTGCATGGCTGGACATGGTTGATGTGCCTACGGGGGTTTGAAGGGGAAGTCAAGAACCCTGTGCAGGGAGCATGGACACAATCCACCAGGGAGGATAAAGAGGGGCCAGAGATAGCTACTTCCTGAACTTGACACAACATCTCCAGATCCAATGTATACTGCTCACAAGGGAATTCTGTTGGCTTTACCATAAATCCATTTCCAGGTTCCATTGTCCCTCATCCAAACCAAGAAATCATATCAATAATAATAACAGTCAGGGACTTACAGGTAGAGAAGACTGTAGTTTGCACTGAGCTAACAAATACTATCCCAGGATACCTCAGGATCTTTGACTCACCATTTCTACCCTATCTTCCAGATCTGAGCATAAATGCAGAAATCATGCAGATCTATAATGGAACATACCTTTCTATGGAAGCCTTCCTGGATGAAGCTGCTCATTTGCCCTACCATTATGGTCAGATCCCTCACTTTATCTTCATAGCAATTCACAATCTGATGCTAGTTGATATTTGTTCTGTCTCTGTCTGTTTGCCTGTAGAGTTTGTTAGGACAGAGATTTAACCTTGTTCCTAGCTTCATCCAAGGTGTCACACCGAAAATCTAACACACAGGAGAAACTCACGTGTGTTTGTTGAGTGGATGGATAGGTGCCAGTCTGAAATGTGACCTGGTACCTTACTAATCTGAACTCTATAAGGTATTGTTGGCTTTACGAAGAAACAGAGATGGACCTGGGATGAGCCAAGTATACTTTTCATGGTGCAAAATTTTCTGAGGTTCTAAGACACTCTGAAAATGCAAATATTTTAATGAAATATTTATTTTTCAATGAGTGCAAAAGCTTCCACAATGATGAAAATATCAAGACTTTATTGAATAAAGTCACACAGGGCACCCCACCTGCCTGATCCTAATCTTGAGCCACAAATTCTACATTTATTTACAATTATATAAATTTTTTATCATGGATTTTGGCATTCATTTGCATTTTCAAGATACTGCAGTAAAATATTAATTACCTTGCTGAAATTTTTGGTGACATTTAAACTGTGTCCCCCAGACAAGAGTATCCCTCACCTCACTCTAGTCCTGGACTGAAAAGTCTAAGTGGAACATCAGCTTTGCCTCAAACAGCTCATATATACATATATACATATATATATATATATATATATATATATATATATATATATATATATTCTAGTTGGACACAATACCTGTATTTATTTATTTTCATGTGGTGCTGAGGATTAAACCCAAGGCCTTGCATATGCTATGTGAGCACTCTACCACTGAGCCACAACCCAAGCCCAAACAGCTCTTATTTTTTTTTCAGAGCTTACTAGTGGCACACCATGTGATTGGAGTCTGTCTGTAATCTGTAGTGCATTTCTAGGGGGCCAGAACTTTATAGTTCTTTCACACATCTGAAGTTCATGAACACACACTCAAACAAAAAGGGGAAATAGCAGCAATGGAATCATGTACACACACACACACACACACACACACAACATGACCTCTGATCATATGGCCCTTTCTGTACCAGGAAACCACTTCACTGGATTTGATGTTAATCTTCCCATCAATCTTTTTTATACCATAAGCTATATTGCCATATAACAAATATATGGTAATTGCTATGGTTTGAATGTTTTCCCTCCCATGTTCCAGTGTTGGAGACTTGATCCTTAGTTTAACAGTGCTGAAAGGTGGGACCTTGCAGACAGGATGACAGTGGAGTACTCAAGGATGGATTAATGTAGTGAGAACCAGTTTTTCATGAAATTGAAGACAGTCCCTCTTCCTCTGTCTTACCTTCCCTCTCATTGTGTGTTGCCTTTCAGCAGGGAATAATGACAGAAAGAGGCCATTGCCAGATATGACCCCTTGATCTTGGACTACCCACCCTTCAGAACCATGAACCAAAAAAACTTCAATTGTTTACAAATTACCTAGTCTGTGGCATTTTGCTATAGCAGCACAAAATGGATTTAATCAATAGTGTGTAAATTTAAAAACTTGATATCCATGGTATAATATTTTAGATATCCCTCTATTGCTGAATCATTTTTCTTCACACTATATTTTCAAGGGCAATTCATGTTGATTGCTTTCTAGTTTAAGGATCAGGAAATTTTTCTGTAAATATCTAACTAGTAGAGCTGGTTGCCATGGCACATGCTTGTAATCCCAGCAGCTCAGGAGGTGGAGGCAGGAGGATTGAGAGTTCAAAGCCAATCTCAGCAATTTATCAAAGCCCTAAGCAAGTCAGTGAGCCCCTGTATCTAAATAAATATGAAAAAGAGTTGGGGATGTGGCTCAGTGATTAAGCACCCCTGGTTTCAATCCCTGGTACAAAAAGATAGAAAAGAAAAAGACAGATCCAACTAGTAAATATTTAGTTTTTGCAGGCCATATGGTTTCCAGTTGCAGCCATTCAGCCCAGTCATGGTAACTCATTCTATAAGTTAATGAATGGACTCTAATAAACTTTATCTGCAAAAAGCAGGAGATGAACTGGATTTGGTGTGGGGGCCATAGCTTGCAATCTCTTCACACATTCTCCCTTGGGGGAACTCATTTTTTAAGGTAAATACCTGTGTCCCATCCATCCCCCTATTAACAAACTCCGACCTGAGCATTACATCTCTTTGACCTGCACATGCTTCTACTTTGAACGCTCTGGTTTTTTGTAGGCACATGGGTGATATTCTCTAGCATATATCCTTAGAAGTGGAATAGCTGGCCATAAACTATAGACAGCTTCAACTTCCGTAGACAATGCCTTTGGTTGGTTAAGAGCAGTGAGACTGAGTGAGACTCCCCTGAGTAGTGCAGAGAGTTTGTGCTTCTGTGCATCTTGGGCAACATTTGGCTACATCCTACTTTTTGTTTTTGCCAGGCTGAAACATGGCCTGGTACCTAGTGTGGTGTTCATTTGCATTCCATACTTGCTAGTTAGGCTCAACATCTTTTCATGAGTTTATTGGCCATATGAGTTGTTGACCACATGAACTTTTGAAATAAGAGCCTCCTCATCAACTCCAAGGAGATGCTTATTTATATTTTTAAAACTTTTTTTTTTCCCTGTTGGAATGTTTGCATTTATTTTACCAGTTAAGATTTTCAGAATGTGGATGTTCAACTGGTATAGTTTTCACATTTTACAAAAAAAAGAACAAAGTGTGTTCAATTGATTTGAAGAAATTATTTACATTTTTTGTTTTCTCTGACAGTTTTATGAGCTGCCCATTTTTACTCCAAATACATATTGTGTCTTTATGTGTTGATCAATGAAATTTTTTAACTTTAATGTAGTCAGAATGTCATTTCCCCCTGTGATTTGTGCTTCTGTGACTCACTTAAGAAATTCTTCCTTTGGAGAAGATGAGGTGGGCATGAATCTCACTTTTACAGTAGTTTTACCTAATTTCCAAGGGCCTCAGTTTCTTCCTCTGTGAAATGGACATAACAGTGGCATATGCCTCATGTGTCATTCCCAGGGCTTGTGAAGCAAGTAGCAGAGGATGAGGCAGGTAGTCACTCGTCCCCTCAGCTGACCTCATACCTATGCTCAGAGCCCCTGCACAGGAACCTGCGAGATGGCATGTAGATACCAGGCTATCTAGCCTGCTTGGGTTCTGCTGGAGTTCAGTCCTAGACTTTTCTTATTTTTCCAGCTTCTTTTCCAGCATTGTAATTTCCTCCTGCAAAAACAGACACTTTACCAGAAACCATTCCAGGTCAGAAACTCACATCCCACTCTTGATCAGAGGACTCAAATGGCAGGCAGAAAAGAGGAATATGACCTAGTGATCTCTTGCAAAAAAATTGCACTACAATAAACCACAATGTTTCAAAATTGCTAAAAAAGTAGATTTTAAATGTTTTCACCATACCCACAAAAGTTGAGTATATGAGGTGATGGATTTATTAGTATCATTTCATCACTCTTAATATTTATATGAAAACACTACCTCATGCCACATAAATATGTATGGCTATTATTTATCAATTAAAAGTAAAATTTAGCATTTGAAAAGTCCTGCGCTCAATCCCCAGCACTTCAAAATAAATGATTAATTAATTGATTAAATAATCAATAGATCTAAAACAGAATGATTGGGGAATGGTGTGGTGACCAGCCAGCATGTCTGTAATGATGCCTAAATGTTCAATTCCAAAGTATTTCTTCTTTCACCATTTCAAAAAGTCCACATCTGGACTGGGAATGTGGCTCAGTGGTAGAGTGCCTGCCTAGCACATGCAAAGCCCTGGGTTTGATCCTCAGCACCACATAAAAATAAACACATTTTTTAAAGTGGAAACATGTTTATTAACATTTAAATACCTCTCATACAAGGCCATATAAAAATTCTTAGCATTTTGATTATACAGAAGTCTATATTTTCTACATATTGTTCTAGTAATATATAATATAATTTACCTTTTCATAATACATTGTTTCAGTACATTAGTTCTGTTAAACATGAACATTTATTTTCACATTCAATATTTGAACACTCTTTGTACATAGTTTCACAGGGCTAGTTAGCATAAGATGCTCTTTATTACGAGGTATATGATCTTAGTTAATAGTTGCTGAAGTTTGGTATTTTTATGCAGCATTTTCCATTTGCTTTGGTCACAACACAAAAACCTTAAGGCTACTGGAATCCAGTAAGTAAAGTCCAGAGACATTACCTTCACTGTTGTATCAAATTTGTACATAACACCATAGTATTAAAACCCTTAAAAAAACTTAAAATTTGCAGTAGTTACAGATTTTCCTATCAGGATCAGACTATTTGGGAATAGGAAAGCAAAAAATGCTGCAGAGTTTGTGGTGACAGGGGGAAAAATACTAAGTTACTTTGTTATGTCTAACTAATGATGACCATCTGAGGGAACACCAAAATACACATTCCAACTGAGCCTACTAGTAACTGTTTGTGGAGGTGAGAGTTGGCTTAGCTTGACCTAGATGGTTGCAGAACTGACTTCATGTGTAAAGCACAAAACATTTGCATACTGTGATCTATGTCTTAATTGCAAGCTATATTGAGAATTTTAAAAAATGTTTTGGCTCAATTTTATTTGATGCCTTAGTGATAGCACCAGTCTATTATTAGTGAAAGGAAGCACAGTACTACAGATAAATACTGATAAAAAGCCTGTTTCAGTTAAACTAGAATGCTGGAAAATAAGTTAATTCTATAGAAACCTCTAAAGGGAGCAAAAAATCAAATTACATACATTTCAAAGGGAAATAATCAACCAGTCACCTCTGAAAGTTACACGGTGTTGGCTATATTATAATCCCTGTCCCCATTGGCCTGTAGCTGGACCACAACACTGTGCTCATTGATCTCATTTTCTGCGTCACTGCTGTCAGTATCTTGGTTGTCCTCGTCCTCATAGTCTGAAGACTCTGTTATGTTCTGATGAGAGTGGGATTCCGACAAATCCCCAAATGACTAGGCACTGACAGAAGCCAAAGCTCTCAGCAAAGGGGTGTGTTCTGACACCTTGTTTTCCTCTTGACTGCTGTCTTTTTCAGAGTCGGAGTCACCCTGAGAAGGAAGAATTTCTGCTTGCAGATGGGACTGTTTTTTTTTGTTTGTTTGTTTGTTTGTTTGTTTGTTTTAGTGAGCCAAGGGTCTACACATTTGCAGTGGTAAACATGGGATCAGGGAAGGAATCTGAACTTGTCTTCATCTTCATAGTCATCCAAACAAATGGCACAGACATCATTCTCATCTCCTTTCCTTAATTTGTGTACAGGAAGTTTCTTAAGTTGATCTTTATGAAGTCTATTTCTTCTATCTCTGTGTCTATCCTGGACAAATTTCGTGATCATGAAAATGCCATCAAGATGAGACAGATGTCCACTATGATAAAGAAGGGGATTAAATAGTATTCCGGAGGAAGACTGAATTCTGGAACCAGGATAATATGACCCCCTTTTTTATATGTGAATTCATCTTTCAGGGAATTGCCGGGTGATTCACCAATAAATACAGATGGAATATCAATTTTCTTTAACCCATCAATGTTGTTGGAACCCATGCTAATGAGGTCATCAGAATCAACGTTGTGGACTATTGCTGCTTTGTAACCTGCTCTTTGTGCATTTAACACCTTTATATCAAAATTACAATCAATTAGCACAATGAAAGCACCAGATGAATTTTCCTTTAGTGGTAGATGTATGGGGTCACAAGCACTCTCTGGTTTTGAGTTGATCAGAAAACCCTTTAAGTCTTCAGCTGGAAGTCTATAACCAAATCTTGATGGAAGATCATCAAATGTCTGAGATGCATTTTCCAAATTATATACTAAAATATCCACCTCTACAGGCAACAGGTTTAAGAAGGCAAAGAGCTGGACAGTCAAGAGGGTGTAGACTTGTGTAGCATGATCATCCCTATGGAGAGCAGCAACGTGTCAAATCACCTGGAAGCCAGGCCCGGGGACAGCTCATGGGCAGCATCACTACAGGAGAAGTCCTAACCAGACTTCATAACTGAATGCTGCTGGCCCCTCAGTCACGGTGGCATGAGCATGGCAACCAAAAATAAACAAATTTTTAAAAAGTCCACATCTCTTCTCATATGAGTCCCAGATCACCCCAGTCTAGGGGATGTGTGCCAATCCCCAGGAGGGGTCCATTGCTCAACCTGAGATGGGACAGGCTGACTGTGGACATGTGCTCAGTGCCTCATTCTCCCAAGTAGATCACTCTTCTGCCAGTGCCTCCGCCCTACCCTATGATGCCACCATTGGTAGCAGCTCACATGTTCACTGAATACTAGGAGAAATAAAGTACATCCACACACAGAGAATCATGCCACTGTACAGGGGGAAATGAACAAGGATGATTTAAATATATATATATATATATATATATACACACACATACATACACACACAACACACACACACACACACACACACACACACACAGGTATATTGGAACCAGGGATTGAACTCAGGGTCGCCCAACCTCTGACTCACATCCTCAGCCATATTTTGTATTTTATTTAGAGATAGGGTCTCATTGAGTTGCGTTTGATGAGGCTGATTTAAACTCCTGCTTCACATTCCCAGCCATTGGGATTACAGGCATGCACAACTGCTCCCAGTTTCAGAATATATTTTAAGTGAAAAATGTGAGATGCTGATGAGAATATACAGGCTTAGCATCCTTATCCAGTGCACATGGGGCCAGAGTGCTCTGGATTTCGAAGATTTTCAGATTTGGGAATATTTGCATTTATTTTACCAGTTGAGATTTTCAGAATGTGGATGTTCAACTGGTACAGTATTCACTTTTCACAAAAGAAAGGATAAAGTGTGTGTGTGTGTGTGTGTGTGTGTGTATGCACATGCTTGTGCATACCTAGATAGTGCAGTTGGAGGATGGCCTGTGTCAATGGAGGCAACCAGAAGGGGGCATCAAGGGCTGCTGGATGGAGCATTCCCAGGTCAAAAGTGCTCAGGATTAAGCCTCCAGGTTCTAGGTGCCAGATGGGGTACAGAAAGAAGAATCCACTCTTCTGCTCCTACATGGACTGACCTCTTTTGCTTGGAGCTGCTCAGTACCAATGGTGGCACTCAGCAGTGGCTGAAGGGAACCAAAGAGCTGCCACCATGGCCATTCCTTGACTTCCAGGAACATGGTCATGTTCTTCTGGATGCACTGGACAGCCAGGCAGTGAATCTGCCAGGGATGGAGAGGATGTGAGGAGGTTCTTCTCTACACAGCTGAGAGGAAAAAAAGGAGAGGAAGCAGAGAGTGGTCCTTAGAAAGGAGGAAATGGCCCTAATCTGAATCTCTTTTCCAAATCATCCCAAGGCATCAGATAGTTGAAAGTGTTGTGGACCAATGGGGTTGTTCACAATATCTCAGTTATTTATGTTTTCACCTTTTCCTGCTTTTTTCATGTGCATATAGTTGAATTCACAAGTTCATATAAACTGGTGGTGTATATAGTAGGAAAACTGCATTCTGGTAGTAGCATTCATAATAACAATGTCAAGGTCACAGAAGCTAGAATTTTTTTATGAGCAGTTACTATGTGTTTCCTTCCATATTAAATGCCTTAATATGTTTCTCCCCTTTCCCAGTTACTAAGAGACAGAGGCGGGATTTGAACACAGGCTTTGTTTATCCTGAAAATACAACCATGCTGTTTTTTTTTTCCATTATGCAAGTGATAGAGAGGAAATCTAGGCTCCAGAGATCTCTGAAGCTGGTGACCCATGATAACTCATGACTGTAGAATCAACTGGACCTTGGGTCCCAAAGACCTCTGGATGGGACCTGCCTATATCCTGTCTGCTCACCCTAGAGAGTGATTTTCTCAGATAGGGGATAGGTTGAGATCATAAATAGGCTCAGGAGGGCATGGATGAGATTATATATACCTAGATCAAGGCTGCCACTTCAAATGTGCCTGAGAAATAATAAAAACATCCTGCAGAACATCACTTGCAAAGCATCATCACACTGCTTAGGTGGTCCTTGAACCAGAAACATAAGTTTTTTTTTTTTTTTTTTTTTTTTTTCCAGGGAGATGGGTGGTACTTCCTGCTCATCCCAGATCTGGAGGATCAGCATCCATAAGCCAACACTACACAGTACCTTCAGATTCTTGAATTCCTGGTAAGATAAGAAGCCCTTGAAAGCTGCCTGGGAGAAAATGATACTCTGAGACACCATCTTCTCTTGATGCTTCTGTAGCCTGGGGACCACACCTGCCTTGAAAAAGACCTGGAAGACAAAAAGGGTACACGTGACTCCTGGTCTCAATCATGGTGACTGGGTTGAGAGGTGCTTGCAACTCAGACACCAGCTCTTCAACTTCCTGCCCCAATATTTGTTGGTAGCATCCTTTATTAAAGGTATGAAGTTTCAAACAATTTTTCTTCCAATGGCTCCTCTTTCCCTTTTTCTAGCCCTGGGCAAGTATTCTCAGTGTGATCCAGGCACCAGCAGGTTGGAGAGGGCATGGAAGCTTGTTAGATGTGCAGAATTTCTGACCCTACTAATCTGAAACTGCATCTTAACCCAGGGGCGGGTTACATACATCTTAGTTTGGGAACTACTCCCAAGACAGATGTGCTTAATATTCTCTGTGCACCAGGCTTACCCAAATGTGATAAATGCAGATTCCCATGCCTCACCAGGAAAGGGTGAATCAGTGGATTTGGGACCAGCCTGGGAGTTTGACTTTTTATAAATGTCACTGACTGGTGACATGAGAGAAGCCATGCCTGAGAAGGACCTTGACTCAGCCTTTCAAGGAGGGGCAGAGATGTGGGGTGGTGTGGGCCACCCTCTTTGACCTGGGAATAGTAGAGCTGGGCTAGCTCCCTGTATGGCAGTGATTGGAAAATCTAGTGGAAATCATCTGGACACTCACCACCAGGCTGTGGCTCATCAATAATGGATGGTGGCCTCCACAGCACTGTATTCAATGGATTCTTGGCTCCCCACAGAGTTTCCCTCTAATAGGCTTCAGGGAACAGGACCAAGAAAACCCAGAAACCCAGGCTGCCTGTGAGCTAAATATGAAGGCTGGAGGTTTGGGCTAAAAGATTCTTCTGAGAGAACCTGAGACACTGGGACATATCTACTCAAGACAGTATGCAGAGTCAGTGTTTCTGTTTCCTCAGCTCCCCACAGGCAAAGAAAAGATGTTGTCTACATGGTTTGGGTCAGTGGCAGGGGAACAAGCCCCTTTTCAGATGAACCTTTGCTGTTTACTTCTAAGAAAAGTCAAGTAGATTTCTTGGTCAGGTGTGGCTTGAAACCCTCAAAGTGTTCATTTCCCAGGAGGCTCTGGAAAGCTCTGTCTTCATTGGTGACTTTATCAGCTAATGCCTGACATTCATCCAGTAGTATTGGGGAGACTTCACAGGCATGATCCCCTGCACCATAGCTACCATGATTCTACAATGTCATAGAGGGAGAAACTAAGGCTCAGGGTCATTCACCCATGATCCTCCAGTAGTGAGGGGAAATGCCAGGATTCATTTCCTTCTGTGTTACTCCAGATAAGGCCACTGTTGTCACTGAATGTAATTGACACATGAATGGCTTCTACATTTACAAGGCTTTCCACCCATGATACATTTTAGCCTTCACAACAGACCTGGGAAGAATTGATCATGTAATTGACTCAAATTCACACATCCAGTGAGCAAGAGTTTAGACTTGAACCTGGAACCTCAGATGTCTCCATCAGACCCATTTCTCACTGTTGACTTCAAGCTTCATTTCCTCATGAATTAGGATACAAATATCTGCAATTTGAGGTTCAACTGCAGTTTGATTCCAGGTGAAACCAATGGTCTCAATCAATTCTCCATTATCAGAAACATATTTTCAGTAAAAGAGATTGTTTTGCCAATCCTATTATAAGCCATCTCTCAAAAGAAAGATGAAAATTAGCACATGCCACCAGCACTAACCCAGTGTTGCTACTGTTCATTTGTTTTTCACAAATAACACTTGGTATCAGCCAGGGCCACCAGGACAATTAGTCTAATTGAAATGAAGACATGAATGACTCATTACCCATCAGATTGCCATGACAATGACTATATTAATTTCACAAGCTATCAAGTCCCTCAAGCTGCAATAAAAATATCAATAATGGAAATGAGGGAAACATCAATTTGAATATTACCATGGGTGGAAGGGGCTGTCTGAACCACTATTGATTAAGTTTTAAGCTTTTGTATAACTAATTAAAACAGATTTTAAAAAAGATAATTGAAAACAACCGTACACAGAATGGGAATAAGTCATCACCTCCAAAGAACATTATTTTATGATTTCATTTGGTTTTGCTGCCTTTTAAGAGCATATGACCAGCCAGAGGTCCAACCATTAATGGAATCACACCTTTTTCAAAATATGTCATGACCCAGGGCACAAGCCTGCAGAAGGTTGAAAGATCACAAAGAAAAATCTGAATTATTCACATTTCACAAGTCGAGTTGCTTATTGGACTCTAGTAGAGCCCAACACCCTGACATCCCAATCTTTAAGGAATCAATGGAGATAGCAGCTGTGCCAGAAGATTTTTCTCTAAACATGCTGATATTTAAGTTTTTAAGAAAAATCTTGATATGACAATTCCCCCATTTCAGATTCTGCTGAGGAATAAGCTTCTGCCACTGGAAAAAAAAAAGTGTATAGTTGCTTCTATTTCCCACCTCACTCTATGGTAGCTTCTGGGATTGTAGGAACTGATTTTCATCTTCATGAAAGAGCTGAACAATTATCTATTTTCTCTCCCCTGGCTGAACACCATTGGTCCAGAACATAGAGGAAAACCCATTTTTTATTGCACCTGACAAGATAATTCTGGTGAATGGAAATTTTGATAATTTGGTTGAAAACTCTCAAAGATGGTATGAAGCAGTGACATTCTCTCATGGATACTGGAGGGGCCTGGCCTCTGGATGGGCCTCTGTAGTGGGAAGTGGTGACATAGGAGGATTCTAAGTCAGCAGCAAGAGAAGTAGCCCAGTTCAAAATGGGGAGGTGAGAAGGGGGAACCAAGATGCAAATCCTGAGGGACTCTGGATCAGAGTTCTTGAGGACAGGCCCCAGTGGTCTTGTTCACAGCAGTAGCCATAGGACATGTGTCTCCACCAACCACCTTATATATCTCTTCTCGATCATTCCTGAGTCAACTGTTGCTATCCCCACTTCACAGATGAGAGTGCTGGAGTCTGACCCACTGCCACAGGCTGTTGGGCATCAGAGATAGGATTCAATACTCTCTGAACCACTGTATTTTGCCTCTATACAGAGCAGGTATGACAGAAATATTGATTGGACAGATGGATGGATGATCTAAGTTGGGATTGAGGAAATTAGTAACATAAAGCAGGAACTGATTGCAGAGGAGGGATTTTCACTTGGTATTCTTTGGTACCTTTAAAATATTACACTAAATGAGTGTTATTTTTCAAAGTAAATATATGAAATAATAAAGATATCTCCAAAACTGAATAAAAGGTGACTTTAAAAAATTAATTATTCTAATTTGTTATCTATGAAAACAGAATGCACTTCAATTCATATTACATAAATAGAACAGAATTTTTCATGTCTCCAGTTATACACAAAGTAGAGTCACAACAGTCATGTTTCCATACATGTACTTAGGGTATTTGATATCCTTCTCATTCCACTATCATTCATATCCCCATGCCCCCTCCCTGCCTCTCCCTCCTCTTTGCCCTATCTAAAATTTATCTATTCCTCACAAGTCCCCCCATCCCCATTATGAATCTGTATCCTTATATGAGAGAAAACATTCCATATTTATTTGGATTGGCTTACTTCACTTAACATTATATTCTCCAACTCTATCCATTTACCTGCAAATGCCATGATTTTCTTCTCTTTTAATGCTAAGTAATATTCCATTGTGTATATATACTACATTTTCTTTATCCATTCATCTACTGAAGGGCATCTAGGTTGGTTCCACAATTTGGCTGTTGTGAATTGAGCTGCTATAAACATTGATGTAGCTGATTTACTATAGTGTGCTGATTTTAAGTCCTTTGAGTACAGACAGTGGAATGGGATAGCTGGGTCAAATGGTTCTCTAAGGAATCCCCATGCTGCTTTCCATATTGACTGTATTAGTTTTCGGTCCCACCAGCAATGTATGAGTGTGCATCAAAGCCACTTTTGATGGATCTACAAAAGCCACTTTTGATGGATGTACAGTTTTCATTTTTTCAAACATAAATCATTCTAAACCCAGCATGATGCTTTGACTACTGTTCAATTCTCATACCTTAGAAAGAATTGAGGCAGAAGTGGCAGAAAATTGTTTACAGTAAGAATTACAGAAAACAGTTAATATTATATTTTATTTCATTTTTAAAATTAAAAATTATTGTTTTAATTTTTAATTGACAGATAAATATTGTATCTATTTGTATTGAGCAGCATGTTCTGAAATATGCACACATTGTGGAATGATGAAATCAAGTTAATTAATATACTCATGGCTTCATATACTTATTTTATTGTGTCAAGATCATTTAAAATCTACTTTTTAAGCAATATTCTAGTGTACAATACATCATTATTCATTATGGTAACCATGTGTACAAGAGATCTCTGAAATTTCTTCCTCATGTCTAACTGAAATCTTATCTCTTTTGAAAAACATCTCCCTGATCCAACACCTTGGCCCCATATCCCAGGAAATCACCATTCTATTCTTTACATCTATGGGTTCAATTACTTTAGATTCCTACCTATAAGTGAGATAATGCAGAATTTAATTTTTCATGCTTGGTTTTTTTTTTTTTTTCCACATAGCGTAATGTCCTTTGAGTTCATTTGTATTACCACAAATGACAGAATTTCTTTGTTTTTTAAGGCTGCATAGTATATCATGGCACATCTACTCCATTTTGTTTACCCAATTGTCCATTGATGGACACTTATGTGATTTTATATCTTGGCTACTATGAGTAGTGCTGCAATAGATACAGTAATGCAGGTATATTTCTGACATATTGATTATTTTTTCTTTGAACATACATGCAGAAGTGGAATTGCTGGGTCATAAGATAGCTCTATAATTATTTGAGAAACATCCATAACGTTTTCCATACTGGCTATACTAATTTACATTCCCACCAAGAATGTACAAGGTGTCTCTTTTCTCCACATCCTCACCAAAAGTTATTTCTTGTCTTTTTGATAATATTTATCTTCAGGTATGAGTTGATATCTGATTGTAGTTGTAATTTGCAATATTATACTTTAATAAAAGTTTTTACTATCTGGATAGAAGACCTGAATTAAAAACCTTAACAGAAAATTGGGTAATTCTCATTAAAACAATGTACTCAAAAGAAAATACAATTATAGAATCCAGAAATCAAAACATCTATAGTAATCATACAAATGTAATTAAGACAAAAATGAGGCACTGTTTTCTTTTTTTATTTTTTTTATTTTTTTTTAATTTTTTTATTGTTGGCTGTTCAAAACATTGCATAGTTCTTGATATATCATATTTCACAATTTGATTCAAGTGGGTTATGAGCTCCCATTTTTACCCCATATACAGATTGCAGAATCACATCAGTTACACATCCATTGATTTACATATTGCCATACTAGTGTCTGTTGTATTCTGCTGCCTTTCCTATCCTCTACTATCACCCCTCCCCTCCCCTCCCCTCCCCTCCCCTCCCCTCTTCTCTCTCTGCTCCCTCTACTGAGATTCATTTGTCCCCCTTATATTATTTTTCCCCTTCCCCTCACTTCCTCTTGTATGTACTTTTGTATAACTCTGAGGGTCTCCTTCCATTTCCATGCATTTTCCCTTCTCTCTCCCTTTCCCTCCCACCTCTCATCCCTGTTTAATGTTAATCTTCTTCTCATGCTCTTCGACCCTACTCTGTTCTTAGTTACTCTCCTTATATCAAAGAAGACATTTGGCATTTGTTTTTTAGGGATTGGCTAGCTTCACTTAGCATAATCTGCTCTCATGCCATCCATTTCCCTGTAAATTCTATGATTTTGTCATTTTTTAATGCAGAGTAATACTCCATTGTGTATAAATGCCACATTTTTTTATCCATTCATCCATTGAAGGGCATCTAGGTTGGTTCCACAGTCTAGCTATTGTGAATTGTGCTGCTATGAACATCGATGTAGCAGTGTCCCTGTAGCATGCTCTTTTTAGGTCTTTAGGGAATAGACCGAGAAGGGGAAGAGCTGGGTCAAATGGTGGCTCCATTCCCAGCTTTCCAAGAAATCTCCATACTGCTTTCCAAATTGGCTCCACCAATTTGCAGTCCCACCAGCAATGTACAAGTGTACCCTTTTCCCCACATCCTCGCCAGCACTTGTTGTTGTTTGACTTCGTAATGGCTGCCAATCTAACTGGAGTGAGATGGTATCTTAGGGTGGTTTTGATTTGCATTTCTCTGACTGCTAGAGATGGTGAGCATTTTTTCATGTACTTGTTGATGGATTGTATGTCCTCCTCTGAGAAGTGTCTGTTCAGGTCCTTGGCCCATTTGTTGATTGGGTTGTTTGTTCTCTTATTGTCTAATTTTTTGAGTTCTTTGTATACTCTGGATATTAGGGCTCTATCTGAAGTGTGAGGAGTAAAGATTTGTTCCCAGGATGTAGGCTCTCTATTTACCTCTCTTATTGTATCTTTTGCTGAGATAAAACTTTTTAGTTTGAGTAAGTCCCATTTGTTGATTCTAGTTATTAACTTTTGTGCTATGGGTGTCCTATTGAGGAATTTGGAGCCCGACCCCGACTGTAGATCGTAGCCAACTTTTTCTTCTATCAGACGGCATGTCTCTGATTTGATATCAAGCTCCTTGATCCATTTTGAATTCACTTTTGTGCATGGCGAGAGAAAGGGATTCAGTTTCATTTTGTTGCATATGGATTTCCAGTTTTCCCAGCACCATTTGTTGAAGATGCTATCCTTCCTCCATTGCATGCTTTTAGCCCCTTTATCAAATATAAGATAGTTGTAGTTTTGTGGATTGGTTTCTGTGTCCTCTATTCTGTACCATTGGTCCACCCGCCTGTTTTGGTACCAGTACCATGCTGTTTTTGTTACTATTGCTCTGTAGTATAGTTTGAAGTCTGGTATCGCTATACCGCCTGATTCACACTTCCTGCTTAGCATTGTTTTTGCTATTCTGGGTCTTTTGTTTTTCCATATGAATTTCATGATTGCTTTCTCTATTTCTACAAGAAATGCCGTTGGGATTTTGATTGGCATTGCATTAAACCTATAGAGAACTTTTGGTAATATCGCCATTTTGATGATGTTAGTTCTGCCTATCCATGAACAGGGTATATTTTTCCATCTTCTAAGATCTTCTTCTATTTCTCTCTTTAGGGTTCTGTAGTTTTCATTCTGTTTTCTTTTTTAAAAATATTATTTTTAGTATTTGATGGACTTTATTGTCTTTATTTGTTTATATGGTGCTGAAAATCGAACCCAATGTCTCATGCATGCTAGGCGAGCATGCTACCATTGAGCCACAATCCCAGCCCCTGAGGTGCTGTTTTCAATCACTGAAGTAGTGTAAATATATTCTATTTTCATGTAAAACTAATTAGAACAAAATTTTAAAAATACCTTAAACACAGAATGTTAACTATGTAATAAAGGTAAAACTCTCAAAAAATAAATGTCATTGTTTAAAAAAATACCTAATTCTGAAAAAAAAGTATGGTTTGGGAGCAGCATTAATATTTTTACAGTATGTACTTGGAATAATACATGTACATATATACACATATATGATGTGTATAAATTGTCATAAAATATTGATATCCTATGATTTGACAAATGTCCAGTTAGAATAATCTGTCTAAGGATATTATCCAAATGGAGCTTAACAAAATATATAAAAATATTATTGCCCCAATATTTATAATGTTAACAAAATTGGATGTAATTACTGTATGGAAATTAATGGAATATTAGTATCAACAAAAAATTTTGCAAATAATGCAGGGGCAAAGTTTAATTGCATGGGTGTTCATTAAGCATTTTTTATGATAACAAAATTCACAATGTGGGATTTTACATACTTATTTAAATTGATGTTATAGAATTTGTTGACATGAGGATGTGAATACTTAAAAGTTTTTGAAGTGAAAGTTTACAAAGGAGTGGTTAAAGGTGAAAGTCTTACTTCTCAATTTCAAAACTTAGTACAAAGCATGACAAGGTTTTACAGGCATACGGATAGATTTATAGAGCAATGGAATTGAATTGAGAGCCAGAATAAATACACATCTATGGCCAATTGATTTCAACAAGGGTGCTGAAGCCATTCGATGGGAGAAGTGTCTTTTCAACAAATGATGCTGTACAACTAGACATGCCCATGCAAAAGAGGGAATTTGGACCCTTGAAATCATGTCATATAAAAAATTTTAACTCAGAAGGGATTAAAAATATAAAAACTCTCAAGAGAAAAGGCATGAATCTTCATGATTTTGAAGTAAGCACATTTTCTTAGATATGGCTTTTAAACTATAAATGATTTAAAAAACTATATAACATAAAATTCATCAAAATTGAAACATTTGGGGGTGGGGGGTGGGCATCAAAGGACTCTGTTCATATAGTGAAAAGATAACCCAAATAAAGGGAGAAAATATTGTTAATCATATATCTGATTAACAGATATATGATATCTGGATATGATTTCTGGATAATATTGGTCTATTATCCAGAAAAAAATGACTCTTTAAATTCAATATAAAAACACCTACTAAAAAGTAGCCAAAGAACTTTAAGAGACTTTCTCTAAAGAAGTTATACAAATTGTCAATGAGCACATGCAAAGATGCTCACTAGCCATTAGAAAAACACAAATTAAAATGACAGAAAGATACCATTTCATCAGACAACACACACTCCTTTAGAATTGTTATAATACAAAAGGAAAAAAAATAACAACTATTCCCAAAAATTGTGTAGAAATTAGAATGCTTATACTTTGCTGATAGGAATGTAAAATGATGTAGTTATTGACCCAGCTCTCAAGACTACAAAATCCTACTCTTGCACACATGTCCAAAAGACCTGAAAAAAGTTGTGTCCATGCAAACATGTACAAGAATATTTACAACATTATTTATAATTATCAAAAAATGGGGTTGGGTTTTTAGATCAGTGGTAGAGCACTTTCCTAGCATATTTAAAGCACTTGGCTTGATTCTCAGCACCACATACAAATAAATAAAATAAAGGTCCATCAATGCTGAAAACTATTTTTTTTTAAAAGTGGAAAAAATTTCAATGATGAATGGATACACAAAATATGGCATGTGCATACAATAGAGTATTATTAAGTTATAAAAAGAAATCAAGTATTGATTCATACTACAACATGAATGAACCTCAAACATATGCTAAGTATAAGAAGATAGTCACAAGAGATCACATATTATGAATCTATTTATTAAAATGTCCAGGAAATTAAAGAAGAATGAAATTATGGCATTTGCAGGTAAACGGATGTAGCTGGAGGATATCATGCTAAGCGAAATAAACCAAATACAAAATAACAAAGGTGAAGTGTTTTCTCTGATAAGCAGATACAGATTTATTATGGAGGCAGGTAGGGAAGAATGAAGGAACTTTGGATTTGGCAGAGGGTAGGGAGAAGAGGGGAGGGGGTTTAGGGTTGGGAATGACCATGAAATGAGAGGGACATTATCATCCTCTAATTATTCTACTATCATGTATAACTAATTAGAACAAATTTTTAAAATGTCCAAGATAGAGACATCCACAGACAGAAAATAGATGGTTGTTTGAATCACATTTGAAGATGGCAAGCAATGAGGAGTGATTTACCACTGGGTAAATCACAATCTTTTTGTTGTGATTGAAAATGTTCTAAAATTGATAGTGGTGTGGTTGCACATTATGAATACACAAAAATTCTTGAATTGTACACTTGAGCACTGTCTCCTTTGTTTAATTGTATGTTGACTTTAAAATTTAGAAGAGGATTCCAATCCAAATGGACTATTTTATCTCTGTCTCTGGTTGGTGGAATTACATATAGGTTTTTAGTTTCTTCATAATCCAATGCATTAACTAAGTTATTTCCAATCAATATTTATAATTTTTTAAAAAATATTTTAGTTGTAGATGGACACAATGCTTTTATTTTATTTATTTTTTTATGTGGTGCTGAGCATTGAACACAGTGCCTTACATATGCTAGGAAAATGCTCTACCATAGAGCCACAATTCCAGCCCCAACATTTACAACTTGTAAAATAAGGAAAAAGTTTGAATCTTTAATGTAAATATGGACAATTTTAATATTCAACTTATAAAAGAAAGGATAAAAGTAGTCACACACTGTACAGCCTTGAAATGTAAAGGTATAATACTAGTAATGGAAAATGGAATAAAATGAAAATAAGTATGCAAAAGAGATAAAAATTTGCATGAATTTAAAAATTGTAATTTTTTGGTAATGTTTATCTTTACAAGTATGAGAAATGAACACCTTTGCCTCACAAATTAAATTAGGGTTTTATTTGATATTGAAAATGCTATTGACAACATTATCAAGGGCAGGTGCCCTCTTCATTCTTCAAATCTTCATTGGATATGGTTCCCCTAATTTCTTCCTGGAATTTTCCCTTCTAATCTTTCCCTGTTGTTCAATCTAAGTTTTCTTTTTCTAATTGTGTTACGTCTATCCAAAATTGTTCATTTCCTCTAATGCTCTAAAGATTTCAGGTTATAACTTTGAATAATATTTTTTTAATAATTTAAACTTTTAATGTTTATCTAGCTTTTTGAATTTTGTTTCTTTTATTCTTTTGTCTCTTTAATTGATTAGTGGTTAATATATTTATCACATTTACTTTTATCTCAGTTTTGCATACTAAATACACTTTCCTAATTTATTTGATTTCATGCTTATTGCTTTTCTATTTTAAATTTGCTATATATATTTAACTTAGGTATAAATCATTATTTTTCTCTTTTTCATTCTTGTTAACATCTGGCAAAAGATAAAAGTTCCTCTGATTCAGTTTTATTTGTAATATATATATATATATATATATATATATATATATATATATATATAGTGACACCCTGCTGGGTGGCACACAGCCCCATGGTCCCAGGGAGGGCAGGACCCTTTGGTGGAAGAGGGGTCCCCACTGTGCACGAAGGTATCTCATGGACCTCATTCACTGAAGCCACCAGAAACAGCGAATTGTCCGGGTGTGGCGAGGCCAGATAAGGGGCACCTACTTCTTGTGCACCATTTCACTTGGCCACTGCGGAGCACTCCACTGCACATTCGCCCACCTGCCACTTATGGCTCCACCCGGCTGCCATCACTCTCTAGAGCGCATGCCCATGACCCAGAAGAACATTCTTCTTAGCAACTGCAGGACCGCGTAAGAGCCGGCCTTCGGGAAGCCACAGTGAGTCTCTCACTGTCCCCTCAGAAGCCACCCTGGGCCACCGGGCCAGGCCTCTCAGGACGCCTTGAAGCTTCATTCTGTACCTAAGGCTGCGGCCCTGGGCGAGCATCCACCGCCTCTGTTGGCTTTCCCTGGCCAGGGAACCCGCTCCTGCTGCCTTGATCCCCTGGATGCCTTTCTCCTCCTGCTTCCATGTAGAAACCAGAGCCTAGCAGGCCCGCGGAGGCTGGTAATTCAGTTGCTAGCAGGGAAACTGGGCATGCACAAAAGCTAGTCAGTTTTGGTTCTCAAGTCAGGCAGCTTGTGAATTACTGGAGCGCTAGCAGCACTAGGAGGAGGAGGGGAAGAGGATATGGTCGCTGGTAGCCAGGACCACCATCACAGGGAGTGAAAAGAAAATGACCACGACACTCAGAGCAACCAAGAGATCTGTGTTGCAGCAGTGTCTGATTCACAGGGAAGGAAGAGAAAAAAGAGAGAGAAAGAGAGCAGGGAAAGAGAAGGGAGGGAGGGAGCAAAAGCGAGAGTGGGGGAAAGTGAGAGAGAGAGAGAGAGAGAGAGAAGGAGAGAGTGAGAGATAGGGGAGGGGGGCCAGGCAGGAGAGAGCTTTTATAGCCAAAATCTAATGGGTTATCTGGTTGGCATACAGAGATTAAATCATGCAATAGTTGCTAAGGGTATCATCTTCTGCCTTCAGGCAGACCGGGCAGGGATGTGATGTGGGTTTATGTTGCACCAGATGGGTAGGGGCTGAGTGTTCAGCCTTGAGGAAAACAAGAGATAAGGAACCACATGGATGGGGATTGAGTGTTCAGCCCACCCTGAAGCTAACTAGGAGAGGAAGAGTTCTTCGGGTGGGCAAGACCCTCTTACCTCTTGGGAGTGACTTTGGTCTCTTTTTGAAAAAGGGAATACAAAATAAAGGAAACATAAAGGAGAGGGGGGAAACTAAAAGGACTGGGTGGGGGAAGGCCTGACCAGAAATGGCAAGAGTATGCAGGGGAACCAGGTGCATGGGTGGGGCGGGTGGCTCTTCCCAGCCCAGAACACTGCTATTTGGGCAGGTGCCTGGGCGGCTGTCTGGAGGCAGCCACAGCTGCACATGAGCTGAGCACTCTTAGAGTCAGGAGACCCAACAAGGGGCAAGTCAGAGCTATATCTGATCCTGTGAGTTCCTTATTCCACGAAGATGGCAGCAGGTTTCTAAGAAGACAGGCATGGAAGTGTAGCTCTGTACAGGGATTCAAGAGCTAAGGACAGTGGCTTCCTGAACCTCCAAGAGGCAGAAGACCAAGATGTGGTGGACCTGATGACTCTTGCGTTTTGGGGAAGCTTAGAGAACTGGCATGGGAAGGCCACCTGGAGCTAAACTGCCAGGTAAGGACTGTTCTCGCCACCCAGCTCTCAGAAGCAGGTGACAGTAGCAGGTGATTTATTTCTTGGTTTATTTCCCTACTAAAGGAGGAAAACGTTTTCTGTGCTAGTAAGAAATAATTTTTCTTCAGGAGTTGAAAGAAGAACAGTGGATGGTACAAAAGAGGCTCTTCTGTTAATTGTAGGCTTGGGGTAGGGCTTGAACCTCAAGAAGGCATTCTGCTGAGGGATTGGAGCTCCCCAACTGAGGGTGGGAAATTCAGAGGTGATAGACAATGGGATGTGTCTGTAATGGGACAAGAATAAGGCGAGAGGTGGCCAGGTGATAGCTGTCCCATATGGGACCCAAGGCAAAAAGCATCAGGTTTGGTGAAGCTCATAGGCTGTGTACGTGTATTTGTGTATGTGTCCACACTTGTAGGCAGAGTGCCAGGTGGGGTCTTTGTTTGATTTCTTATGTTTTTTTGGAAAGCACCCAGGTCAACCTCCTGGAGGAGCTGCTTGTTTGAATGACACTTAAGGGATGGAAAAGGGAAATGTGGCTCTTAGAGTAAGGCAGGTGAAAGTTTAGCCTTGCTGTGCTTCTTGACTCACCCAGAGAGTCTATACTTGATAAGCTGTGGCTACTGCATTGCACTGGATCTCCTCTCTGGAACCCTCTTCAGGCACAACCTCCTTACAGCAGGGATGATTTCTGATTGTTTTTTAAAGGGTGGAGGTTTGGAGGGGGAAAATTGACTAGAGCAGTAGATTCCTCCTGTCTACTTGGCTGGGTGTATGCTGGAGTTGTGATCTTGATCTGCATGCTTGTACATGAGTGCTACTTGCTGCAGCAGATTGGAAGTGAAGAGAAAGCAGGAGTTTGGGCATTGATTGCATCCAGATGGACAGATGTCAAGCATGCAAACATTCATTTACATAAAGTATGCAAATGTATGAACCTGTTGGAAATCCATGAGGATATGTGCTGCCTACCTCATGCTGCTGATAGTGTTTGCAGTGTGAATGGATGGATCTCCTTGGGGAAAAAAAAATGTATGTATCAGAGCAATTGTGTTGTTAAGCACACTGACTATTTCATGGTGTGCTTTGCACAGACCTTTATTTCTCCCTTGTCTTCTGAATTGCAACAAGGCAAATAACCTATGCCCCATTTTAGCCTTTTTTTCAGGGTTACTATTTAAACAGAAAGTAAGCATGGTTCATAATTATGTAGACCAAATAATTATATATCGTGAGATCATTATATTCTGTGAACCATTCTTCACTATTTCTTATATTTGAAACATTGCCCATGTATTTGCTTTAGAGAGAGATCATGCATGAGTATGTACTTTTGCAAAAAAAGAATGAGGAATCTAGAACAGGCACATACATGAAGAAAGAATTGTTGTGGCCAAATTTTTTTTTAATGAATTATTTTTCTTTAAAAAAACATAGGATAGATTTGATATGGGATGCACCCTCTTGTTATGGAAGCTAATATTGCAAGATGCACATTTGTGTGGAACATGCCTTCCCTTTCAGTGTGTGTTCCAACACAAGTGGTTCCATCCCATGCTTCCAACATAAAATAGATTGTCTATAGATTTTCTTTGCATGGTTCATCTCCATTCAATGAATATATATTGATTTTTTTTATAATTAATGACTAAAGCTCCAAGGTATTATATTTTTGAGGGGTTTCTATATGGAAATAATCTTACATTACTAATTGAAAAGTAATTATGTTGTAGGTCTGATTTAGATGGTTTTTGTATGCTGGTTACTGTGAGATTGAACATACATGTAAATAGTGATGATGAAAAAAAATTTTCCCAATAATGTTGGATAACAATTTAAATGGGATTGACAGGTGAAAGAACTCTAGGATGAAAAGTAGATTAAAAAAAATTGGCAAGGAAAGTTACCATGGGGGAAAAAGTACAAGTTGGGAAAAGTAATGTATGGAATTGGTTAAATTTAGAGAAAGAACAACTGTTATAATAAGAGTTTTGTATTAAGCACACACTGAAACTTATTTGGAAAAATTTGTTTAAAGATTAGAGAAATGTATGAATATTCTTTACCCTCTTTCTTCCTGGGGAGGAGGAATAATAAAATATCACTTTTTTTTTTTATCCTAAAGATGTGCACATCTTTTGAATGGAATTTCAGATTAGAAATAATTCAGTGTTTAAAGACATGTATTTCAGATATTACTAATTTAATTTTTTAGACATCAACCCAGAATTAATTTATTAATTCTAAGTTCCTTAGGTTTCCCTCTTAACTACAGACAATTTGAAAAACAGAGCAAATTTTAGTCTCTAGACAAACGAACATAATAAAGAGAAAACAATATAGGCCACAAATTTTGTAATAACAGTTTGACAGAGGATAACCAGATATAACAAACAGTTTTTCCTTTTTTAAAAAAATAGTTATATATGGATACAATATATTATTTTATTTATTTTTATGTGGTGCTGAGAATTGAACCAAGTGCCTCACATGTGTGAGGAAAGCACCCTTCCACTGACCCACAACCCCAGTCCCAGTTTTTCCTTTTTGACAGAGTTTTAATTTACAATTACCAAAGATTCATTTCTGAATTAAAAACTATATAGATTGGATAGCAGTACATCTTGATTTGAAATGAAGTGAAGTGGCATTTCCTAGACTATAATGTGTGCTCCATTAGATAATTTTTTAAAAAGTTTTACTAAAATGTATCTACATTTAGGGGTTGAAAAATAAGTTATATAAGTCATTTGCCTGGGGCAGCAGGGTAGTGTGACACTTAGGGGCACATGACCTCCTTGGAGTGTACTCTGGATAGATAGTCAGTGTACACCCTTTTGAAGGCCTCACATTGCCAAATCTGAGTTTTCCTTTATTTATTTACTTACTTTTTTTTATTTTCAGGTGACAATTATGCATCTTTATGGGATACAGTGTGATGTTTCAGTGTATTTATACACTGCATCATGATCAACTGGGGTTATTTGGTGAGATAGTCATTTCAAATATGTTTCATATATATATATATATATATATATATATATATATATATGTGTGTGTGTGTGTGTGTGTGTGTGTGTGTTAGTTGTAGATGAACACACAATATCTATATTTTTTATGTGGTGCTGAGGATTGAACCTAGTGCCTCACACATGCAAGGCAAGTGCTTTATCAGTGAGCTATATCCCAAGCCTAACATGTTTTTTTCTTGTATTGAAACTGCTCAAAAGCCTCTCTTCTAGCAGTTTTGAATTATACCCTGCAGTTTTATGAATACTGGTCATTCTGCAGTGTAATTAAATACTAGGCCTTTTTTCTATGTCTGGCTGTGGCTTTGTACCCACTGACCAACCTCTCTCCATCCCTTCTTCTCCACTGCTATCCTGGTTCTGGTCTATGGTAACCACTATCCTTGAGCCTGTCTTTAAAAATGAAAGAAGGAATTCAGAGTCTCTGTTGCTAGAGCCTCTGTGTTTTTAAGTGAGGCATAAAATTTACTTTTTAGGATGACTTTTACCAGTGTTTGAAAATCACTTTATAGTTGAGGGTGTGTGTGAATGATATACAATACGTAAAACATACATTAATTTAAAATACATTGAATGGGAAACAAGTTTTGCAAGTTTCAGACCTCTCTGGTGGACCTCCACTTTTCAGTGCCTGGATTAAGGAACCAACATCTGTATGCATGGCCCATAATTTTGTGCAAAAAAATGTCATCTTTCTTGGACCATGCTGTGTGTCTTAGAAGCAATTGGTGATTTTGAAAAAAAAAATGAGTTATTCTTATTTTCAGGAGAAATATGAGAGCTTTCTTTAGGATTCTCTCGTTAATGTCTTTCAAATTTTGAAAGTTTTTAGTTCATGAAAGCATAATTCTTTAAAATTCGTTTTATTCTTGATGAACTGACCTTTTCCCATGCATATTTTTTCACTCTCAGTGTTTCTCAGGGGAAGTTTCTAATGCTGTGTCATTTGAGTGTTTGATTTCCTTGCTGCTACTTTGACATTAAGCCTCATTTATTTCACAGGATGGGGGTTTATTGAAAGGAAGAGAAAATCCAGTGTGTACTAAGCATGGGGTGTCAACTGAAATAGGTCCTGAAGGAGGGATGGGATTTTACAAGTACAGATGGTGTGATGGAAAAAGGCATGCTGAGATATCCTGGAGGGAAACTTTGGGTCAGGAGAGGGCAGGACCCATGTTGTCTGAAACACAGGGATGTAGTAGGAGGGAAGAAAGTAAAAAGCAAGATAGATAGCTGCACTGCAGCCTAAGGTCCTGTATTGCTTATCCCAGGGTGTTATGTGAACACACAGACACTTTTTTCTGCTGTCCATGGTCCAATGTCTGCCTTGATGAATGTGTTCATTTGATGGATCCGACTTTGTAAACTCTCTAGCTCTCAAGAGAATTCTTTTTTTTAGAGAGAGAGAGAGAGAGAGAGAGAGAGAGAGAATTTTAATATTCATTTTTTTAGTTTTTGGCAGACACAACATCTTTATTTGTATGTGGTGCTGAGGATCGAACCCGGGCCACACGCATGCCATGTGAGCATGCTACCCCTTGAGCCACATCCCCAGCCTTCAAGAGAATTCTTATGAGTACAGGTCATTGACTACAGTCATTTCCATACCAAGAGCTCCTTCCCAGCCTTTCATGCAGACTGAAATTTTCCAAAGAGTCAGAGTGGAAGCATTGCCGCAGTCTGGCTGGGCACAATCAGGAGCCACTTGTCAAAAGAAACTAACTTTATTTTTAGAACCACACACGCCAAACAAAACAGCCTCTCAGGAAAAACCCTCAGAGCCTCAACTGCCACCACCGGCTTTCCACAAGCCTCTCTCTCCCACACAAGCTTCTCTCCACCTCCCACAATCCTCCTGCTCTTGAGGCCGATTGGCTGGGTCACGTGGGCGGAGCCAAAAAAGTCCCCCAATGAGCAGCTCCCTGGTCTGAAAGGGCAGGGAAACAGTCCAATGAGCATCACCACAGAGGAGCCAATCAGCTAGATGTTGCTGGGGCCGAGGAGCCAATCAGCTAGATGTTGCTGGGGCCGCTGTGAGCCAATCATCAGCTGGCAGCTGGAAGTTTGCTGGCAGCTGGAAGTTTGCTGGGGCCCCTTCGGCTGTGGCTCTCAACATCTCCCCCTCTCTGTTTAAACAACAAGCATGTGGCTTAGGGACCTTGTCTGTTAGGCAGTCCAATTCAACATATGGTCCTTACCCGTCATCGGATGAACTGACCTCTAGGCGTCAGCCTCCTGTCTTAGGTTGGTACTACTGCAATTGGATCATACCCGTCACTGACTACCGGTCCAGCATACAGCTATACTTATGGATAGGCCTTTGCACCAGTGGGGGGGGGGTGAGGTTCTTTGCCTCACCTCTGTTGGCCCCCAAATTTTAGACCATCACTAGTAGAGGAGGATGCAAAATGCCATGACATTAAGCCAATTGAGGGCTCCTTTGAAAAATTGTACCACCAGTGACATCATCAGCAAAAATACCCCAACACTACCACAAGTCGCTAAACCAACAGATAGTTCACAATGCATAGAGGTGAGCTCACAATGTGTCCAGGCAAGTTCTGCAAGCAGTTCAGTGATGGCTATTGTAGAAGCTGTAGATTGGTTTTATCTTTGACTTCACCAGCACTGGGATGAAGATAGGAATTCTGGCAATAATGGCTAAAGAAAAAATTATGTAACATTACAGAAGGCACTAAAAGAAAACAATTTTCTTAACAATTTACATTGTCTTCACCGGCACTGGGATGAAGATAGGAATTCTGGCAATAATGGCTAAAGAAAAAATTATGTAACATTACAGAAGGCACTAAAAGAAAACAATTTTCTTAACAATTTACATTATCTTTAAGAGAATTATTAAATATAATGAAAAGGAAAGGTGAAAGTAAACAAACAGATCTGTTAACCTTCTTTTTTGTTTACATATTAAAACAATCCTCAACAGTTGTTTACCCAATTTAAATTAAACCATATAAATCACGTGAAAAAAAATATTTGGATCCATTTTATCATGAGCGCTCATCATATATGATATATGGACATACGTACATTCAAACATATAACACAAAACACAAGTGTGCACACATAATATAATACATACAACACATAACATTATAGTAAAGGCCTTATAACTTTTTACAGGTGAAATCTCCATTGCAATGTTTAAAAACTCTATAGTCAAAAAATAGAACTGATCAGCAAAACATTAACCTAGGTCTGTATGAGCTCAAAAAACAAAATAGAACTTCATGATATGGCAATGGGCAATAATAAAATAGATATTGAAAAAAGCATCCTGGTTCTGTTGCAGATGTAAGAATAGCCAAACTGGAGTTTTGGATATCAGTTGTTATGGATTTGAGCCAAATCATCTTCTTTTTGGTCTGTAGAAATCGCTTTAGTTAATCTTTCTGGAATCCAAATCGGCTGCTGTTCTCCCTGTGGAAACACATAAACAGACCCCCGACTCCAGACAATCACTGGGTCAGGATCTTGGTTAATCTCTCTGGAATCCA
The DNA here is from genome assembly GCF_021218885.2 of Marmota monax. Lineage (NCBI taxonomy): Eukaryota > Metazoa > Chordata > Mammalia > Rodentia > Sciuridae > Marmota > Marmota monax. The sequence goes on from NW_026693298.1 coordinate 197,730, forward strand.
AATCGGCTGCTGTTCTCCCTGTGGAAAAACACAAACAGACCCCCGACTCCAGACAATTACTGGGTCAGGACCTTTCCATTGTCCTGTTAGAATATCCTTCCAAAGTACCTTGGGCTTAGGCACATTTTTTGGACACATATGCCTTTCCGCAGCACTACGTCCTGATGAATCCAAATTTTAAAAGTTTAGAGTAAAAAGGGTTATTTTAAGTTTATCTTTGGGGAATATATACCCCTTCCCAATTCCTTCTTTTTGCTTTAATAAGTACATTTTAATAGTTTGATGAGCTCTTTCAACTATGCCTTGTCCCTGTGGATTGTATGGGATTCCTGTTATATGAGTAATGCCAAATGTTGAGCAAAATTGTTTAAAAGAGGTAGAAGTATAACCAGGGGCATTATCTGTTTTTAACTGTTTTGGAACACCCACAGTGGCAAAATTTTGTAAGCAATGAGCTATAACATCTTTAGTTTTTTCTCCGGCATGAAGGGAGCCCATCAAAAATCCAGAAGAAGTATCAACTGTAACATGCAAATATTTTAATTTTCCAAATTCTGGCAAGTGTGTGACGTCCATCTGCCAAATATGGTTAGGTATCAATCCTCTAGGATTGACTCCAAGATTAACTTGTGGTAAAAAGGTCACACAATTTTGACATTGTTTTATTATTTGTCTAGCTTGTTCCTTAGTTATTTTAAAACGCTTTTGTAAAGTATTAGCATTGACATGGAACTTTTTATGAAAATTTATAGCTTCTTCTAGTGTAGAGAAAATATGTATGTCATGTGTAGTTTTATCTGCTAAATCATTGCCCAAACTAAGGGCTCCAGGCAATCCTGTATGTGCCCTGATATGTCCTATAAAGAATGGATCTTTTCTGTCCCAGATTAGACTTTGTATAGTGGAAAGCAAAGAGAAAACAGTAGAAGAAGGGGAAATCCTACCAGCATCTTCAAGAGATACTATAGCATTAACTACATACTGACTATCAGAAAATAATTTAAATACAGAATCTTTAAACATCACAAAAGCTTGTAAAACTGCATTAAGCTCTACCTTTTGAGCTGATTGTTTGGGTACTAAAAATGTAAAAGTTTGATCAGGGGTAACTACTGCTGCTGTACCATTATTTGACCCATCAGTGAATATATTTGGAGCATTCATGATAGGTGTTTTTCTTGTCATTTTTGGAAAAATTACAGGATGCAATGACCAAAAAGACAATAAAGGATTAGATGGTAAGTGGTTATCAAATGAAACATTAGATTTGCACATGATTATTGCCCAAGTATTTAACTCATTAGCTAACTCATCAATTTGATTCATAGTATATGGAGTAATAATTTTATTGGGAGAAATTCCAAACACTCCCTTTGCTGCTTTTATTCCTTTGAGTATTAATTGTCCTACAGCCTCAGGATACCTAGTAAGAATAGTGTTAGGAGAATAAGATAAATGTATCCATAAAAATGGACCTTCTTGCCAAAATACTCCTGTAGGAATATTTTTTGTTGGTAGTACAATAAATAATAAAGGCAAACTTATATCAATTCTATCCAAATGCATATTTTCCATATATCTTTCAATGATTTTTAATGCCTTTCTTGCTTCAGGCGTTAACATTCGGGGTGAATTTGGATCTGATGGACCTTTTAGGATATCAAATAAAGGTCCCAACTCTCCTGTTGGTATACCTAAATAAGGCCTTATCCAATTTATGTCTCCTAATAACTTTTGAAAGTTGTTAGGTGATTTGAGTTGATCTACTCGTATTTGAATTTTTGGTGGACGGACCATGGTTGAGGATAATAGAACTCCTAAATAATTAATTGGAAAATTTAATTGTACTTTATCTATTGCTATCTCTAGATTATATTTTTTTAATAAGTTTGTAAGTGTGGCATAACATTCTAGCAATGTGTTTTTATCTTTGTGTGCTAATAATACATCATCCATATAGTGAAATATTTGTAGTTCAGGATTTTGATTTCTAAGTGGCAGTATTACTTTGTTAACATAAATTTGACACATAGTTGGGCTGTTAGCCATCCCTTGAGGGAGTACTTTCCATTCATATCTCTGATCAGGACCTTCATGATTCAGTGCAGGGATAGTAAATGCAAAACGTGGACTATCCTCAGGATGAATTGGAATTGAAAAAAAAACAATCTTTAATATCTATAACTAAAACATACCAGGTTTTTGGCAAAGCAGACAACTGAGGAATCCCTGATTGAGCAGGTCCCATAATAACCATCTCATTATTAATGGCTCTTAAATTTTGCAATAATCTCCATTTACCAGATTTCTTTTTGATGACAAAAATGGGAGTATTATGGGGAGATACAGAAGGTTGTATATGTCCTTCCGCTAATTGTTGTTTGACCAGGTCATGGGCTGCTTGTATCTTTTCTTTAGTCAGGGGCCACTGAGGAACCCATACTGGTCTTTCTGATTTCCAAGTAATCTTTATTGTCTCAGTGGCCCTTTCTGAAAATCCAAACCATGTCTGTCTGTTCCTTGATCTATTTGTATTGGTGCTGCTATACCTTGTTCTTGTTTTTGTAATCTTTTTCCTTTCCTAAAACATTGTCTAGTCATAATAGTGGGTGCATTTTGGTTGATGTTATTTGTTAATGTCAAACCTAATTGATCTAGGACATCTCGTCCCCATAAATTTATGGGAAGATGATCCAATACATATGGCTGTATAGTTCCTTCACATCCTTCAGGATCCTTCCAATCTAATACCATTGAACTTCTATGGGGATTAGTTGCCACTCCTAGGCCTCGAAGCGTTTGAGTGGCTTGTTGTAATGGCCAATGTTTTGGCCATTCTTGAAGAGAGATGATGCTATGGTCTGCACCTGTATCCAGTAGCGCATTAAATTCATGTCCTTGAATATTTAGTTTTAGCATGGGGCGAGAATCTAAATTTAAAGAAAGCATAGCCCAGTCTACACCTGTGGAGCCTAATCCCTTGGAACCTCTTTCTACAGTATGACTGGAAAATTTATCATGTAGGCTGGGTATTATTAGTAACTGTGCTATTCTATCTCCTGGTGAAATTACTGATATACCCTTTGGAGAACTGGCTATAATTTTTATTTCACCTTCATAATCGGGATCAATTACCCCAGGACTTATCATAAGTCCTTTTAGAGTAGAAGAGCTGTGTCCCAATAATAAGCCTACTGTTCCTTTGGGAAGAGGTCTTTCACCCCTGTGGGAATGATTTGAACTCCCATCTCTGGAGTTAGTACTGCTCTGGCAGAGGCGCAGATGTCCAACCCTGCGCTCCCTCTGGTTTGTCTGATGAGGGATCTGATGGACAATGTGTCCTGGGCACTACCCTGATGGGGTTGCTGGGTTCCTCCAGTGCTCCGTATATTTGTGGTTTTGGGCCCCGGAGCATTGGGCCCCCCTGTCCATTTTTTGGCAATGGAGCCCGATGCCTTTCTCCATGATATTGTGGATAAACACCTGGTCCTTGTTCGTTTTTTGATAATGGAGTACCCTCTATGGTGGTTTGAGAATGGCATTCATTAGCCCAATGTCTCCCTCTATGGCATCGTGGGCAAATACCTGGTATTCTACTCCTTTGATACCTAGTTTTGTTAAACCCTCCTCCAATGGGGCAATTCCTTTTAAAATGTCCTGTTTGTTCACAATTGTAGCATGTTCTTGGCCTGGCATCTAAAGCCTGTTTTACTGCAGCTGCCACAATTTGCCCTTGTTCATTAATGTCTCTGGCATCTAAAGCCTGTTTTACTGCAGCTGCCACGACTTGCTCTTGTTCATTAATGTCTCTACATAATTTAATATATGTGTTTAAATCTTCATGTTTCCATGGTCTAATGATATCTCTGCACCAATGATTCGCTTGCTCATAAGCCAGGTGTTTTAGTAATGGCATTGCTTGTTCTGTATTCCCAAAAACTCTGGTAGCTGTTTGAATAAGCCTATCTACAAATTCAGCATAAGGTTCATTAGCTCCTTGTATTACCTTAGATAATTGACCTTGTAAACCTCCATGTCCTTGTAAAGTCTTCCATGCCTTAATTGCATCTGCAGCAATTTGTGCGTATACGCCAGGATCATATGCAATTTGTTGCTGCTGATCTTCATAAGGTCCCTTTCCTAACAACATATCTAGATTTCTCTGAGGATAACCAGCTGCTGCATTTCGCCTAGCCGTCTCCTTGCAAAATTCCTCATTGGCAACCTTCCATAACAGGTATTGTCCTCCATTTAGCACAGCTTTACACATATTAGCCCAATCTGCTGGCATCATGTTCAAGTTGTTAATGGATTCGACCATGCTTACAGTGAAGGGTGCTTGAGGACCATAGGTTGTTACAGCCTCTTTTAGCTGCTTCACTGTTTTGAAATTTAAAACTTGGTAAAATCGCTGCCCTCCTGCCTCAAGTACAGGGCATGTTAATATTTGAGATCTTGTCTCAGGATCCCAACTATCAACTGCGGGGGTTGGGGACCTCCCAGCATATGGAGGTGGCCTTGTTAGTTGGACACTTACGTCCTCTGGTGATAGAAAGGTGTTAGTAGCAGTCTCCTGTTGTAACTTTCCCCCTGATGGCTTTTTCTGTTTTACACTTTCTTTCTCTGTCTGACTAACTTGAGAGGCCTTCTCTTTTACTTGAATCTTTTCCTCTGTCTGACTAGCTTGAGAGGCCTTCTCTTTTACTTGAATCTTTTCCTCTGTCTGACTAGCTTGAGAGGCCTTCTCTTTTACTTGAATCATTATGTCTTCTCCTTCCTCTACCATTGTCTGAACTGAAGGCTTTGGACTAAGCAAACAAGACACCAACGCCCACAATGTCAGTGTGCCAACTGGCAGAGTCCCTGGGCTTTTCTTTTCTATTCTTTTTAAATCTTCACCATGATGGTTCCATTGTGATATATTTAACAACTCCTCCTTAAAAAGCCATGGGCTACATTTTTGTATTGTATCAACGTATGCCCTGATTGTTCTTGATTTTACTGAGATGCCTCCTTCCTCTAACAATTTACTTAACACTCTTTCAGTTTGTTTTTTACTAATTTCTGATCCCGTATTTCTACTATAATACAACCCAACAAGATGACGCCTAACAAAACTGAAACAGAGTGAAACAAAATTGAAACAACACAAAATCATTATAATAGCCTCCTGAAATGTCCATCCGTCCTTTCTCCCTATCTGTTCCTCAGATGTGAGAGGTTTTTCTTCCATCTTACACATCTCCGGGGACAGGCAACTTAAAACAAAAGTGAAACAAAATAACAAAAGAAGAATCTTAAAATGGCTACCCATCCTCTCGCCCTGCCCTCAGGGGCAAGCAGTTTCACTTACCCTCAGTCGATCCCCGTGCGAGCCACCAAATGCCGCAGTCTGGCTGGGCACAATCAGGAGCCACTTGTCAAAAGAAACTAACTTTATTTTTAGAACCACACATGCCAAACAAAACAGCCTCTCAGGAAAAACCCTCAGAGCCTCAACTGCCACCACCGGCTTTCCACAAGCCTCTCTCTCCCACACAAGCTTCTCTCCACCTCCCACAATCCTCCTGCTCTTGAGGCTGATTGGCTGGGTCATGTGGGCGGAGCCAAAAAAGTCCCCCAATGAGCAGCTCCGTGGTCTGAAAGGGCAGGGAAACAGTCCAATGAGCATCACCGCAGAGGAGCCAATCAGCTAGATGTTGCTGGGGCCGCTGTGAGCCAATCATCAGCCGGCAGCTGGAAGTTTGCTGGCAGCTGGAAGTTTGTTGGGGCCCCTTCGGCTGTGGCTCTCAACAAAGCATTATGCTTTTCATAACTTTGATCACTTGGAAATACAACTTTTCTAACATTTGGAATTTGCTTTAAGTTACTGATTATAAATGCATTGGGATCTGAAGTTTGGCATCAGGAAATCACAGGGAAAGATATATATGGCTATTTAGTTCTATCTTTCTACAACTGTTGTAGAAAGATAGATAAGATTATATATGATTAAAGCTTTCAGACTCAGGGATCCTCTGATCTGTTTTGTTCATATATCCCAGCATTCAATAAAAATGTTAACAAGGTCCACATTATTCATCACAGTGTGAAAGGTGATCAATTTCTTACATACACAAAGATCAGAACTCAAATACCTTAAATCTTTTTCCTCCACACTGCATCACTCTTAATTACTGACCTTTTTGTTAGAGTTAAATCACGTGGCATGAATTTGTGTTTAGTTTTATAAATTTAACCATCATTTTTGCTAATAAGTGTTTATCTTTTTTACAATTAAATATTAAATTATCCTTTAAAATACTTTTGAATGATATCAATTTTTAAAAGCTATGCATTATTTTAATGTGTTCTGCTTGTGACTTGCTATGTATAAATTCAGTTTCCCTGCTCTCTAAAGATGCCTACTGATTGTTCATGATTTGATCACTATAACATGAGTTAGAAAACATTAAGAGTTCTTAAGCTTTTATTTTGACATTCCTTCTGGTAGTGTGGAGCTTTAGTTGTAGAATGCATCATCTCTGTGTTCCCTATCCCTAAATGTCTCTGTTTGGGGCTAGTGCTTCAGTTTCATGTCCTCATTTCCAGATCATCCTACTGATGCCAGGTTTTTCACTGGGCTAAGATTTTGTGTGTGTGTGTTGGGGGGGTGTATTGGGAATTGAACTCAGGGGCACTCAACAACTGAACCACATCCCCAGCCCCATTTTTGTATTTTATTTAGAGATAGGGTCTCACTGAGTTGCTGAGTGCCTCACCTTTGGTGAGGCTGGCTTTGAACTTACTGTGCTCCTGCCTCAGCCTCCTGAGCCACTGGGATTACAGATTTGTGCCACTGCACCCAGATAACTTGTTGAGAATTAAGGTTATAATTTATGTTAAACTGTGGCGTGTGCAAAATTCAGTAATTGAAAAGCACTCAGATGTAATTCTGCTCTTTAGATGGTGTCACCATTTATAATATAGATAACATAAAAAAAATGAGGGACATGGGATGGCTGTAGCTAGGAAGTAAAAATGCAAAAAATACTTGTGGAAAAAAAGGGTGGAAAGTTTATTTGCTTTTTATTTTATGAAATGCTGTTTTTCATTGATGCATTATAATTATACATAGTTGTAAGATTCATTATACCATATTCGTTCATGCACATAACATAATTTGACCAATCTCATTATGTAATGATTTTCTTTTATTTATTTTTTTAGTTGACACAATACCTTTATTTCATTTATTTATTTTTATGTGGTGTTGAGAATCAAACTCAGGGCCTTGCTTGTGTTAGGTGAGTACTCTCCTGCTGAGCCACAACCCCATCCCCTGTAATGATTTTCTTTAATGTAAGAATATGTAATAATCTCAACAAAAATACCTTCAGGAATCTTGGAAGTTGCAGTTTTTGAGGCTCATTACACTTTTGCCCATTGATGACTTCAGCTGGTGTTACAAGAGTTTTATTTTGTGTAGTAATTCAATGTTATAGGACCCTAAATCCTGAGGAAGTGGTTTGCTCAAGTCATGCATTTCAAAAGTTTCTGGGACATCAATACATACATTTTCCTTTTCTTTTTTTCCCATTTTTCTTTGGTTCTTCAGAATAAGCATTGGAAATCTGTGGTCTTAAGTTTCACCTTACAATTTTATTTTACTCATGTAATTATGAAGAGGTTTTTTTTTTTTTTTTAATAAAGATCATGACGTTTTTTTTAAAGCTTCTTGATAGAATAAAATGCACCTAACACATGAAAATAGTGGTCATATAGAATGATTCACTCTAGCAAAAATCACTTGGAGGGCTGGGGATGTGGCTCAAGCCGTAGCGCTCCCCTGGCATGTGTGCGGCCCGGGTTTGATCCTCAGCACCACATACAAACAAATATGTTGTGTCAGCCGAAAACTAATATATATATATATATATATATATATATATATATATATATATATAAATCCTCTCTCTCTCTCTCTCTCAAAAAATCACATGGAATATATAACATGATATAGAACAAGTTTCTCAGTGAAGGGAAGAAAAGATGTAGGAGAGGGTAAGCTTTAAAGGTCAGCTTTAAAGATCTGGACTAGTGTTATTTGATGTTGTCCAATTTTCTATGACATTTATTTGATGCTTTTTTTTTTTTTTTTTTTTTTTTTTTTTCTCTGCAATTTAGAAATAGCAATGTCAAGGTCTTAGGGATGTACATATAATAAAATGAAGTAAAGAATGTTGACATTTTATGAAATGCTTTTATTTAAAGCAAGAATAAACAATAATCTCAAGAATACTACAATAAGGAAGCTTTGGGATGGCAAGATTTGAGCTTATGCTATAAGCATATGCATAGAGCTTGTACCTAGGAAATTTTCAGGAAATATTCTAAAGAAACTTCACATTTCCTCATTTTTTCTGGCCTTTTTTAAGGGCACACATTGAAAAATTCATACAGCAAGTGTGGAGTGTTGATCTTCATGTTTTTAATTAAAAAATCATATGTAGTTAAAATTTTCATGATGATGATAACTTATTTATGGAGTACTTTAATGGAAATAGAAACTTCATGATGTGTCCTCAAAGATCACCTGGATGCCATTGATCCAGAGGTGTCTATTAACCACTTAGCCTGGGTCTGGTACAGCAATGTGGAGTTGGATGGAGGACACAAATTGAGAAAACACACCACCTTAGTTTTCGGCTTTTGAGCAGTATTTTGATATTAAATGAAACAATTTAAATAATGACCACACATTATATACTTCAATGGAATTTTATTATAAAATCATGTCACTAAAATTTAGAGTAAGAAATGCTATGAGGTAAAACTAAATAGTAATTTATGGAAAGCCTTAATCATAGTGACTGGTACAAAGTAGAAGCCCAATAAGTAGCAATTATTATCATAATATTTTCTTATAAATCAGGAAATATTAAAGAAGGAGGATTTAAAAATGTTAGACAAGTGTTTCTTCCATTGTTATGCTGTTGAAGGTCCAGAGACACTAATTGATCTCTTCAGTGTGCTGCTGTGGATTTTGGCCATTCCTTCATTTTTTCCTCTCCCATAGGAGGCAGCTAGTGGCTCCTCTTCCTGGAAGAAGAGGCATTCTTCAGTGAGCTATTGAGGTCTTAGGCAGCGAGGCAGTCCTTGTCCTTAAGATAGGATCTAGAACTTACTTTCACTAGTGACTATTTGTTAAATTAAAATGAATTCTGAGCTGGGCATGGTAAGAAATACTAGGTTTATATTTTGGGCAGAGCTTAAAGTCCCTTAGGAACTGGAACCATGTGGCAGTCAAAGTGAACATATCATGTGATGCATTCATTCAACAAGCATGTATGAAGTCATGAGTTAAAAAGAGATAACTGTCTCTCTCTGGGACTTAGATATCAACATTAATCAACCCACCATGAGAGTAAATACACAGTGATAATTGAAATAACATCTATAGTGGAGAGATTGCTGGTGCTCTAAGGCAATTTGACCTTATCACAGAACGTAGAAAATGTGAAATTCATAGGTTTAGCAAGTGAAATTAGGGAAGAATATACTCACCAGTAGTAGTGGTGCATGAGAGTCTCTGGAAAGTTTGAAAGTTCTTGGGACTGGAGGGGAGAGTGGGCTGTCAGATTGAGGAAGCCAGTGGGGACCACTGTGGACTTTGAATTCCGCACTTAGGACTTTCAACCTTCTAATACCAGGAATTTGGAATGTTGAGAAACCCCACTGAAGAGTGGTGCAGGGTGGCAGCAATCATCAGATGTTCTCACTGCCATTTGGAAACACTCACACTGGCTGCAGCATGGGGAATGCATTTGAGGGCAGTGGATTCTTGTGGAAGACTGAGGGGTGTTGGAGCCATCCAGCTGAGAAATGGTAGAGACTTGGCCACAGGTGTTATTGTTGGAGGCAGAATAATAGATGGACATGGGGGCATGAAGAAGAAATAATAACTCCACTGTAAGTAATTTAGGAATGCTAGGAGTTAAATTTGGGTGGGTAATGTTGGGAACAGGTGGTGCAGGACTCAGCCTGTTCAGCCTGATAGATACACCTAGTAAAACTTCTCTTTTGTGTGTTCATTCTTATCTGTGGTTTTCCTTTTATTCATGTACTCATTCATTCATTCACTCAACTGTCTCTTTACTCAAATTGGTCACTACCTAATTGGTGTGACACAATTACAGAGAACCATACATGGGCTCACTTTGAAGTAGGGGCCATGCTGGTGGAGAGGCAGTAGAGCATTTTAGACCTATAGAGCAAGGAAAACCAAGAAGACTTGTTGACTGTCTTAGGGAGGGAGGAATATGGGGTAATTGGAAATCTTCTAGATTGTGCAGGTGTGTGGATGGTTGTCTGTACTTTAAGAGCAGACTGAGAAATGGGTTAAAGGGAGGTGTGGGTGCGGCAAGAAGAGGTGAATGAGGCAGGCAGACCCAATTTGGGACATGCTAATTTCAAGTAATTTTAGGATATGTAGAAGGCAGTTGGAAATGCATGTTTGAACATTGTAAAGAAATCTGGAGATAGTGATTTAAAATCATTATCATATGGTGGGAGTTACAGCTGAATGAGAATAAAAAAGAGCATTAATCAGGATACCAGCAGAAAGCAGATGTCAACCATCTATTAGGTACTAAAGGAAATTTTGAAGTCAAGAAAATTAATAAAGTTTGTGGGAGGAGTAAGAAAACCAGCTGAGAAGAGAAAACACACTGGGACTAGCAGCAGCAGAGTGATTACTACTTCTGGTCCTGGAGAGGTGGCTTCTACTTGAAGAGGGAGAAGCTGGAGCTGTGGGTGTGGCTATAGGTCCATCAGGAAGGAATTCAGAGCCTGCCAGCACTTGACTTGGTGGGCAAGGAGCCTAGAGAATACCTACCATGACTACCTCTCTTACTACCCTCTGACTTCTGGCCTTCCACTGGCCCAGCACACCATGAAGACAGATGGCACTGAAACTCCTGGAGATCCCTGGAAGGCATCTTCATGCAGCACAGGGCAGGGTACAGAAAAGTGAGCAGTAGGGTGGTGGACTTAAATGGCAGGTAGGATACAACTAATGAAATGATCTGAAGAAACTGAGGCAAGAAAGATCTCTGTGGAACACCAGAATTCATGAGACAAATAGAGGAGGAGCTGAGGAGTGGAATCCAGGAAAAACTTGTGGTCAGCCTGTCTCAGCCTTGGGATTATAGGTGTGCACCACCATACCCAGCTCAATGTGCTTCCCTCTTGCTCACCTCGTCCCACTGCAGAACTCATGTGTAAGGCACAGGTTTCTGTGCTTTGATATTTTACAATGATGATGATGTATTGATTTTTCATATCTGGTAAACAATTTTGTGAATTTGGTTGAATTTTTCTTCTCTTTACACTTATTTTCTCTCTCCTGTTAGTAGTTTCTGCCCATCTTCACTGTTAGGAATTTTCTCTTCTCCCATGTCTCAGTGTAAATCATTAAATTTTCCAAAATCCTACATTCTGCTATCTCTTTACTTCTTAAACTTGCTGAATTTGGACTGAAATTAAGTTATTTAAGTGCTCAAACTGTATAAAGTTATCTAACTAAATAAACACCCAAATGCTACTTTAAATATTTCACACTGTATAAAAATAGATAAAATTGCTGATTTTACACATTTTTGAAATTTTCACATTTGACTCAATATTAAGTAAATAGATGCCCAAAATGCATATGGCTTTATAAGCTCTCACACGCTACTTATGCATCTGTCCAAAAGAGGTTCAAGGTGAATAGATTGATTTTCATGTGACCACTACTTTGTCAGTCATGGCCAAGGTGATGATAGTCATACCATGTTTGGCTGAATTTTGGGAAGACATTGATTAAACAGTAAAAATTGTAGACCTAATGCAACGAAGTAGTTTCTATACCTGAAATCACAAATTATCCCAATTTGTGTGTTCCTTATATGTGTGTGTGTGTGTGTATATATTTCACCTGTGTATGTATACACATAAATATGCTTATGTGTATGTATGTATATCTGTGTGTGTGTGTGTGTGTGTGCGTGTGTATAAAACCTGATTTGAGTTTAGCTTCCTTTTAACTTTTTCTTTTCTCATTAGGATGTTTCCTAGTTCCTTTTTTGTTAGGTAAATTTGTTGGAAGACATGAGTTTTCAGAGCATAACAGAAAATAGCTAGGAAGATCTTAATTACTTTTAATATTAATTGAATAATATAAAAACATTTCAACTTACTGATGTTATATTGAAAATCATACCATCTATTTATTACTTTTAACTTAAAACAGAGTTTATTTCAAACAAATTTCTGCCTCTGATATGAATTACATTCTACTGTGGAGCCAGACTTCCCCCTGTGGATAAGAGATCACCACCTTCATAATCCTTACATTTTGAGAAGTCTAATGAAATTTATTCATTTATTGAATTTATTTCTTCATGAAATATTTGTAGGTACCTGCTGTGCCTGTGAAATGCTCTGGTATACCTTAGGAGTAAAGTTAATTTGCATAATAAATCTATGCAACATAATTTATTTGCCCCTACAATAAATTCATAAAGGTTTTCTGAGAGTTTTTTGTTCTGCCAGTCTTCCCCAGATAATCAAGTCTACTTGATTAATTTTAATTCTGAAGAAAAAATTTTAAAGCATATGAAATAGCAATTAAGATACCTGTGTCTCTGAACAGGCCCACCAAATAACAGTTAGCCAGGTTCAGCACAGCTCTGTGATAAGATGTCTGCTTTTCTAACAAAGAATTAATTCTGTCCCTTCAAACTACTGTGTGTAGACCTGGGTTGGAGCAAAGTAAACCCAGTGTTCAAGGTCAATCACTACATTGTGAAGAGAAAAACTGACTATAGTGTAAGTTCTACTTTTCCTGTGTTCTGAAACTGACAGTGAAAGTGCTCTAGACTCCACTGGTGAGCTATAACTCACTCCTAATTCATTCAGAGCTTGTTAAGCACTGATACAAAGAAGGAGAGAACATAATCTAGTACCCTTTGGAAAAATTAAGCTGACAAGGATATTTTTGCCTGTATGGATTTTCAAATGTTAATTAACCAATGGCATGCCTGGATTCTAATCCTAAACTAATTTCACTTTCCTCTTGCTGGATCCATGTATGTCCACCACCCACCTGTGCTTGAACCCCTAAGGCTTACTCCAACCCCTGAGCCCTCTAATCTCCCACTTAGTGTACATCTGGGGGAAATGCTGAAAACTGGAGCTGTGGCTCATTCTAAAACCCAGCAAACCCCTGGAGGTATAGAGAGCAGAGCCCTCCCCCATCCCATCACTGTACATGCAGCCATCTCCATTCTAGAAGGATATTAAGAGCAGAGCAGCTACGAAGGGCACCAAGTTACTCTGCCCAGGGCCACCTCCAGGTTTCAGGGTTCCTGGTTCCGGACCATGCACCCAGGGAGAGCAAGGGGCCCAGGCAAGATCCAGGGCATTGTTTCTCATAATGCACCCTGGATCAGATGAGAATATATGGCCAGGGTCCTGGCAAAATAGGCCAAGAAAAGGAAGGGGGTCAGAAGGAGGGTGATGGGAGGGCATGGAAGGGAGTCGGGGTGGGAATGCATAGGGGCGAGACCCAGGCCCAAGCCAGGTGCCCAGGCAAGGGACCCACCTGATCAATGGTGATAGGGGACCCGAGGAACAGGAGATCTGGGAGCGCCAGAAAAAGGCACAAGGCACAAGGGGAAGGGGAGGAAGGGGCTGCATGGAGTCCTGGAGAAGCAAGTGGCCCAGGCAAGGGCCAGGGCTGGGAAGGCAGGGCTTCACTAGGTACTGAAGTACAGGAATGCCAAGGGGAGTAGGGAAGCAGCCCCTGCGAGGTGTCCTTAGACCATACCTAGAATAGCAGTGAGCAAGAAGGGGCACCAGAAGCTTAATCAAGGAGCCAGGCCAGGGAATGGAGAGCCAAGGGCCAGGGCTTGGGCAGGGGGCTCAGGACAGTGGACAAAATTTGGAAAGGAAGGCAGGGGATCCAGCAGGAGGCAGTCAGCCTCCAGGCCCAGGGCCACCTCCAGGTTTCAAGGTTCCTGGTGCTGGACCAAGCACCCAGGGAGAACAAGGGGCCCAGGCAAGGTCCAGCGCATTGTTGCCTATAAGGCACCCTGGATCAGATGAGAATCTATGGCCAGAGTCATGACTAAGTAGGCCAAGAAAAGGAAGGGGGCCAGATGGAGGGTGACGGGAGGGCACGGAAGGGGGTCGGGGTGGGTGTGCATAGGGGCAAGACCCAGGCCCAAGCCAGCCACCCAGGCAAGGGGCCCACCCTTTCAATGGTGATGGGGGACCCAAGGAACAGGAGACCTGCAAGCGCCAGAAGAAGGCACAAGGGGAATGGGAGGAAGGGGCTGCGTGATATCCAGGAGAAGCCAAGGGGCACCTTGGCGAGCCCGCTGGGCCCAAGCAAGGGGCCCCAAGATCAGACCCAACACAAAGAGGTTCCTTGCCATGCCAAGGACCATGAGCAATGCAGTCAGTGGCTCAGGCAAATGCCCAGGCCCAGGGACAGCAGCACAAAGGGTCAGGGTTAGGGAGGGCTGGGTTGTGGTAGGGGCAGCATGGAATGCCGGAGGGTAGGGGAGAAGTAGGGGGAGTGGAGGTTCCCGGCATTGCCAGGATACCACAGCATGAGGGACTCAGAGGGGAGAAAAAGGAGGGGGCCGGTTAAAGGGGCCTGATACCAAGGGACAAGGACTCAGTCCTCCAGAATGGCAGCCAGTGGCTCAAGAAAGGAGCCACACCCAGTAATGGAGAGCCAAGTGCTAGCACCTGGGCCTGGGTGAGTGAAAAAGGACATGGTTGTCTGTGGGAGCTCTTCTACCTCTTCAGCCTGGGTAGACTGGAATGGCTCCTCCAGGCGAGAGACCCATCCCACCTTGGTGTCCAGGCTAGATTGTATACTGCCTTAGCCCATATAGAGGGGACTCACCCTTACAGTCATGAGATCCCTTCCACCTGGGTGCCCAGTGGGGTTGGTAGCTCCTGTATAGCTGCAGCCAGGGTATCAGGGACTCGCCCATCCAGACAGGATACACCTTTCACCAGGGTGTCAGGGGGGAGCTCATATCTAGGTGCAGCCAGAGGAGCAGGGACTCACCACTCTAGGCAATAGAGCCCTCACACCTGGGTTTGTTTGGGGGGATCCTATAGAGCTGCAGCCAGGAAAACATGGATTCACCATTGCAGGCAGGAGATGCGTTTCACCTGGGTGTCTGGGGTGACTGTATAACTCCGCAGGCAGGGTAGAGGCGACTGGCCCCTCCAGTCAGGAGATGCCTCCCAACTGGGTATCTGGAGAGCTAGTACCCCACCCCAACGAGGGTAGAGGGCACTCGGCTTCAAGCAGGAGACCCCTCCCACCTGAGTGTTGTGGGGATCTTGTATACTGCTGCAGCCAGGTTAGAGGGGACTTGCCTCTCCAGGCAAAGTCTCCTCCATCCTGAGTGTCAAGGGGAGCTCTTATACCACCACAATCAGGGTAGAGGACACTCACCATGCCAGGCTGGAGACCCCTCCACCTCGGTGTCTGGGGGGCTCTCATACCACCCAGTCAGGGTAGCAGGGACTTGCCCCTCAAGGCGAGAGAACCCTCCACCTGGGTGTCAGGGGAGCTCCTATACCACTGCAGCCAGATTAGAGGGGACTCGAATCTCCAGTCAGGAAACCCCTCCCACCTGGGTACTGGGGAAGCTCCTATATCTTCCAGCCAGGGTAGAGGGGACTGCTCCTCCAGTTGGGAGACATCTCCAATGTGGGTGTCCTGGGAGCTCTTATATAGCACCAACTAAAGTAGAGGTGACTCGCCCCTCCAGGTGTGAGACCCCTACCACCACGGTATACAAGATTTGGAGTCTTGTATAGCTTGTATACCACCAAAGACAGGGTAGAGGGGACTTGCCCCTCCAGTCGGGAGACCCCACCCAATTGGGTGTCTGGGGAAGCTTGTATACCTGCACAGCTAGGGTAGAGGAGATTCCCTGCTCTAGGTGGGAGACCTTTCCTACCAGGGTGTCAGGGGTAACTCTTATCTTGCCATAGTCCAGGTAGAGGGGATTTGCCCTTCCAGGCAGGTGACCCCTCCCACCTGGGTGTCAGGGCGAGCTCTTACACCACCGCAGCCAGAGTAGAGAGGCCGGGCCCCCCCAGGCAGGAGACCCCTTCCACCTGGGTGTTCAGGGGAGCTCCTAAACTCGCCACAGGTCTCCACTCCAGGAGGGAGACCCCTCCCACCTGGGTTTCAGGTGGAGCTAGTATACTGCTTCAGCCAGGGTAGAGGGGACTTGTCCCTCCAGGCAGGAGACCCCGCCCACCAAGGTGTGGGTCTAGGAGCTCAAATACCATTGTAGCCAGTGAAGTGGGAACTTGCCCATCCAGGGAGGAGACCCCACCCACCTGGGCGTAGCTGGGAGTTTGTATAACACCTTAGCCAGGGTAGAGGGGAGTCGCCCCTCCAGGCGGGAGACTCCATGCACCTGGGAGTCAGGTAAGCTCATATTCTACAGAAGCCAGAGTAGAGTGTGCTTGTCCCTCCAGGCGGGAGACCCCTCTCACCAGGCTGTTAGGGGAAGCTCATATACTGCAGCAGCCAGGGTAGCGGGGACTCACCCCTCTATATTGGAGACCCTTCCCATCTGGGTAGGTTGGGGGGGCTTTAGCACCATATCCAGTGTAGAGGGGACTTGCCCCTACTTTTGGGAGAACTCTCCCACCTGGGTGTCTGGGAGAGCTCCTATACCACTGCAGCCAGGGTAGAAGTGATTTGCCCCTCTAGGCAGGAGACCCATTGCACTGGATGTCTGGGGGAGCTCCTACACTGTGGCAGCCAGAGGATATTCGAATCTCCCCTCCAGGAAGAAGACCCCTCCCATTTGGGTGTCAGAGGAATCTCATATACTGGTACATCCAGGGTAGAGTGGACATGGTCCTCCAGGGGAGAGAATCCTCCGATCTTGGGGCCAGGGCGAGCTTGTATTCCACCTTAGCCAGGGTAGAGGGGCCTCACCCCTCCAGGCTGATGACCACTCCCATAGGGTTGTCAGCCAAGGGGGGGGGGTTCATATACAGCTGCAGATGGGGTAGCAGTGACTAACCCCTCCAGGTGGGAGACCCCTCCTTCCTGGGGGTAGGAGGGGGCTATTATACCCCCGCAACCAGGGTTGAGACGAGATCCTCCCACCTGGGTGTGGCGGGGAGGAGCTCCTATGCTGCTGCAGCCAGTGTAGTAGGGACTTGCTCCTTCAGGCTGGAGACCCCTCCCACCTGGGTGTCATAGGGAACTTGTAGACCACCTTTGCCAGGATAGAGGAGACTTACCCAATCAAATGGGAGACCACTCCAACCTGGCTGTTGGTGGGAGCTCATATACCACCACAGCCAGGGTAGAAAGTACTTGCCTCTCCTGGTGGGAGAACCCTCCTACAAGGGTGTCAATAGGAGCTCATATACCACCACAGCCAGGATGGAGAGAACTTCACCCTCCACGTGGGAGACCCCTCCCACCTGGGTGTCTGTGGGAGTTTGTATATCTCCACAGCAGGGTAGAGGGGACTCGCCCCTTCAATCAGGAGACCCTTCCAACCAGGGTTTTGGCAGTGCTCCTATACTGCAACAGCCAGGATAGGGGAAACATGCCCCTGCAGGCGGAAGACCCCTCCCTCCTGGGTTCACTGGGACCTCTTATATGACAAGAGCTAACGTAGAGGGGAGTCACCCTTCCAGGCTGGAGACCCCTCTGACCTGCATGTCTGGGAGAGCTGGTAGAGGCAGGGTAGAGGGAAGTCACCCCTCTAGGTGGGAGAACCATCCCACCTGAGTTTAGTGGGGAGCTCCTTTACCACTGCAGCCAGGGTAGAGAGGACTCAGCCCTCCAGGTGGAAGACTGCTCCCACCTGGCTTTCAGGTGGAGCTCATATACCCCAGCAGCCAGGGTAGAGACAACTTGCATGTCCAGGTGAGAAACAACTCCCACATGGGAAAGGGATTAACTCCTATACCGCCTTAGAGTAGAGAGGACTCTCCCCTCCAGGTGGAAGAACTCTCCCACCTGAGTGTCAGGTTGAGCTTATATACCCCAGCAGCAAGGGTAGAGGCGATTTGCACCTCCAGGCGAGAGACACCTCCCACCTGGGAATGGGAGTAACTCCTATATTGCCTTAGCCAGGGTAGAGGGGACTTGCCCCTCCAGGTGGAAGACTCCTCCCACAAGGGTGTCTGGGGAGGGGGGTTCATATACAGCTGCAGCTGTGGTAGCAGAAACTCGCCTCTCCTGGGGGTAGGAGGGGGCTCTTATACCACCGCAGCCAGAGTTGAGTGGACTCACCCCTTAAGGTGGGTGACCCTCCCTCCTGGGTGTTGTAGGGAACTTGTATACCACCTTAGCCAGGGTAGACGAGACTTCCCCATCCAGGTGGGAGACCCATCCAACCGGGCTGTCAGCGGGAGCTCATATACCTCCACAGCCAAGAAAGAAATTACTTGCCACTTCTACCGGGAGAACCCTCCATCCAGGGTGTCAGGGGGTGCTCATATATGGACACAGCCAGGATAGAGGGGACTCGACCCTTCAGGCAGAAGATGCCTCCCACCTGGGTGTCATGGGGACCTCTTATACCACTGCAGCCATGGTAGAGGGTACTTTCCATTTCAGGCGGGAGAACCCTCCCACCTGGGTGTCAGGGGAGCTCCTATACTACAGCAGCCAGGGTAGAGGGGATTCCCACCTCTAGGCGGGAGACCCCTCCTTTGTGGGTGTCAGGGGGAGATCTTACACCACTGCAGCCAGGATAGAGTGGACTTGCCCTTCCAGTCGGCGACCCCTCCCACCTGGGTGTGTGGGTGAGCTCCTATATATCTGCACCCAGTGTAGTGGGGACTTGTCTCTCCAATCAGGAGACCCTACACTCCTGAATGTCCAGGAGAGCTTGATTATTGCAGCATCCAAGGTAAAGGGGACTTGCCCCAACAGGCGAAAGACCCCTCCCACTTGAGTTTCGGGGGGAGCTCCTATACTTCCACAGCCAGGTTAGAGGGAACATGCCCCTGTAGGTGAAGACCCATCCCACCTGGGTGTACTGGGAGCTCTTGTATGACAAGAGCTAAAGTAGAGTTGACTCACCCATCCATGAGGGATAACCCTCCCACCTGGGTGTCTTGGAGAGCTTCTATACAGCCACAGCCAGTGTAGAGGGGACTCCTTGCTCCTGGTGGGAGACCCCTAAAACCTGAGTGTCTTGGTAAGCTCGTATACCCCTGCACTAGTGTGAGAGGACTCTCCACTCCTGTCGGGAGACCCCATAACTTGGTGTTGGGGGGGCAGGTCCTATGCCACCAGAGCCAGGGGAGAGGGGACTAGACCCTCCAGGCAGAAGATCCCTTCCACCTGGTTGTCCGGGAAATTCCTATACTGCCATAGCAGGGTAGAGGGGACTTGCGGTTTGAGGGGGTACACCTCTCCCACCTGGGTGTAGGGTAGAGGGGAATCGCCACTGGAGGCACGAGACCCCTACAGCCTGGGTGTAGGTGGGAACACCTATACCATTGCAACCAGGGTAAAGGGGACTCGCATCTCTTGGCTGGAGATCCTCCCATCTGGGTGTCAGGAGAAGATCCTTTACCATAGCAGCCAGGGTGGAGGGGACTCGCCCCTCCAGGCAAGAGACCCATCCAACCTGGGTGTCAGGGAAAGCTAGTAAACCACTGCAGCCTGGGCAAAGGGGATTTGCCCCTTTAGGTGGGAGGACCCTCCCATCTGGGTATGGGGGGGAGCTAGGATACCACAGCATCCAGAGTAGAGGGGACTCACCCCTCCAAGCAGGAGACCCCTCCCACCTGGGTGTCTGATAAAACTGGTACACCCCCTCAGCCAGCACAGCGGGAAGTCACCCCACTATGCGGGAGACCCCGCCCACCTGGGTGTCAGGGGAAGATCCTTAACCTCTGCAACCAGGGAAGAGTGGACTCGCCCCTCCAGGTGGAAGACGCCTCCCACCTGGGTGTCAGGTGGAGCTCATATATCCCAGCAGCAATGGTAGAGACAACTCAAACCTCTAGGCGAGAAACACCTCCCACCTGGGAATGGGAGTAACTCCTATACTCCCTTAGCCTGGGTAGAGGGGACTGGCCCCTCCAGGCTGAAGACACTTCCCACAGCCAGGGTATAGGGGACTCATTGCTCCAGATGGGAGACTGTTCCCATCTGGATGTTTGGGGGATCTCCTATATCCCTAAAGCCAGTGTAGAGGAGTCTCACCCCTCCATTCAGGAGACCTTATACCTTGGGTGTTCGGGGAGCTCCTATACAGCCAAAGCCAATGGAGTGGGGACTCGACCCTCCAGACAGCAGATCCCTTCCACCTGGTTATCAGCGGAGTTCATATATTGGCCATAGCAGGGTAGAGGGGACTCGCCACCAGAGGCAGGAAACCCCTCCCACCTGGGTGTAGGGAGGACGTCCTATACCACTGCAGTCAGGATAGAGGGGACTTGCTTCTCCAGGATGGAGACCCTCCCACGTGGGTGTCAGGGGGAGATCCTTTACTTCTGCAGCCAGGGTGGAGGTGCCTCGAACCTCCAGGTGAGAGACCCATCCCACCTGTGTGTCCTAAAAAGCTAGTAAAGCACTGCAGCCAGGTAAATGGGACTCCCCACTTCAGGCAGGAGACCCCTAACATCTGGGTATGCGGGGGGGCTCCTATACAACAGCAGCCAGAATAGAGGGGGCTCACCCCTCCAAGTAGGAGACCCCTACCACGTGGGTGTCTGGAAAAGCTGATACGCCCTCTCAGCCATGGTAGAGGGAAGTCACCCCTCTAGGCGGGAGACCCCTCCACCTTGGGGGTCAGGGGAAGCTCCTTTACCTCTGCAGCCAGGATAGAGTGGACTCGCACCTCCAGGCAGAAGACCCTCCCACCTGGGTGTCAGGTGGAACTCATATACCCCAGCAGCCATGTTAGTGGCAACTCTCCCCTCCAGATGAGAAATACCTCCCACCTGCAAATGGGAGTAACTTCTACACCCCCTTAGCCTGGGTAGAGGGTACTCGACCCTCCAGGCAGAAGACCCCCCTCCCACCTGAGTGTCAAGTGTAGCTCATATACCCCAGCATCCAGTATAGAGACAACACATACCTCCAGGCAAGAGACACCTTCCACCTGGGAATGGGGGTAACTCCTATACTGCCTTAGCCAGGGTAGAGGCGACTAGTCCCTCCAGTTAGGAGATGCCTCCCACATGGATGTCTGGCAAGGGAGAGGTTCATATACAGCTACAGCTGGGGTACCAGTGACTCGCCCCTTTAGGTGGGAGACCCTGCTCTACTGAGGGTAGGAGGGGGCTTGTATACCCCCACAGCCAGGGTTGAGGAGACTTGCCCCTTCAGGCGGGAGATTCCCCCACCTGGGTGTCATGGGGAACTTGTATACCACCTTAGCCAGGATAGAGGAGACTCTCCCATCCAGGCGGGATACCCTTCCAACCTGGCTGTCAGCAGGAGCTCTTAAACCACCATAGTCAGGAAAGAAAGTAATTACCCCTCCTGGCGGAAGACCCCTCCAACCAGGGTGTCAGGGGGAGCTCATATAACCCCACAGCCAGAATAGAGGAGACTCACCCCTCCAGGTAGGAGACCCCATTCACTTGGGTGTCAGGCGGAGTTGTTATATCACTGTAGCCATGGTAGAGGGTACTTTCCCCTTGAGGTTTGGAAAATCCTCCCACCTCAGTTTCAGAGGAGCTTTTATACTGCCACAGGCTGGGTAGAGGGAACTCTATCCTCCAGACGGGACACCTCTTCTACCTGGTTGTCCTGAAGAGCTCTTATACCACTACAGCAGGGTACAGGGTACTCTAGCCCCCTGGCCGGAGACTCCTTCCAATTGGGTGTCAGGGGAGGTCCTATACTACAGCAGCCAAGGTAGAGGGGACTCGCACTTCTAGATGATGTGTCAGCGGCAGTTCATATACCACTGCAACCAGGGTAGAGTGGACTTGCCCTTCCAATTTGGAGACCCCTCCCACCTGGGTGTCTGGGTCAGCTCCTATATCCACACCCAGGTAGTGGAGACTTGCTCCTCCAATCGGAAGACCCCTCCCTCCTGGGTGTCAAGGAGAGTCTGATTACTGCAGCAGCCAGGGTAGAGGTGACTCACCCCAACTGGCGAGAGACCCTCCCACCTGGGTCTTGGGGGGAGCTCCTATACTGCCACAACCAGAGTAGAGGAAACATGCCCCAGCAGGCAGACGACCCCTCCCACCTGGGTGTATTGGTAACTCTTGTATGACAAGAGCTAATGTAGAGGGGCCTTGCCCTTCCAGGTGAGATACCCCTCCCACCTGGTGTCTGGGGAGCTTGTATACTGCCAAAGCCAGGGTAGAAGAGACTTGCCTGTCAATGCAGAAGACCACTCCCACCTGGGTATAGGGGGCACTTGTATACCGCCTTAGCCAGGGTAGAGAAGACTTGCCTTGCCAGGCAGGAGAACCCTCCCACCTGGGTGTCTGGGAGAGCTTGTATACAGCCTGGGTGTCAGGGGAAGCTCCTATACCCCCATAGTCAGTGTAGAGGGGACTCAAAGCTGCAGTCAGGAGACCCCATAACCTGGGTGTCAGGGGGAGCTCCTATACCACCAGAGCCAGGGGAGAGAGGACTCGACCCTCCAGGCAGAAGATCCTTCCACCTGGTTGTCAGGGGAGTTCATATACTGCCACAGGGAGGGTAGAGGGTCTCACATCTTGAGGCAGGCAACCCCTCCCACCTGGGTGTAGGGGGGAGCTCCTATACCACTACAGCCAGTGTCAAGGGGATTCACCTCTCCAGGCCGGAGACTCTCCCACCTGGGTTCAGGGGAAGATCCATTGCTGCCACAGCCAGGGTTGAGGGGACTTGCCCCTCCAGGCTAGAGACCCGTCTACCTGGGTGTCAGCAAAGCTAGTAAACCAGTGCAGCCAGGGTAGAGGGGACTTGCCCCTTCATGTGGGAGACTTGCCCACCTGGGGGTGGGGCTCCTATACCGTTGCAGCCAGGGTTGTGGGGACTCCTCCCTCCAGGCAGGAGACCCCTCTCCTCTGGGTATGGGGGAACTGCTATACCACTACAGCCAGGGTAGAGGGGACTCGCCCCTCCAGGTGGAAGACCCCTACCACCTGGGTGTCAGGGGGAGCTCCTATACCACTGTAGTCAGGGTAGAGAGGACTTGCCCCTTGAGGCAGGAGACCACTTCTATCTGGTTGTCGGGGGGAGCTCATATACCTCCCCAGAATGGGTAGAGGGGACTTGTCCCTAAAAGTGGGAGACCCTCACCACCTGGGTGTCCTGGGGAGGGGGGGCTCCTATACAGCTGCAGGCAGGGTTGCAGGGACTTGAAAGCCCTGGTGGATCACTACTTGCATCTGGTGTCCAGGGCAGTGCCTATCCTGCAGCAGCCATGGTAGAGGGGACCCGCCCCTTCAGGCACCAGTCCCCTTCGCCCTTATGGTCAGGGGGAGCTCATATTCTGTCCCAGGCAGGAGAGAGGGGACTTGCCCCTCCAAGCAGGAGACCCCTCCTACCTGGGTGTCAGGGGAAGCTTGTATACCACTGGAGCCAGGTAAAAGGGGACTCTCCCTTTCAGTCAGAAGACCCCTCCCATCTGCTAATGGGGGTGGCTCCTATAGCACAGCAGCCAGGGTAGAGGGGACTTGCCCATCCATGTGGGAGACCAATGCCACCTGGGTGTCTGGGGGGAGCTTCTATACTGCCTTAGCCAGAGTGGAGTGTACTCTCTCCTTCAGGTGGGAGACCCCTCCCATATGGCTATGTGGGGGGCAGAGCTCATATATTTCTGCAGCCTAGATAGAGGGGATTCGTCCCACTAGGTGGGACACCCCTCAACCCTTGTTTTCAGGGGAGTTCATATACCACCACAGACAGGTAGAGGGGATTCGCCACAAAGGGCAGGAGACCCCTCCCACTTTGGTGTAGAGGGGGAGCTCCTGTACTGCCACAGCCAGGGTAGAGGGCACTTGCCCCTCCAAGCTGGAGATCCCTACCACCTGGGTGCCAGGGGGAGCTCATATACTGCCCCAGCCAGGAGAGAGATGACTTGCCCTCATTGTGGGAGACCCCTCCCACCTGGGTTATTGGGGGAGTTCTTACACTGCTGAAGCCAGGGTAGAGTGGATTTGCTCCTCCAGTCGGGAGACCTCTCCCATCTGGGTGTCACTGGCAGCTTGTGTACCAACTTAGCCAGGGTAGAGTGGGCTTGCCCATCCAGACGGGCGATCTCGCCCACCTGGGTGTCAGGGAAAGCTCATATACCACAATACCCAGGGTAATGGGGATTCGCTCCTCCCACCTGGGTGTCCTGGGGGTGGGGGGCTTTTATACAGCTGCAGGCAGGGTATCAGGGACTTGCCCCCATGGTGGAAGACCACTTTCACCTGGGTGTCGGGGGAGCTCCCATCCCGCTGTAGCCATGGTAGATGGGACTGGCCCCTCCAGACAAGAGACTTGTCTCACCTGATTGATGGGGGAGTTCATATACCTCAGCAGCCAAGGTAGAGGGGACTCAACCCTCTAGGCTAGAGACCCTCCCAACTGGGTGTAAGGGGGAGCTCCTATACAGCTATAGCCAGGATAGAGGGGACACGCCCCTCCAGGCCAGAGACCCTCTCACCTGGGTGTCAGGGAAAAGTAGTATACCACTTCAGCCAGGGAAAAGGGGACTCGCCTCTTCAGTCGGGAGACCCCTCCCACCCGGGTGTCACAGGGAGCTTGTATACCACCTTAGCCAATGTAGAGGTGACTCGCACCTCCAGTCAGGAGACCCCTCCCTCCTGGGTGTCTGGAAGTTTGTATACTGCATTAGCCAGGGTGGAGGGTACTCTATCCTCCAGGCAGTAGAACCCCTGCTTTGCTATGTGGGGGGTGGGGAACTCGTATACCGAAACTATACCCATCCCTAAGAGACTTCATTAGGACTCATGATGCTGCAGAAGGAAAAGTGTACAGGGACTGTTTGTATAAGGAGATGTGGAAGAAATCTTATTAGAATTAAAAAGGTGAGCTCAAGCATGCACAGTGTCCTTCCAAGATCCCACAATATTTCTGCTTAGGCATGATTGGGGAGGGGCTCCTTGCATGCCAGACTAGGGACCACTGAAGATTCCCATAGGGTCGAGTTATGTAGAGCCACTGCAGGGTAGAGTCAGCTTGAGAGAACTGCTATGGAATCAAAAGCCTCTGAATGACCGTGAGACATTTATGGTAGCCATGACCATCAAAGACAAGTGCAGAATTTTTTATCAAGTAACTCATGAGATCTTTGGGCCCTCATGTCTCATTTGGATGCAGAGCTACTTTTGAGTCTTCAACCCCCTGTGGAAATAATCAGGGTTCTAGAAATAAGCAGGCTTATAGATTTTTTTTTCTTATTATCTTTCTTCTCTCCTGAATGAAGATGGACAATATTGTTGGATAGATCCCCAGCATGGCCATGGTCTTCCTGCGTAGGTGTCTTGATGAGGACAAGGCTTGCCTTCACACCTCTCCCACCCCCTCTACAGTTCTGACTGGAAACTCATTGGGAACCCAACAGGTTGGAGATCCTGATTGCATCCCAAGACAGACCCACCGCCCCCAATTACACAGTTCTGTGACCCTCCCATATGTAGTATTGGCCCCACCCCAACCCCAGCCTGATCTATACTGAGTGTGGCTGGCCCAAGTGTAATCAAGTTGTGCAAATCAATGAGAAAAGATAAAGCTATGCACCACATGGTTTGCCAATGAACAAAATGGAGAAGTTTGCAAAGGAGAATAATTAAATTGCAAGGAAGCCAAAGGTTAGTGCTATTTATGGGATACAGTACTGGCATGAGTTCAGGCATGCACAAAACTCATGGGAGGTGAAGTTGTTTGTGATCTGTCATGTAAAATCAAACTCCATAGTTCTTTATAAAGACACAGGTTCCATGCCACCACAGTCAGGGTCACAATTTTTTAAGTACCTCTTGACAACTTTGGGAGCTCCATTCTCATTTGGATAGAGAGCTACTTTTCAGCCTTCAGGCTCCTGTGGCATTAATCAGATTTGTGGAAACAGTATTTTTAAAGACAGATTCTTTCTCCTCCCCTGAGTGATGTTGGGCAGTGAGGATGGATGAAACCCCAGCATGACCAAGGTCTTCATGAGTAGGTGGCCTGATGAGAGGACCAGCCCTGACTTCTAGGGGAAGAAGTCCCAGCACACTAGGGAATCGTCAACTGACACCACCAACAAGACCCACTCTGCATTAATGAAAAGCTGTGCTTTATGACAGTGATCAAAGGGACTAGCCCCTTGTGGGTCTCCTTTTTGAGCTGCACCCTTATTTAAACTCAGTTTAAGGACCTCCTCTTGATCTCTGTGCACTGGTCAGGACTGATCAGAGTCTCCTGTTTCCTGGGATCTTGGCCAGGCTGTGGCACACTGCTCAGCCATCTGAGGCATGATCTGCTACCACCTTACTATTTTTGCTATAGGTCATTATAAAAAACCTTTAGGAAGACATTCACATAATTCACATCACCTATCAAATATTAGAATTTGAAAGTTTTCATAGTTTGCCACCTTATAGACAATTTCATGACTACAATAAAATAGAGAACACTTTCATCAGCTCAAAAAGAAATCCCTTTACTTTTAGCTATCAAACCCAATACCCCATATGTTTTCCCACCACTTTTGAAATACCTCTGTGCCAAATCAATTCTTTCCACCATTTATTTGATATGTGCAAGTGTGGTCCTAGTGTGTTCAGTATTAGCATTGCTTCTCTCATGGTTCAAGATTTAAGAATGATTGACATTCTTTCTACTTTGTTTAGAACATTCTTAACTAAAACTGTCATTTCTGCATCTTGGTTGGTGGGACAAATACAGTCTCTACTAGTACAGCTTAGGTCCACTGCCTTGATTCATTTCAAGTTGAGAACAATTTTCAACCATGGCTTTTGTACCTCCAGCCAAAATAGTCAAGTGCTAGTTTATTTGTTGCCATGTCAAGAATTCTCTTGGGAAAACCCTGTTTACAGATATGCTAAGGTGCCAAAATCTGTGTCCCTACCTGTGTTTGTGGTTAGAAGCACTGGAAGAAGTATCCACACTCTGGGCAGGATGTGCTTGTTCCTGGTGACTTCAAGGCTCCTCAGGCTCTAGCTGGGGAGAAATTTTATTCAGTTGCTTCTGTTTAGTTGTGCAACTCCAGGAAAGAAACAGAGGGTTTTCCAAGGAGAATCAGCAAAAGACAGGCTGAGGAGGTGATGAAGCCATAAGTTATGAAGTTGTTACCTTCACATAGGCCTTTGGAGTGCCTGGAACTTTCCCGGAGAAGGAAGGTCTCCTTCCTGTTTGTGAGAATGCTGAGAGGAATGGTGCCACTCAGGAGAGTCAGTTTTCAGCAAGATGCCTAGGAGGCTGATCCATTTTCAGCAAAGAATGCCAAGGGGCCTTTTCAGTCAGGGAAAGCTGAGGTGTCACTATAGACCATGTTCAGGGAATCTTTGAGTACTGGGATCAAGATTTCTCTGAGTGTAACTTTTGATTGGAGGAAGAAAGCCTAAATTTCCTTCAAAGAAAGTTACAAACCACAAGATTTCCCTGCCCATAAGACCCTGAGCTGTTGCCATTCCTCCTCAGATGCCCAGTGAAAAAGGCTGAGGAGCCTCACTCCTACTTCCACTTCCCCTTACTTTGCTTCCACAGCATCTTGAATGCTGAGACCAGGCAGAACCTGGTTCCCCTAAGTCTTCCTTCAGAGACCTGCCCTGTGTTCCCTCTGCTCTTATGCCAACACACCAGCCATTCTGGGTGCTGCCTATGTTGCCTCCTGTGACTGCACCAATCTCCCAGAGTAAACCACAGGTGAAGTATCCTTACCCTTAAATATGAATAGCAGCAGGAACTGGTGTTCCTGCATTGTGTATGGCTGGGAAATTCAACTTTGGTCAACATTGGCCATGTGGAGACCAGGAGAGCAACATTCAGAAGGCTGCCCTCACTCAGGCACCTCAACTGGAGGGCCCCAGGGATGAGGACAATCCTGCTCCATTCCTCACAGCAGCTTCTTCCCAGCGGACCACTGTGCCTGCCTCAGCCAGTGGGGGAACCTGGAACTATGGGGGCCATGGGTACCTGGGTGTTCACCCTCCAGCACCACCACTATTTGCCCAATCAGCCCCCATCATCTTCCTAATAAATGTTCACAATAGCCACAGGGAATGTACAGGGAGGGCACACTGCTCACCTTCCAGATAACTGCAGCGGACTGCACAGCATCTATGGAAACTTCTGGCACTGACAGTGTTTCAAGTTCCTGATACACTGGCACTTTCCTCAGATTCCAGATGTGGAAGCACTTTCCTGCTTCCTCATGTGAGTGTTCTCTCCAGGGACTCAGAACTTCTCCTTGAGCTCTGAAAGGTAAAAAAAAAAAGGAGGAAAAAGGAGGCTGGGATATAGGGAAAACTGGAAGGAATACTCTGAGGGTGGAGGGACAAGCTGAGACCTACATTCTCAGCCATGTTCATCTTACACTAGGGGAGGAAATATTCCTTATCTCAGTTGTCCATCTCAGCCCCTGTGAGTGCAGCAGTCTTTGTTTCCAATAAGCATTACCATCACATGGAGGACTCAAGGTCAGAGAAGGATCCTGGGGATAATGTGAGCCAGAATTTGGAATTGACTCTCTGATGCCATATGATTTTCCCTTACTAATATTTTCACCTTCTAGCATATATCTGATTGTTCATGATAGGCAACATCACAACCAGTGTCAGGGAAGGGGGTGGAGGCAACAGTACAGATCTCTCTGGACACCCAAACATATTGTTCTGGGGAATTTCTGTTTAAGATATTGAGGTGATGCAGAATTCTTGAGTGGGTACTCATTCCATTTGGATCCTCCATGGATATGTACATCATTGTCTTAGGCTTTAACCCTGCTCCCAGGGAATTCTGTACTCTGGGTCACTCAAATCATGCTGTCATATGCACTGTTACAGAATGGGCAGCTGAAACCACAGGCATTCGTTTCTCAAAGTTCTGAAGTTGAAGTATCTCAGAAAAATGGTGCCATATAGGTTTTAGATAATGGCAGCCTTGCCTGTGACATCCTATTGCTGAAACATCTTTAGTGTCTCTTCCTTTTCCTGGAAGAGTACCACTACTATCATGGGAACTCCACCCTTATGATCTCATTAAAATCTTAAGAAACACTGAAGCCACCACCTCCAAATACCATCCTTCTGGAGGTTAAGGCATTCACTCATGAATTCTGGAAGACAAAGACATTCATGTCACAATACACAACAACATCAAGAACTCAAGGGAAATTAGATTCCAGTACAATACTTGATGTTCTCTCTAGTATATCAGAGCATGTCCTGGATGCAGGGAGCCCACATGGGGTGCTAAAAGTGACAGAACAGAGGAGGCAAAGGTAAGGTGTGTCTTGGGTCAGGTCAACTGGCAATGAAGTGTGGGTTGTGGATTGTGGCTGTTCCTGATGAATCCCAGGTCAGTATTTTGGACCCTATCTGGACTGGAGCCTACCATGACTCTGGAGAAGGGACTATGGAGGGGTCTACCGGAATGTCAACACACAACTTTTACCAGATGATCTATGAGATGGCAGAAAAATGAGGCAGAGACTTGGGGCTAGGCTTAAGTGCTATAGAAC
The DNA here is from genome assembly GCF_021218885.2 of Marmota monax. Classification (NCBI taxonomy): domain Eukaryota; kingdom Metazoa; phylum Chordata; class Mammalia; order Rodentia; family Sciuridae; genus Marmota; species Marmota monax. Next base: position 227,435 of record NW_026693298.1, read on the forward strand.
ATGGGTTGCATAGCTGGCTCTGGTGGGCCTCGTCACTCATACCCAGCCAGGAAGGGCATCTGCTACCACAGGGACAACCACTGAACACTTTTCTCTCCAAGCATCTGTTCCCTCTACCTGCAGGACTGGACATTCTCTCATAGTCTCAGGAGCTCTGGCCTCAAAATTCTTAGTTTCACCACTGGATAGAGATTCAGGTTAGGGTGTGGGGGAGTAACCATCCAAGCTCAGGGGGTTTCCTTCAGCAGTGAGGGCTGTGCACAGGGTACAAATTTTACTAGCTTGATATTGGCTAACAACCTGGGAAATAAACCCTCTTACAAAATATGGATCACCCCGGCTCAAAAGATGCCACAATTATACACTGATGTTCCAGAAGAGATTTGAAATTTGAAGAACATGGTCAGGGAAAGCCAGTATCTTAGATACCCTGAGCACACACCTCTGGAATTTTTTGTCTTTGTTCCATGTAATCCTTGCCATTCAAACAAATACAAAACAGACCTATTTGGAAGCATCCCAATACTTTCAGCATAGCTTCTACTTTCTCATGACCTCTCCTGAGTCTTGTTCTCTTGGTCCTTCTTCTGTGGTACACAGTCCTCACACCACCATTGATAGCAATAGAGGATTCATTATGTTCTCTTACATAAATCATATCTTTCGACAGATGCTGATAATTGGCTTTACTGTGTGGTTCAGGGCAGGGACATGAGAAGCTTGGAATAAGTGGCAGGGCTGCATGGGGAGATACATAAAGGAATGTGCCTGTTTCACTAGGGCCTACATGGTTCTCTTCAGGTGCTAAGTGATGTCGGGTGCACACAGAACTGTTTCTGTAATGGGAATTGATCCCTCCTGGAACTGGAACGGCCCATGTCTAAGCACTGTTGCCCATTACTTCTACCAGATCCTCATTACTATGAAGATATAGGTTGGATTTTCCAATGAGTATTCTTTTTTTAAAAATAATCCTATCCTTCGCTTACCTGCCAGGTTTGTGGAGTTTGAGGCTGTAGAGATGGAACATCCAAAGCTTCAGTTGATGATTGGATTCTACCATGGAATTGGGTGACATCTAAAAGGGGACAACTCGTAACGAGATCAACATGCATAAATCAAAGGCATTCCTGTATATCAGCGACAAATCCTCTGAAATGGAAATGAGGACAACCACTCCATTCACAATATCTTCAAAAAAAAAAAAAAATTAAAATACTTGGGAATCAACCTAACAAAAGAGGTGAAAGACTTATAAAATAAAAACTACAAAACTCTAAAGAGAGAAACAGAAGATCTTAGAAGATGGAAAAATATACCCTGTTCATGGATAGGGAGAACTAACATCATCAAAATGGCGATATTACCAAAAGTTCTCTATAGGTTTAATGCAATGCCAATCAAAATCCCAATGGCATTTCTTGTAGAAATAGAGAAAGCAATCATGAAATTCACATGGAAAAATAAAAGACCCAAAATAGCAAAAACAATGCTAAGCAGGAAGTGTGAATCAGGTGGTATAGTGATACCAGACTTCAAACTATACTACAGAGCAATAGTAACAAAAACAGCATGGTACTGGTACCAAAACAGGTGGGTGGACCAATGGTACAGAATAGAGGACACAGAAACCAATCCACAAAACTACAACTATCTTATATTTGATAAAGGGGCTAAAAGCATGCAATGGAGGAAGGATAGCATCTTCAACAAATGGTGCTGGGAAAACTGGAAATCCATATGCAAAAAAATGAAACTGAATCCCTTTCTCTCACCAGGCATAAAAGTTAATTCAAAATGGATCAAAGAGCTTGATATCAAATCAAGAAGAAAAAGTTGGCTACGATCTACATTCGGTGGGGTCGGGCTCCAAATTCCTTAATAGGACACCCATAGCACAAAAGTTAATAACTAGAATCAACAAATGGGACTTACTCAAACTAAAAAGTTTTTTTCTCAGCAAAAGAAACAATAAGAGAGGTATATAGGGAGCCTACACCCTGGGAACAAATCTTTACTCCTCACACTTCAGATAGAGCCCTAATATCCAGAGTATACAAAGAACTCAAAAAATTAGACAATAAGAGAACAAAAAACCCAATCAACAAATAGGCCAAGGACCTGAACAGACACTTCTCAGAGGAGGACATACAGTCAATCAACAAGTACATGAAAAAATGCTCACCATCTCTAGCTGTCAGAGAAATGCAAATCAAAACCACCCTAAGATACCATCTCACTCCAGTTAGATTGGCAGCCATTATGAAGTCAAACAACAACAAGTGCTGGTGAGGATGTGGGGAAAAGGGTACACTTGTACATTGCTGGTGGGACTGCAAATTGGTGCAGTCAATTTGGAAAGCAGTATGGAGATTTCTTGGAAAGCTGGGAATGGAGCCACCATTTGACCCAGCTATTCCCCTTCTCGGTCTATTCCCTAAAGACCTAAAAAGAGCATGCTACAGGGACACTGCTACATCGATGTTCATAGCAGCACAATTCACAATAGCAAGACTGTGGAACCAAACCAGATGCCCTTCAATAGACAAAAGGATAAAGAAAATGTGGCATTTATACACAATGGAGTATTACTCTGCATTAAGAGATGACAAAATCATAGAATTTGCAGGGAAATGGATGGCATGAGAGCAGATTATGCTAAGTGAAGCTAGCCAATCCCTAAAAAACAAATGCCAAATGTCTTCTTTGATATAAGGAGAGTAACTAATAACAGAGTAGGGACGAAGAGCAGGAGAAGAAGATTAACATTAAACAGGGATGAGAGGTGGGAGGGAAAGGGAGAGAGAAAGGGAAATTGCATGGAAATGGAAGGAGACCCTCAGGGTTATACAAAAGTACATACAAGAGGAAGTGAGGGGAAAGGGAAAAATAATACAAGGGGGAGAAATGAATGACAGTAGAGGGGGTAGAGAGAGAAGAGGGGAGGGGAGGGGAGGGGAGGGGAGGGGAGGGGGGATAGTAGAGGATAGGAAAGGCAGCAGAATACAACAGACACTAGTATGGCAATATGTAAATCAATGGATGTGTAACTGATGTAATTCTGCAATCTGTATATGGGGTAAAAATGGGAGTTCATAACCCACTTGAATCAAAGTGTGAAATATGATATATCAAGAAATTTGTAATGTTTTGAACAACCAACAATAAAAAATAAAAAAAAAAAAGAAGAAGAGAGGGAAAGGAGGGCCACACCTAAGACACTGCAGAGGCTGAAGAACTGTCATCAGACATCCCACTGAAGTGTGCTGCTGTACCCCACCCTGTGGCAACCTCCTACGGTAACAGAAATGCTGGCTGAAGTCCAAGTCTCAGGATGGCAGTAGGAGTAACTCTCCAGCCTGTCCACTACTGACACTCACCCATGTCCAGGGCCACTTGAATGCCTGGCCACACCTGCTCCAATCCACCCACAGGGACACAGAGCAAAGGCTGGATCAGTCCTGGTTCCCAACTCAGTGCATGTTGACCTGGAGAGACCCCTACATGCTGGCTTTAACAGGCAGCTCCTGAGGACCTAGCAAATGGCCTTCTAAAATAGCTGCTGTGTGTCTTCTAGGTAAATATCACCCCTCCAAAGCAGCAGAAGGATGCTATGAGTAAATGCAATGGTGGGAGGCAGTGAGTTAAGCAAGGCCTCAGGAAAACCAGGAAGTCCGGGCAGGTTGCTCTCAGTGGGTGGAAGCCGGCAGCCTCCTTCACCCTCCGCCTCATGGCGAGAATGCATGGTGGAGTTTCAGCACCAACTATTTATCACCTTCTGCACATGTCAGCTTGTAACATGTAACAATTAATTTGATGATCCCAAACTGGGTCTGACAGGTTCCCTGGGCCTAGATTTAGCAGAGATACACACCCTCGCTGATTTCTCCCGCAGAGGATGCTGACATCAGCCCAGGACAGCTTTCCCTCATTGCCAGTCCTCTCGCCTGGGGACCCCTCCTATCCACCTGCTCCCTGTTCCTAATTGCATGGCCAGTGTCAGGACACATGGGCTGTCACGAGCGTCTACTGACCACTTAACAGTTTAGAGGCAAAGAGGACATGAGGGGAAGAAACAGAAACTGAGTGCTGTCAATGGAGAATCAGAGGGAAACAGGCTCAAACTGTGGTTTGCAAGGAGCAAAGCAAACCTTCTCTGAGATCTAGATACCCGTAGGCAGCAAGAAAAAAATAATATTATCCAGCCCTTCTCCCCAAACTAACTCTAAACTGTTGATGGCTGAATGGTGGCTGGCCATTGTCTGCCATACCTAACCTGGACCCAGATGCCATGGGAATGCCACCCTAATGAAAACCACTGGGGTTGGTCCTCAGCTCCTTCCCCATGAATCCTTTAAGACCATCCTGGGGAGGATGACACTGCAGCCACCATCAGCAATGCCCTCCCGAAACCGCCACCCAGTGACTGATGGCACATGCCAATTTTTTCCTGAAATTACTATTCCCCAGCATGCTTTAGGGAGTGCAGTTAGGAAGGAGCACACAGAAATGGGTGTCAATCACAGGAGCCACTGAACCAGGCGCTCAGTGCTCCATGTACCAAGAAATCCTCTTTACACGTCTTTATGCTTCTGGCCATTGGGGCTGCAAATTCCCATCCATTAGAAGGGACAGCCATCTTTCAGAGCCATGTTCCCTGGTGAAATGAAATGTCAAAGCCAAGGAAATCCAGACAGACACGCCTTGCTTATTTGCTCTCTCTCTTCCCTCCTGCCATCATGTTCTCCTCCAAGAGAGTACCTTATTAAAGATAAAAAGCCAAATACTTAGTTCCTCTGAAACAGCATTTGTGACAGACTTATGCTGACAGAGGGGGACAGATATGGTATTAATAGTCCACCAGATTAAAAAAAAAATAGGAGAATGATAATAATCAGAGAAACTAATTCAAGTCTCTCTCTACATATTTCTTTTTCTATCCTATAAATATAGTTTGATTCATGCAAGGTCACTGGCCAGTGGTGGGACTGCCCACCTCAGGTCTTTTATCAGGAGTTTTATGGGGGTCTTGCACTTCATTCATCCCATGCCTCATAAGAAAAATGCAGCCTACGTAACCTTGCAAATAATGCCGGCTGCTCTGGTCAGTAAGTAGAGACCAGGACTCTGTTTACTGTGAGTGAGCACCTGGGGAAGGCATGGCAGTGAGGTGGAGAAACAAGCAGTAAGAGGACCAGGCAGGAGATCAAACAAAAGAGGTCCTGAGCATTTTTAGTAAAGAAAAAGACAGCAGGCTCTAGTCACTAATTAACACATAGCACTCTCCAAGGAGAGGCTCTAGCCCAGGCTGCAGGCCAGAAAGCAAGAGAATAAAAGTGAGAAATCCAGATCCCCTCTCATTAAACACCCTCCCTCTGCCTTGGCTATACATTTCATTACGGCCCTTATCTCCGCCCTCAGCAGTTCCCACAGACAGCCCTGAGTTGGCAGAGCTAGCCAGGCTTCTGAGAACAGGCTGGTCCATCTCGCTGTGCATCATGGGGCTGTTTGTCATCCCCTGCATTTGCCAGGTGTCTATTTGGATGGTTATGGAAGCAAAAGTCAAAACACAAATGACGTGTTGTTTGGGTGCAGAAGAGAAAGAAAACATACAGCACAAAAGTGAACTGGGAGGCTGGTTCAGTGCTTTCTTGCTGCCCTACAATTGTTTCACAATCATCTCTGGTAAAAACCTTAAATTAAAAACATTTAAAGCATAGCACCTCTAATCCTGCATGATTGAAATAATTTTTGAACACCTACCCAGGACCTACCCTCCCACCAAAGCCGCGCAGGATCAGCCAATCTCAGTGAGGACTAGCCAGGCTCTGGGGGTTTCTTGCAGGCTAACTTCTCTTTTCTTATCTCCTTCAGCATCTAGTGAGGTTCACCCTCATTAACAAAAAAAAACACACAAGAATGAGGCTGTTATTGATTCATGCTGTGCTTTTTGATTCTCATTTTTATCATAAAAGTCCTAAAAGAGGAGCAGACACATGCATAAATTGGCTACAGCCATGAAAACAGGTGCCACAGCCCAGTGATTTACTTGAGCACCCGGTCGCCAACTGCCTCCAGGCTTGTCCCAGGAACCTGGGGAGCCCAGGGCTCCTCCCCTAAGCTCAGGATGCTCCCAGACAAAAAGTGTGAAATGCACATTTCAGGAGGACAAGAGCAGGCTGACTTTTAGGGACTGTGTGCACCTAATTTGCTTAATTCAGGGTCATAACCAAGGTCTCTTATTAAAAAAAGAAGTTAGAAAGACCAACAGAGGAAAGGGCAGGGCTGTCTGGGTTGCTTCAAGGTCATGCCCCTGGCAAACACTTTCCTTTTCTGGTTCCATTCCCTCAGGGATGTGGACGAACTCAGGGACTCCAAGGAGGCAGGGCCCTTCTGCTCCCTGGGACCTGGGTTTTCAGTGCCTGTCACCCAGGAATTGGGCACATCCAAGCTCTGTAGGGCTGGTTTCCTCCCTCTTCCAGGAGAAGAAAGGTCCCACAGAGCTTGTAGGACCTGCCTTTCTCCTGTCCCAATGGGGGTCCCTCCACCCAGCACCTGGCTCTGCCTTGCCACAGCTGGTCTGGTTCCTTTCTATCCACCCCCACATTTGGACCCCTACGAAAGGAAACACACTCTTCCAATTCCTTAGCAGCTCTTGTTGGGGCCCATAGGTGCCATCCACTAAAAGTCATCATGAATTTAGTAGCAGGGACTCATCAGGTTGTATTGACTCCAACTTCCCTTTTGTACTTTTCCCTCCAGATTTCCTTTCTTGGAAGCTTCCTTGGAGAACCCCACTTTCTGGCCTTGAAATCGAGGTGGGGGTGTCGCTGTGCTCGCAGGCAGGGCCAGGTGTTCCCTTGGGATGGTCCTTTTGCTGGCTCTGGGACTCCTGGTGTGGCAGGTGCTGGGGAGGGGGCAGTTCCAGCACAGCATCCTGCATTGTCCTGGTACCTTGTAAAACCACAAGCCCAAGCTGATGATCCGAGACAGATAATAACAGAAACTCCTGCATCTTAACTGAGCTTGGGTGGAAGCCGGTGCCTAGTAGTGTACTCTACTAGCAAAAAGACCTCTGAATTTAAAATAGCAGGTAGAATTGCAGGTGTTCTTCTTAACAACCACACACCCCCCCGTGCTTTAGAAAAGGACCACCAGCTGCTAGAAGAGAAATGGTGGGCAGGGGAGTGGCCAGAGCCTCTGCAATCCACACATTCAGACTTAAATATTATTTCTGACAGTTCACTGGATGACAATGGGCACATCCTCAGCTTTCCACAGCAGATCTCCTTGACCATCCAGTGAAGTTGTGTCCACACCCCTGTAGGATGTGAAGACAAAGGAAGGCTAAGGATGAAAGCATTTGCCATTATTTGGCTTCTAGACTTTCAGAATGATGCTGAATTGCTTGTTTAACACTCAGGATAATACTCTAACCTTCTCATTCCCCAAGATGACATGAAGATGAGACCTAAGCATAAATTCAACAGGTTGAATGTCACACATTTCCAAAATACAAAAAGTCCCATGGGGGAAAAAAATCCAGTTCTGCTCTATGAGCAGCTCTCACTCACACTGTCTCCCGGTTCCCCTCCAGAGCACCTGTAAACACAGTGGTCAATCAGAAGTGTAATTTCTCAGCCACAACTAACAGGTAAGTTATTCAAAAAGCATTTCTTCCTTCTACAGAGTGTGCATTACAGAGACTGGGGCACAGGCCTTAAAGCTTTGCTGCTAGTGTGGGTGGGGGAGACCCAGGCAGCACCACATGGCCAGCTGGAGAAAAGTGGACCCAGACCTGCTACTGCAGAGCCTGAGTTTTGACCTGGCTCCCAAGTGATTTGCAATCAGAAGCTCTGTTCACTCCTCAGTCACACAGAGGAGGCAGGTCATGCAGAGGTCAAGGTGCTGGCCAGGAACTCAGGACACCAGGATTCTGATTGTTCAGCCTCTGAACTCGCCACAGTGTGTGTGTGTGTGTATGTGTGTGTGTGTGTGTGTGTGTGTGTGTGTGTGAGAGAGAGAGAGAGAGAGAGAGAATTCAGAAAAAAGGAACATTTATCACTCACAGCAAAAACAGACAAACCAAACCCCCGGCAGTGGTGGACTGGCATTTGTTCCTGGAGCACTGGTTCCCACAGTGACAATGACAGGGGGTCACCTGTGCATGCAGGGCACCCTCACAAGAGAGGGATCTGAAATTAGGGAACCCTCATCTTACCCAGGGCTCTGCTGACCTCCCTCCCTCTTGTCTGGAGAGACAGGGACTAGACAGGGCAGAACATATGCAGTTGTCCTGGGAGGTGGTGGTGGGAGGGTTACTGCTCTGGGTCATCTCTGGGGAGGGAAGACTCTCTGAGCTTCCCTGGTCTGAAATATCCCCTTACAGGAACACTATTAACTTGGCTGCGTCTATCTTTGCTCAGAGAATCCAGAGTGCAGGAATAAGAGATGTCTGTGGAGAACTGATACCTGGTGTGTCTGTGTTCAGATTATAGGTGGCTAGAACACAGCAGGGGACAACACTGCTCTGCCCCAGGAGCTAGTAGCAGAGGGTGCCACAATCAAGTGACCCTGCTGGGAGAGGGGAAGTTCCAGGTGTCCTTGGGAACACCAGGCCACCAAAGCCTGCCTCCCCCACCCTCAGCCCAGGGAGGTGGGGGAGATGCTGTTTGGAAAGGGTTCCCAGGGCTGCTGACTCCCAGCTGAGCTCAGTGTTCAGAATGGCAGGAGAGATGGGTGTGAGAGGTACATGGGAGGGGGCTGCAGCCTCGTTCTTAATGTCCAAGGACCTGGTTTATTCTGAGGTTCTGGTCATGGGGAACTGGGGAGAAGGAGAAATAAACACCAATTTCCTGATCCTGGTGTGGTTAACTCAGAAATGAGAACCCAACAAGGGTCTGAAAAGCCAGGAGGAGAGAGAAGGGAGAAGGAGAAATGGCAGGGCTTATAGACTGAGAGCAGATCCAACTATGATTAGTAAGAACAAGACAACATCAAGGAGGTAAGCTCTTTTTCTAGATGCCAGGGAGAGTGAAGTTTTATTTATTTTTTGTTTATTCACTAATAGTATTTATTTACAAATGTTTACTCTTGTGAATTATCTGTGTTCTTTTTAATCTGTTGGGAGTTTTATTTATTTATTATTCATTTGTATAAACTTCCCATTCATTCAGACAGTCTGTAGTGGGTTTTAATTATCATGCTTACTTTTAAGAAGATAAGTATGGAGCTACTTAAAACCCTGGGGGAAGACTTAGACTTACCCAGGTACAGGCAAGAAAGATACAGTGGGGACCCTGGTGGCCCACAACCACAGTCTTCTGCCCTACTCTTCAGAGCTTCAGGGAAAGGAGATACAGATAGATGTACAGAGCCGCAGATCCTGGGGTTAAGGAGGTAAAGTAGTGATACAGATTTATGATCTTACCGATTCTGAGTGTTCTTTAGAAACTTGGCCTGCCAGTAAGTCTAGGTGTGGAGAGTCACCAAACTCCTACGTTCCAATGCATGGCAAACCAGGAAAGCCTATCTTGTCCCAAAATGCAACTGTTTGACTGTGGCCCACACTGCACTTGGGCCGGGGGTCCCTATCAGACACTGAAGCCTTGGGGAGAAATATGCCCCCATGATACCCTTATGAGAGAGGGGGAGGGGGAGGGAGAGAGAGAAAGAGAGAGGAAGGGAGAGAGAGGGGGATAAAGAGAGGAGGGAAGGAGGGAGGGAGTAAGGGAGGGAAGGAGGGGGAGGGAGAAAAGGAGGGAGGGAGGGAGAGAGGGAGGGAGGGGGAAGGAGAAAAAGAGAGAAAGAGAGAGAGGGAAGGAGAGAGAAAGGGAGGAAGGGGAAAGACAGGGAGGGAGGGAGAGAGAGGAGGGAGGGAGGGAGAGAGGGATGGGGAGAGGGATGGGGAGAGAGAGAAAGGGAGGGAGGGAGGGGGAGAGAGAGAAAGAGAGATGAGAGAGCGATGAGAGGCGAAGGGAAGGAGGCAGCCCCATCCTCTCCCCAGCATCAGCACCAAAGATTCTGCCTTTTTCAAAAAGTCCATGGATGCGCTGCCTCCTGACTAGCACAGACTGCCTGTGTAGCAACCTACCAAAATTCTACCTGTGCTTCTAGGTTCAGAGAGAATCACTTTTCCCATATAAGTTAAATCACTTATTAGTTAGTGACTAATGTTAATTGTCTGAGTTTTTCTCTCAACGCACAGAACTTAACTTAATATTCTGGTTAATGATCTGGTTAGATATGGTTGGCGTGTGTCTCCAACGGGTCACATGTTGAACTCTAGTTGCCACCTTGAGGTTTAGAGAGTCGAGACTTCATCACACTACGATGGTGCCTCTGGGCAATTAGGGATAGATAAGGTCAGTGGGGTGGGGTCCCCATGACTGAATCCTGGTGGCTTTATAAAGAGAATGGCAGAGACCAGAAGAGGCACACACGTGTACACTCCTTGTTCTTGCCATGTGATACCATGCACAGCCTTGGAATTCTGCTTGCAAGAAGGATATCACTGGATATGGCCCCTTGGCCTTGGATCTTTGGAACCACGAGACAAAATAAACCTTTTTTCTTGATAAATTTATCCAACCCCAGGTAATTAGTGAAAGAGCAGGATTTCAACAGTGTTTTTCCCACAAAGAATATGGATTTCAAAACTGTCAAAACAATCCCCTCATGTCTGCTTTCTGCTGAATCCCTGTGTAGCTGCAAGTTAATCTTCCCTACAGAGGTCATGCTGTTGCTAATCCATAGGTAGGAATGCAAGATGAAAAGAATGAGTTAGTGCTTGAAAGTGAAATAAACTTTATCCTGGACCATCATCTTTCAAAATAGGCCCCTGCCTCAGAATGTGTGATTTCTGCTGCATCGTCTTGGCATTTCTTCCTCTCCCTTCTCTCCCCTTCCTCTCCTTTCTTGCTGCCCTGACCCTCAATGAGTGAGCAGCCACTACTTTTCTCAGTTACTCAGGCTACCTGAAGTTGCCTGAATGCCTTCATCATTGCTCTGGGAGGAACTGATACAAAGGAACACCTAGCAGATGTCACTTACAATCTTCTTATTCTCAACATGAATAAATTCCAAGTTATCTAGTTAGTGGTGGGAGTCCAGGTTTTCTGACAAATTCTTGGCACAATGAAGATGGTGCTATTTCTCTGGTACTCTGTGACTTTTCACTTGGGGATCTGTTTTGTAGAATACCAGGGAGGCAGCAGCCAACCAAACTCGGACCAGAGCGCCAAACAACTCTGATGTGACTGTGTGTTATTGGCAAAATCCTTAGCCTCCAACCTGCAACCTGCCATCAGTCTTGAAGCCACACCCATAAAATTGCATTCTGGCTTTCTGTTAGCAGAAAACTCATCTTTGTGGTATCCAAGTCAACAGCGGGGTGGAAGTGTGCTGTCATCCTGGCACGCAGCAAGAGCACGGCTCAGAGAGCTCCCACCGGCTCCTGGGCCCACAGACACTGCCTGCCTGGCCATGTCTGGGACATCTGCTCAGCATCAGTCTTCATTTCCCTCTTCCCACATGCATTCTGCACAGGCCTTGGCTGTCATCACAGTGGTTAAGAGCACTCCATCAGGCCATCTTCCCATGCAGTTTTCTTAGGAGTTGAAGCACCCAGTACCCTCTGCCTGCTCTGGTTTCTTTGCAGCACCGATAACTTCACTTGCCATGGCACAAATTCGATCATCTGTATGCGTATCACCCCCACTGGACTTTAAGGTCTGGGAAAAGAGGGATGGGTTTTATTTTGTCCGCAAACATGTCCCCACTGTGTAGAAGTATGCCTAGTGGATAGCAGGTGTGTACAGGGGCTGGGGGACAAGCAAATGGTCAAGGACCATGGAGTGGGCCACGTGGATGTGTGCACCCTTGGAAATAGGTAATGGCTGCTGCTGAGAAATTAGTGACCTGACCTCTCTGTCCTATGCCTGTCTACCGGACAGTGGGGGACAGAGGATTCTAGGTACGCACCCAGGCATCTCTATTCGACAACTTCTCCAAGGGACCTGTTCCCATGACTGGGAATACTGTGTAGAAACCAAGATGTCAGCCCTAGGTGCTTACGGCTGCATGGGTGTTGGTTTTTAGGTCCCCTCAGTGAAGAGAGGCAGGGAATAGAAGCACAAATACTTGTATGTATAATAACCCCTCATCTTCATTTATTTTGGCACTATGTATGTATATAAATGCATCTTCCATCCACCCATCCATCTAAAACCATCAGTTCTGACAGTTACCTCCACCCTCCATCAATCAGCACAAAGTCCATTTCAGTCCTCCCTCTATTTGTGACCCCTTGTTCTGGCAGTGAGAAACTTGATCTACAACATATTTACCAACTTGTTCAATTCTAGTATATACTTAGAGCTACCCCAACCCCCTGTGGGAAAACAGTTTACTAACTGTAGTATGACATTGGGATGTGATGCTTTTTTATCTTCAGCCTTACAGTATCCAACCAAAATGTTGTTTTACAAAGTTACTTAGGTAACCTCCTACTCCCTTCAATGTGGTCATATTAATCAATTATGGTACAGTCAGCCTCATCTGTTACTGTTTGTATGCAGGTTGGATCCCCCACTCCTGCATTTGGTTGATGTCAATGGTTTGCTTATTTCTTGGATGTGTGCAACAATACCATGGTTCTAGCTCAGAGGGACACAAAAATCCAAGCTCAGTGAGGAGCTGCTTGCTCCCTCCTGATCCTGACTGCTCATTCCATCCAATCATTCTTACTACTCTTTATCCTCCCAATCCTGGTGGCAACAAAATGCATTCATTTGCTGCACATGGTGGCCCACACCTGTAATCTCAGTGACTGGGGAGGCTAAAGGAGGAGGATCACAAGTTTAAAGCCAATCTCAGCAACTTAGAGAGGCCCTAAGCAACTTAGAAAAAATTAAAAAGGGCTGGGGATGTGGCTCAGTGGTAAAGTGGCCCTGGGTTCAGTCTCTGAACCCAAACCCAAACAACAACAAAGTAAACAGTGCATTCATTTCTGGTTTACTCTTTCTGACACTCATTGCTTTTTAATGTCTTGTATTAAGCCTGGTTCATGGTAGGTACTCCATAATACTCAACATTAATTGTTTCCTTCAGTGAATCCTGACTCTTGGAGCCCATCCCACACCTGCAGTTTCTCCTGTTCACAGTGAAGCTGGGCACATCATATTATTATGCCCAACAAAAGTCTCTGAGGACAACATTTGCTATTCTCAATTGGGTCACTTATGAGATGGAATCCAGCAGCCACTCAGGAGAGCACAAGGAACCCTGTACTCTCCTTGGATGTGAAGACTCATAGATGGCTAGAATGCAGCCTGATGGGAATTCTTGGGCAACATTTTCACATTCCGGCCACTTTCTTCTCCTTTTTTTTTTTTAAGTACCATCTCAAACAACTTAGCAACATGAGATTATTTTTAAATTTCTGGAAAATAACAAGATTAAAGGGAGCAAGAATTGCACAAATATTTGCAAAACAAAAGTAATTACTAGTAAAGGTCTTGGGATTTCTATTGGTAACATAATAACCTTTTCAATGCTCCAAGTTTTCATTTTCTCTGTAATCAGTGTATGACTTCTCAATGAGTGGGGAAGGAAACCACCAGAAATGAGTTGGTAAATTAAGAACAGTTGTAAATATTTGGGAAAGAAAACAAAGAGTTTCTAAATGTAGATCTATGCTGAAAGAGGAAATTGGCACCCAAAACAATGCACTTATCATCATATCTGAAGAACTTTGCATCAAAACACAAAACTAATAGGATTGGGATATGACTGAGTCATAGGCCATATGACATTTCCAAGAGGATCATTTCATGTTTTACAAATTCTGCAAATAAAAAGATCTTTCCATATGTAAAATAAAACCAGCCCCCTGAAATCCTGTTGTAAGCTGACAATTAGACCTTCTCTGGATGGGGAGGCTGAAGATAGGTAGGATTATGGGTTTGAGAAGCACAGACAATGTCAAAGGCAACCTCAGAATGATGAGGTTGAGAAAGAATCCAGACTGCAGGCTATGTTGATCAGGGCTTCTGTAACAACTTGAGATTTGGGCTTCTGTTATAGTTTAGTTCTGGAGCCCAAAGGCTCATGTGTTGAAGGCTGGGTCCCCAGTGCAGCAGTGTTCAGAGCAGGGCCTTTGGGAAGTGATTAATCACCTATGTGTTCGTAATTTAATGGCATTGGGGGGGGGTGGTCGATGGGGTGGGGCCCTCTTGTCCTGGCCCCTTCCTCACAACGCCCCCCACCCCCCACCTGCTTCCTGGCTGTCATGAGATGGCATTATCCTTCTGCGGTGCTCTTCTGCCATGGTGTTCTGTCTCACCTTAGGCCCAGAGCAACAGAACCAGCTGCCCATGTATTGAAAACTCAGAAACTATGAGCCAAATGTCTTTCCTCTTTTGAGTTGTTTCTCTCAGGTATTTTTTCACAGTGGAAAGTTAACTAACAAAGCTTTTAAGTCAAGACTGACTCAGAGATCAATCCTGGCCAGGCCACTGACCGGCTACCTATCACGGGGTTGGATAACTACCCTAAGCCTTCCTTCTTCATCTCTATGAGGGGCACATTAACCCCAAGGTGTAAGTGGCATTAAACCTGATGTGAAATGGGAATCAGCAGGCACAGCTTCATGGCTAAGAGTGAAGAATCTGAACCCAGCTGCCAGCACTCTGCCACTTACTTGCTGTGTGACCTTAGAAAACTCACTTAACTCTCTGAGCCACCAAAAAGAGATTAGAATCTGAAATGAAGATAATAATCACTAATCATCTTTGAAATAGTGAAAATAACAGAGCAATTATGAGAATTCAATGAATTAAGGGGGGCAGACTACTTAGAATTGGCAGATTCCCTGCTCTCCATAAGAGCCAGCAATGATTACCAATTATTCAACTACCAACAGGAAAATGGGGTGGGCCTGGTGGTAGAAGTAAATGGTTAGGCAGGGTCCACGGCCTGATGCGGAGTTTTAGGAGCTGTGTTGACGACACAGGTCAGAAGCTGAAGAGCACAGCTCCCTGCACTCCATGTGCTCTGTGTCATGTGGTTTATCCCATGCTGGACAGGAGCCAGCCAGGGTGAAGAGGACAAGAGTGACACACTGCAGCTCAGCTGCAGAGACTGACAAGTAAAGTCCCTGACTGTGTCTGCAGACTCCACACAGCAGCTAATTCAAGACAGACCCGGGAGGCGGTCCTGGCCAGGACACTGACAGGCCACCTGTCACTGGGTTGGATAACCAGCAGTCAGCTGTGGCCTGTACTCTGTAGTCAGCTTGCTTTAAAACCTCAGGTATTCACAGAGAGAGAGAGTGATCTTTCTGGTGAAGGAGATAGATCTGAAGCGCTGGGGAGAGCCACCTTTTCCATTTCCACTGTTCATCCTCTGGCACGGTTATTTAAACTGCTCATCTTCAATATATGCTGTATTTGTTTTCAGGGAAAAATCAATAGAAAGAAAACTGACAAACCACTCTGCCCTTATTTCTAAGCATGCATCTCTGGCTTCTTGGCACTTGACTGGGCAGGGGACGAGCCATGTGTCCTTGCCCCAGGGACACTCAGAAAGGCACCTTCCCTACCCATGCAGGACCTCACTCCAGCAGCACCTTCTCTCTCTTAACATCTTCCTGCATCTTGAGGAAGGACGGCAGCAGCAGGGGTCCCGGAGGAGGACACCACTGCAGGGCATATCCTCTTGCCCTCTATTCTGAAATGTTCTGAAATTGTGAGTTTCCCTATGTTCCATATGGAGGCAAAACTTCACCTGCACTATTTACAGGTCCCTACAGGTGAGCATTCAGCCCACCTGGTTGGAGGGCAGTGAGCAGCTTGAGACAGGTGCCTGTGCCCTGGCAGCTGGATGGTGTGTGCATTACTGCATCACATGTGCATCACTCTCTAATACCCCAACCTTTATAGAGCCTGAGACATCCTGGGCCCCAGGGTGTGGACCTGGAGGAGTTACTGCTGCCCTTGCAACTCATATGCAGCTCTGGAAAACAGTCAGTGAGAAATAATCGTGGAATTTTCTTTAAACTACTTTCTTCTTTTAAAACCAGAATTCGGGTATATGATTAGCATGTGCAGGGCTCAGGGTTCAACCCCAGCATCAAACAAATGGAAAAAAAGAGTTAAAAAATAAAACCAGGACTTAGGCTGAACTTTCTTTGATATTGCTTACTCAATTCAAAATGGGAAATGATTGCACAGAAACTTCATGCAGAGGTCTGCCCCTCAAGTAGTGTTTGACTGGGTCTGTACTCTGTGGTAAGCTTGCTTCAAAACCTTGGGTCTACACAGAAAGAGAGCAATCTTTTGGGTGAACGAGAGACTAGAATCTGAAACACCCATACAAGGCTTACGGAAAATGCCCAGCGGGGCATACCTGCCACCAGACACATGGTACCAAGTATACCTGCCTTCCTGTTGGTGTGCACTCCCAGGAATCTTCTTTTGGAAACCTGGCCTTCTCTGAACCCCACTAAACTGCATTTAAATGACTGCTCTATTAACTGGGAAGGAGCGTGATGTGGGATCCCATTTCCTTGTATGTAAATCGGGGAGAATACTAACTGCTGCTCAGCACTACAGGAGTGAAATGAAGTCAGATCATGTGCCTGGCCAACAGGAGCAAGAGCTCACTGCTGTCCACGCCCTCCTTCCCTCCCACCCTTTGTTTCCTCCTCTGCTGTCTGGAGACAAGTTATAAGCAGAAAATTGGATGTTCACATTCTTCCTCGTGGACACCTAGAGAGGTGCATGTGTCTGTGATGCCTGCTTGTACATAGCAAGGTCAAGCAGAGCAAAGGACGAGGCCCTTGAGCCAAGCTTGAACTCAGAACCTCCAAGGAAAAGAGGTGCCCAACAGAAAGGTAAGCAGAGAGGTTCCAAGACCCAAAGGGAGCAGAGATGTCATGTAAGGTTTTCCCATAAACATTTCTTAAACCAGAAGTTCTCCATCCCAGCTGAGCAGATGGCCAAGATTCAACTAGTATAGTATCTCAAGGTTCCCAGGAGTTTCAGAAGTGTAGCTCCAGTGGAGAACTGCAGTCCACAGATTGTCAGTGCACACTTCTATGGAATAGTAAACAGAAACCTAGAGTGTAAAGGACCTGCAGCCCCAAGAATTAACCTATTTCCTCCACTCGGGCGTGGAGGGAAATGATGGTAGCTTTATGCCCCACCGGAGACCCTGGAGCCACAGTAAGTTTCTCCAGGGTCCCCTGCTCCTGCTGGCACAGCCCCTTGGCTTGCAGAAAGGGAGGGGCCCTGACTTACCCAGGGCACAGAGGGTCTGCCTTGCCTGCCAACATCAGTGCAGTCCTTGCACTTGCCTGGGCTCCTGAGTTGTCGACAGAGAAAATGGTGCACTTTACATGCCCTGTCTCCTGCCCAAGTGACACAGAACTCTACCTCATTGACAGGGAAAGCAAGAATACACAGCACAGGTCCAGTTGCCCAGGAGTTATCAGAACAGAGGAAGGACAAACATTAATGTTTAACAGAATGATCGTTATTTGCAAAGTTTGTTAAGAGTCACCAGACATCTCCCACCTGGGGCTTTCCCATTCCTGGTCATCCTTGTCTCTTTATTCCTTGGTGTCTCCAGCATATGGGTGTTTCTGCACAATCCGCATTCCACCAGCTTTCACTGAAATGAAAACAAAAGGCAAGCATGATTAGTACAGATGGGGAACTGCCTTGGAGGTTTGCCCAGTGGCCACAAGTCAGTTTGGAGACCCTGACAGTGACAATAATTAACTGGGAATAGGGGAGTAGTGTGGTTTGGAGGAGATTCAATGTGTTACCTGTGCAATGCTATCTCTTACTCCAGATGTTAGAAACTTTCCAAGACTCTGGGGTCCCTTTTTGGTTACCTCTCACATATTTTGTAAGAACAGTCACATAATCAAAGTGTGAAGCATGCGGAGCAATGGCTGCTTAGTTCTGCACATCTTATTGATACAGGGGCTTCCTAAACCCTGTCCTACCCTGTGAGCATTATTTTCTCAAATACCAGTGATGCTTTTGTAGGTGACATAGCTACAGGTGACACAAGAACAGCTACTATGTTAGTCACAGAGCCTGGTCAGGAGTGACAAAGATGTCCAGAGCAGCCCTTCCCAGGCTGTGCTGTGAAACCCTCCTATTGGTAGATGTTCATTCAGTTTTTAGGAAAACAGCCTCATTGAAGTTGGTATGGTGGCACACGCATGTAATCCAGCAGCTCAGGAAGCTGAGGCAGGAGGATTGTGAGTTCAAGTCAGCCTCAGGAACTTGGAAAGGCCCTAAGCAACTTAGTGAGACCCTGTCTCTAAATAAAACATAAAAAAAATGGATGTGGATGTGGCTCTGTGGTTAAGTGCTCTTGGGTTCACATTCTTCACATTGGGTTCAATCTCCCCCACCAAAAGCTTCATCAAGATCTAATTTATGTACAATTCATTCATGTAAATTATATAATATAGTGGTTTGAGTAAATTCAAAGTTATGCAACCATCACTACAATAAATTTCTGTCACTCAAGCAGGAAATCCCACACCTACAATCAGTTGTTCCCTGTTCACTTGTCCCCCAGCTCCCAGCAACCAATTACAACAGTTACTTGGGCTGGTCTCTGCTGGACACTTGGAATAGAAATGGAATCATAAAACACATGGGCTTGGGTGGCTGGCTCCTTTCAGACAGCACATATTCAGGTTCGCCTGTGCTGCAGTGTGAGAGCTCCATCCTTCTCAAGGACAAAACACTCTATCGCACAGACTCACCATGTTCCATTCCTCTGTTCATCACATGGTGGATATATGGGTTGTTTCCACTTTTCAGCTGTTATGGATAATAAGCTTTGAACATATTTATGTGACTTTTTCTGTGTACATATTTTCATTTTCTTAGGTTTGTACCTAGGAATGAATGGCTGGGTCACATATTGACTCTGCATTACACTTGTGAGGAACCAGGATTGCTTTTCAGTTGTGTGCTATTTTCCATTCTCACCGGTGTGAGGATTTCTGCACATGTGTCCACGTTTGTTATTGTCTATTTAATTATAGCTGTTCTAGTGGGTGTGATGTGCTATTTCATAGTAGTTTGATTCACATTTGCCAAACACTAACATGTTAATACTATCTTACAAGGAGGAAGAGAGTGGGACATGGGACCCAGGATCTAATGGGTGTAGGAAATACTAGGTTGAACAAAAGCAAATGGGCTTCTTCTAGAGAGATTTTGGGGTCCTTTAGCGTGCTAATGTGCAGCATGAAGTATTATGAGGGGCATGGAGCATGCAGTCTCCCCCAGATGTTTTTCTTTTTTTTTTTCTGTGTGTGTGTGTGTGTGTGTGTGTGTGTGTACGGACGCACTGGGGATTGAACCTAGGGGAGCTTTACCATTGAGCAACATCTCCAACCCTTTTTTAAATTTTGAGACAAGATCTCACTAAATTGTCCAGGCTGGCCTCAAACTTGTGATCCCCCTGCCTCAGCCTACCAGGTTGCTAGGATTACTGGTATGCCTGGCCCCAGATGCATTTGATTCAGTTTTTGTTTTGATCTATTTTTGGTTTTGCGGTAATACTGTTATCATTTTTTAGCACCATAATGTCCCATGGAATAGAGTTTGGAAATACTAGCCATATATCCAAAAAGCTGACCTCACATGGTGGTGTGTAGCTGAGGGTCTCTGAAGAAGCTGCACCCATTTAGAAGATCTTGAAGACTGCTTGACTGGCTGACCAAGAGTACTGCGATTGTGGAGAGATGGAAGATTTCAGATCGGGATCCCAAGCATCTTGGTATTTCTTAGGCTCTTTAGTAGCCACTTAATTTCAACTCCTGTATCTGCCATTATAACTTTAGATAAAACTCTCAGAATAAACCACTAAGCTTTGCAGACCTATAAGCATCCACCAAGCTAAGCATGTTTAAGGTAATGGCTAAAACTACAGGAAAGATTTTCTCCCTCTGCTCATAGCCAGCCTACCTGATGACCTACCAAATGTTTGCTAAGTGTATTGATTAGGACTTCCCTTATTTTGTGGCTGTAAAAGTTGCATGGTGGAGTATGTCATGCAATGCCACTTCCCAGACCACAGTCACTCATGTTTGGCTTAGGATAAACTATTTTCTTGTTTCCTTTAAAGCACAGTTGTTGTTTTACATGGACAGTGGTTGCTTCATCTGCATAAAGGGGAGAAAAATCCAAGATGGAGACATTCAAAGGAGGGAACAGCAGTCTACACCACGGGCCTCATTTACCAACTCTCAAGGAGGGGAGTGCTTGATGGAAAGAAGGGCTGGGTTTTTTGTTGTTGTTGTTTGCATTTACCCCAGGTTCTTGATGCAGACCTTAGGGAGTCCCACCCTTGCCCTACTCAGGGCAGCTACTGGGTCTTTGGCAAAGAAGCAGCCACATCCCACAGCACCATCCATATGTTACTCCAGCTCCTCCGGAGTCTCAAATCTGGGTGGACCTTGCTGGTTCACAAAAGTCCAGGGCAAGTTGATGATGCTGATGAACAGGAAGAAACTGTGAAGTTACCTCAGCCTCACATGCTCCAAGTTGATTAGTCTTAAATTTCTCAGACTTCAGGAAGATGATGACGCTTGCTTCTCAGGGACAATGGTACCCTAGCAGCTGTCCCTCAGATGAGGGCAAAACAGGCATCAAGTAAAATAAAGGGTTGTGTTTAAACAGTTTAAACAGTGCCCATGCTGGTCTGGGATTGGAAACACAATCTCCCTGTGTCTCAACACTTCTTTCATGGAGCGGGGGCATTCCACTTTGGAAAGAAAGAAATAGGATCCTGTTTAGTGATCCCCTTTTTATCCTAGGAATTAATTTCTAATCATTTTGCATCTGACTGCGAGAGCTTATGCCTTGTGGTCTCCAACTCATCAGGTCTTTACTTGATAGGCTCTGCTTCTTTTCTCATATTTCCAATTATAATAAACTTAACCATTTGGGCACACTTGTATGTGCACTTAGAGTTGTATATGCAGATATTTTGTCACCTGGGGCCCTAGGAGTTAGTCCTCCTGTTGGTTTTTGTCTGCTCCTTCTTGCTCTCGTGCAGAAAACTGTGGATCACACACTTGACTTCACCAGGCCTGTCAGGAAGATCTTATGGGGCCCAAGGTGTAGACAGCAATTCTTTCAAGAAATGCTGCTTGTGTTTCTACTAGATCAAGAGGAAGGTGCCTGAAAGTCCTTACCAAAGATTTCTTAGACTGGAATAGCCAGACTAGACAGTGTAATCTGAACCCCACTCATAGAAGCCGGCCTCATTTACCAATTCTCAAGGAGATTTATGCCTCCATTCAGAGCACATGCTGACATCTAAGGCTGGGGGGGTCCTTCCTTGCCATTCCACTGTGTTGATGGGGATGGTCCCCTCTGCCATATCTCCCCCAGGGTTTGGCTTCTGAGCATGAAGCATTATGCTGGAGTCTGGGGTTTGTGAGCCAACTCTCAGGCTGTCTGAATTTCAGTTCCTTTTTTGTTTGTTTGTTTTCTAAGGATTTTCCTTACTTTAAACTCAGATTTAAAAAAAGATAGTTGAGTACAGGAGGCTGAGGAAAGAGGATCATAAGTTCAAAGCCAGCATCAGCAACTTAGTGAGATGCTAAGCAACACAGTGAGACTCTGTCTCAAAATAAAATACAATAAAAGGGCTGGGAATGTGGCTCAGGGGTTATGAGAGAGAGAGAGAGAGAGAGAGAGAGAGAGAGAGAGAGAGAGAGAGATAAATCTACTATTAGTGGACAGCTTTTCAATCTAAGTTTTCCCAGCCTGTGTAGTACTCCATTAGAAATGGAGTTTGAAAATAAAATTCTGCAGTACAGTAAATGACTTTCCACTCTCTTGAAATGTGGAATTTGAGAATTATGTTTTGACCAAAAGAAGAGCCTAGAACTGTCCCATGAATTCTTTTTTCTTTTTAAAATTCTTTTCATAGTTGTACACAGACAGCAAGCCTTTTATTTAATTTATTTATTTTTATATGGTGCTGAGGATTGAACCCAGGGCCTCACACAAGTGCTCTTCCACTAAGCTATAGCTGCAGCCCCCATGACATGTTTTTCAAAACACATTTTCCTTTTCTCACACCTTGATCCCATGCCCTTCAGAAATTGATTAGAGATGTTGTTATGTTCCACCAAAATGCATACGTTGAAGTCTTAACACCTTAAATAGTGTGTCTTTAAAGAGGTAATTAAGTTAAAACTAGGTCAGATCCTGATCCAATAACACTGATGTCCTTATAAGAAGTGGGTACAGTGGTGCACGCCTATAATCCCAGTGACTAAGGAGGCTGAGGCAGGAGGACTGTGAGTTCAGAGCCAGCCTCAGCAACTTAATGAGGCCCTAAGCAACTCAGCAAGACTTTGTCTCTAAATAAAAACATAAAAAGGGCTGGGGATGTGGTTCAGTGATTAAGCACTCCTAATCTCCAGTACCCCTCTCCCAAAAAGGAAGAGATGCAGGGAATGCATGTGCACAGGAAAAAGGCAGAGAGAAGAGCCAACTGCCAGCCAAAGAGAGGCCTCAGGAGAAACAGCACCTACCCACACCTTGATCCTGGACTTGCAACCTCTAGAACTGTGAGAAAGAAAGGTCTTGGTATTCTGTTATGGCATCCCTAGCAAACTCATTCAGGTGCCCATTTAAAAATAATCTCTGAATCATTTCTACTTGGCAGACATAAAACATTTGAACTGTAACTCACCGATGTATTCCATAAACTAACTAAAAGTAAAAAGGGCTGTGAAACCAACTACAAAGAAAATTGATACTGAGCATCAAGGTGACATTTGAAACAATCAAGTATCTGGAAGCTCTGTGGAAAGGCCTGTCCATTCTTCCATTGAAATAAGGGCAGTGTCAGGGCCAGTCACCCAGCATTAGCATTTGCATTTAATTTTGTTTCTAAAAACAATTAACTTCATTAATCTCTCTCAGTATGTTTGGTGATTAGTGCAGCAATAAGAAGTGACAATAATAATAAGCCAAGGCTGAGACAGACTAATTTTAACTTGCAATACTTCCCCAAAATATGACAGCACAAATTTATTGTGATTTTGTATCCATGTCTCAAGAACTTTCCATTGGTAAAACTATAATGGCAGAATTATTTTCTCAGAAATCTTTGCAGAATTATTTGTCAATTTAGATATTTTTGTGAGACATTAGGAAAAAAAAAACTCGAATTTTTGTAGTGGTGGTTGTTATTCAAACAAGAGCTTCTAATTTAAGGAATAACTACATACCTCTCATCATAAGTGCTATGCAGAGGAGAAGCACGTGATCCTGGGGCCAGACCCTCGGGCTCACTTCCACCCCTGCCTGCGTGTTTGTGTGCATGTGTTTGCACGTGTGTGCACAGGCGTCTGCACGTGTGTGAATGTGCCTAGCAAGCTGTCAAAGCTCTCTGTGCCTCAAGATCCCCCTCTGTGAAGAAAGTGTCAGTATTCCTCCTCCCACAGACAGCTGAGGACTATGTGAACTGGCACCCTGGAAATACCTCCAGCAGGCCTGATACACAGAGGTGCATAGCTGTTAGCTAGTCTCACCACGTAGGGTCTCAGTCAGCTTTTCACTCCTGTGACCAAAGCACCTGACAAGAACAGGTTTAGAGGAGGAAAAGTTTATTTGAGGCTCACAGTTTTAGAGGTCTCAGTCCCTAGATGGCCAACTCCATTCCTCAGTGCCATCAGGGCCCAGGGCAAGGCAGCACACCATGGCAGATGGGTGTTGTGGAAGAGAGCAGGTCAGGATATGACCAGCAAGAAGGAGGGGGGGCAGGAGGGTGGAGAGAGAGAGAGAGAGTGAACACATGTGCTCCCTCCTCATGGACAAAATATAGTCCCCAAAGGCACACCCTCCAGCCACCCACCTCCTCCAGCCACCCACCTCCTCCAGCCATACTCTACCTGCCTGCAGTCAACACCTAGTTAATCTCTATTAGGGGGTTGATCCCTTGTCATTTCACCTCTAAACTTTCTTGCATTACCTCACACGAGCTTTTGGGGGAAACCTCCCAACTAAACTATGATAGGCAGGTTTTAAAAATTAGAATTGCATGCTTAGAGACCTCTACAGTGCTCAAATCCTTGGTGCCTGAATGTCTCCTCCCTGTGGTGACAGCATCAACCTATGACCTCCGGGTCATTGAGGAATGAAGGAGAGGCCTGCAAAGTGCTTGGCCATTGTGCTGCTGCTGATCATGTAGCCAGCTAACCATCACCAGGTAGTTACCACTACCTCACCACCTAAGCAGGGAAGCTTCCAGAGACTATGGGATCCTGGACAATCCTCCCACTTTCTGCTTTCTTTGTTGTCACTGTGCGGGCACTGCCCTGGGCACTCCTATCCATGTTCCCACTTCATCAGTTCCTCGTGCGGCAGGGCCTGAAGCAGCAGCCACCATGCACAGGCAGCCAGCAGCACAGCAGGATGAGACCCAGGATCTGCTCCCCAATCAGATCTTCCTACGCTGGGGATCCTTCCAAGATGCAGAGTGTGGAGGCTCTTCAGTGATGTAGGCTGGGGCCTACAGGTAGGTCCAGAGTACTCTATCCTCTACAGGAGGGAACTGTGAGAGGAAGTCACTGGCAGCTAGCTACTGGTAATGCTCAATAGCTGACTAGAAAAATCTATAGCAGGAAGATGGAGCGGGGAAAGAGAAGGGTCTTTCCAGGGTCACTCAGTACCTGAGGAGCCCCAGTGTGGTGCCCAGCAGGGAAGAGGAAGGGCTGTGGATGCACACAAATGTCACCAAAGCACTGACTTTGGAGACTGGAGCGTTACTTAGAAGTGTTGCTGCCTTTGTTTTTGCCTGAGAAGGGCTATTGAAATGTTATTCAAAGGGACGCTAATCCACTACAAGAAATGAAGATTCCGAGGATCATTCTGGTAGGAAGAACAATAGAAAACAACCAGAGTGTGTAGGTTAGGATTAAACCTGATGGCTAGGGCATTGTGGCGGCAGGTAAGTACATGGAATCGGACCTCTCCTCTGGTATGTGAGATTGGAGGGTGAGCCTCCTGAGAGGCACAGGGCAAGGGATGCCATCTATTTTATTCAAGAGAAATGGCTCGACTAGGAGAGAACCACTTGGCAAGAAAACAAAAAACCTTCGATGGAAGCTCATCACCCTAGTGTGGGAACCCTGTAAAGACAAAGTGGAAAGGATAAGAGGCTAGAGGCAGAGAAAAGCTGTGGGGCACTGAGTTCTGACATCTGGACTGAGAGCACACCAGCTGTGGGGGACCCCAGACTGTAGGGACGGACAGGGGCTTTCTGTCCGTACATACACACAGGTGGAAGTGCTAAAACTTGAGCTCTAGAAGAGCTGGGTGTGTCTTCCATAGCTGTGAACTCCATTCAGGACACAGCTTTGACCTCAAGGACAAACTGGGTGGGGAACTGGAAGGGGACTCTGGTGGGCAGATAACCATGTCCCCTTCAAGCTGAGAAGTGTGGGGGTCAGAAATGTAGGGAACCTTGAATTTAGGGAAAGAAATTAGTTCTAAAAATGCCAGGGGAAAGTAGGATCCATTGCCTGGAGGTGCTCAGGAGAAGCCCAGCAGTGAGGATTGTTGGCTGAAGCAGGGACTGTCCGGTATTTGCCTATCCAACTCCCAGCATCCCTTGCAGTTGGTTTGGGGTCATTTAACTGGGTCCTAGACAAAGGAATGGGAAAAGTGACTGGTGGGCAGCATTGTGTTGTTCATCTCAGGACCTTAGATGTGCTTTGTGGCAAGGGGGAATCAAGGCTGTGAGTAAGAGGCTGATCAGCTGATCTGAACATGAGGAGAATGCTTGCATTATCCACATGGCCCATGTTATCACAAGGGTCTCCAAACATGCAAGCTGTAGAGAAAGAGTCAGGGTTGGGGGCTGTGATGGAAGAAGGATGTGAGCAGCCACTGTGGCCTCTGCAGATGGAGCAGGGGCCACAAGGCGAGTGGGTGCCTCTGGACTCTGGGAACGGCAGGGGAACCATTCTCCCCCAAAGCCTCCAGAAGGACCAGCCCAGCTGACACCTTGACTCATTTTGGACTTCTTACCTCCAGAATCATAAGATAATAAAGAAGTGAATTATTTTGCAGTTACTAAAACAAACACAGTGGTCTGTTTCCCATTTGACTTTAAATAAATACACTTATGTGTAATGATTTCAAGCTTACAGTGGTTTTAAACTACCAAGGTTATTGTGTTTTACTATAGTAGTCATAAAAACTAACCCAGTGAAGCATGCCACTTGCGGGCCCCAAGCATGCTGACCCACACTTATCCCCCTCTGTCGTGGCTTTGCCTTGAAACAGCAGTGTCCTGCAGCAGGAGGGGTCTGGACCTCTGTACTGTTTCTTGTAGAGGGTTGCCCAAACTTTAATTTGTTCAGCTCACTTACTGTACTTTTTACAAAAGTGAATATCCTTTATATAAATACAAAGACTTCTGAGGTTGAGAAGGGGAAAATATTCATAAAACCAAGTCAGAACGCACAGATCATTAGCTGAAATGAAAAGGACACACATAGAAGATGTTAGAAGGGGAAAATAACCAAAGGTGGCTAGGGAACAACAGCAAAATCTAGAAAGGCTGTGGTCCAACCTGACCAGAAGCTTCTTAAAAAAAACAAAAAACAAAACAACAACAACAAAACAACCACACAATAACTTAAGGATATTTTCCCCTTGGCATGCTGAAACCAAAAGCACACCTCTGACCTGAATCTAGCTGAGAACATGAGGACGCTGTTGGGCAGTCTGTGACTACATGCTTAATACAATAAAAGACAACGGAGCTTCGCATTTCTAGCAGTAGAATGGCCTGGATAACTTGAAAACCCTCCTACAGGAAGATAATTCAGGGAGAAATGTTACCCACAACCTTATAAATTCTCCCTTAACTCATGATTGACCAACTGGTTCATATTCATATTTTCACTTGACTTAGTTCTATGGGGGGGTGCCACCTACTTTTTGAAGAAAACTATATAACATTAGTAACATTCAATGCTATCATATCAGACTTATGAGACCTCACTGACACATGGTTTTGGCTCCTCTGAGAAATGGGGGCAGGGGAATGTGGCCAGCAACATGTATTTATTCACATCACTGCCAAAACCCACAGAGACTGGCAGAGATGAGTAACAGTATAGCTTGTAATCATGTCCTCCTTTCTGCTATGGAAGGCTATTGCTGCTGTTGGGGAAAAAAGCAAGGAATCTCACTACTTTTAACTTTGATAATCCAGTTTTGCAAAACTTCTCATAAAATAAGCATTCTTCACCGGATTTCTCTGCAAATATTTTGTAGTGGAGAAGAGTGGTGGGGTCTCCAGTCACTAAATGGATTTCTTCTGCAAAGAGTTGGCAGAATGTGGTGTAGGTCATCCATCACTCTCAAGTGACGATACTTTGTACCTGCACAGAATCTTCCTTTCACACTAACCAGAAGCCTTTACAAACTGCCCCAATAATATCACACCTTCAGAGGGAGCACCTGGCAAGTGACAGGGTCCGCTGTCTGGCTATAAGCAGCAAAGGCCCTTCAGGCTGGTCCCCTGGTCACTGGCTCAGAGGAGTCAGCAAGACATATTCCAAACAGTTTAGACAGTTTTTTAAATGGCACTGTCCTCAGGGTCCCAATGTTAAGGTGACTACTAATTTAATGACAGTGCCAAGTGCTTAGAACTATGCTGACACAGTATTAAACCCAGCAAATTACAGTCACCATTTCCTGCATTGCGCAACCTAAATGAGGGAAGGGGACCACTTGCACCATTAGCACACAATGGAGAGGTCTCACACAGGGAAGTTGGAGGCTTACCATGCTTTGGGGAATAGAAGGTGAGAAAGGGCCTGAAGTAACTCCCAGGAGAAAGCTGTTTGTGGAATATCTCATGCCAGGCACAGTGAGACCCCTGGGATTTAAAGATATCAATAAGACCCAGACCTGGAAGCCAGGAGAAGAGAGCAGACAGGGGGAGGTAAGTGCAATAAAGAAAATGGTACTACTGTGGGGAGAGGGAAGAGGGGACCTGATCCAGAGAGCAATAAAGAGAAAACACAAAAGAACAGCAAGACAGTCACTGTAAGAGAATTTTATTATTTCTGATTAAGTAAAGCACGTCTGTTATCCAATTTAAGCACTTAATAAAAGTGTTCCCAAAGTTTTAAGGCAATTATTTTAATTTATGAATTATGCTCTTGGCTATCTTTGATGATTATTATAGTGGCTGGCAGAATGGCTTACTCTCTGGCAACACCAGACTAAAGAACACTGGGAGCTTCCTGGGAAAAGAGGCTTGCACACAGGTCCTCTGTAAACTGGGGAAACATGCCTCCCAGGAGCACTGCAGAGCCAATACTGCAATTTCCAATACTGTACCTTCCAAGTACCTGTCTACCTAGGCCTCTGGGCTTAGAGCCCAGGGCCTTTCCTTCAATTCTAGCCAAGTCTTATTGGCCTTTAAAATGTTGTGTGACAGTGACAGCTACCCAAAGCACTCCTGCTAGACTTGGGCCCCACAGTTAAGAGGTGTGCCCTGAAATCTCTGGAGTTTACTGTGGTTAACTGACCTGGGGGCTTTGATCCTGAGGAGGGCAGCTGAGAGCTTGGAAGAGTCACAGCAGCAAAGGCTGTGTGCTGGGACTTATCCAGAGGAAGATCTTCATGCCATCCTGGGATTTCACAGATGAGGAAATCGGAGTCCCAGAGAAATGGAGTGGCCTGTCTCCAAACTTGGAACCCAAGTTCACTGATACATAGGTGCAAATAAATTGCCTCTTCTCTTGTTAGGCATAAATAAATCATTAATTTTTGAATTCAAAAGCCTTGTAGTTTACAATTCAAGCAAAATTAGAATTCTGCATGAAAATTTCTCCCAGAGTTAACATGTACAGTTGATAATTCTGGTCTTAAAAATCTCCATATGAATATGTCTATATATGCAATTTAATTACTGCTACTTTGATTTGGTATCATTTCAGAAAATATACTTGAATGAATTCACTACCCTGGGGCAGTGGACAGTCTCAGGAAGACTGCTGCTGCAAGGTTCTGGGGTGTCAACCCTGCCATGAGGGTAAATAAAGGTGTTCCTCCCAACACAGAAGCACAGAGCTACAGGCAGCTGGGCAAGGACACCTTGCTGTAGGAATTAAAGATCAGAGCTATCCTTAAAGAAAATCCCTTCGAGGGTGGTTTTGCTTGTGTTTTGTATTTTGTTTTTCTGTGCTACCGATAGCACTCAGGGCACCGGGTACTCTATCACTTAGCAACACCTTTCTTGTTATGAGCAAAAGTTCCCAAAGCCATTTCCATTACAGTGGGACACTTTTCTAACACAGGTCCTGATAAGTCCTGTTGGAACAGTCAGCCATTTTTTTCACTCTAGCGCAAGTTGTTGCTGTTGGGAGGCTGTCACTAGTGAATTATATTCCTCCTGTGCAGTGTAACATATTTAAAGAATTGTCCCTATTCCCTGTAATGAGGCAGAGAATTTGTGTCCTACAGTGGGAGACAGATTACGAATTCTTCACTATTAGATGGCATACATGTGCCACATAAAGAAGCCTCAGTCCTCCGAGGATTTGTCAGCGAAAGATTGGGTTCTAGTACTGACGTTTGCGATTAAGACCCTAAAAGAACCCCAAACCTCAATGTGACCTGTCTTCTGTTACCTAAGTACTTTGATCTGCTCACCAAGTGTCTTTCCATATGGATCCACTGTCCCTTGAAAGGGCAGCAGAAATGGAAATCGACCAGTCTGGACAACATCAGAGCAAACAGAACTGTGAGCAGAGAGAGAAGGCCCCAGTGAACCCAAAGGCTGCTTAAATTCCTATATTCTAAGAAAGATGGCTCTTTCCTGGGTATAGCTTATTTGGCTCAGAAGTTAAACATTTTCTTTCTTTTTTTTTAAAGCACCTTTGAAAAAAAGCTGGACGTGAAAGAAAGTGAGGTAAGAGAAATCATATTGAGTGATTAATGATGAAAATGATTTCCGCTCCTTTGGTTCTTTATCAGTACCCAATGCTGTCGAGCTACAATTAATCATCCCGATATTAAAAACACAGATTCCTGTTACTCTTTAAAAAAGAAAAAGAACGAAAGAAAGAAACCCTGTACATTCTTAGTAAATAATAACAGCTCAAACTTTGTCTTTTGTAAAGTTGTGCAACTGGGCTTAGGCCCTTGTCATTAGCAAGCAACAGCCACAGGTAGACTACCTGTCGCACTCGTCATGACAGCGGGTCTTGGCGAGCGCGGGACCGGATCTGCCAACCGCAGCGGGTGGGGCAGCGGTGGAATCCTGCACAGGCTGGCAGACCGCGCGCCTGGGCGCCCGCACTCCCCTGCGCCCCCGCGCTCGGGCATCAGGGCGCGCGGTTCCTCCGGGGCTCCCCACCTCCCGGCGCCCCAGAAAGTAAGCGGAAAAGAGTCAGTACCTGAGGGCGAGTGTCCAGCTTTAGTCTCTAGTTTCCCTTAGGAGGCGAAGACATGGTGCCACCGGAGTTCCCCGGGGCTGGGCGGAGGTGGCGGCGCGGCTGGCGGACTGAAGGGAGTGCGCGTGTAAGAGCGAGAGTATGCACAAGGGGCGACCCAGCCAAGAGGGCGCGCCGCCATCCGGCGGGGGGCGTGGCCGATGAGCGTCGACGTGGATGCTCCGCCCTCTGGCACCGGGCGCGCTGACGTCACTGCGGCCTCCTATGCGCGGTTACAGAGCATGCGCAGCGGGCTGTGCCACGTTGGGGATCTTGGGGAGGAGTGAACAGGAAGGAGGGCGTGGCGTTCGGTTTTAGGGGAAGTAGGGGTCAGGGCAGGCTGAGGACCTGGAGAGTAGCGGGTGACTAAAAAGGGCCCAGCTTGAGAACACTCCTTCCTCCAGGAAACCGCTCCGCCCGCCAGTGTCCCCACGTGGACTGCCACGCGGTGGGGAGCTGAGGTCTCGTCCTGACGTCCTCAGCTAGACCCCTCCTGATGGAACCGGGGGTCGGATTTTGTTAAGAGACGACGCAAAGGATGAGCCTGCTCCCCAGGAGAGAAAGGCAGCGCCTGAAACGGTTTTCAGTCAGCTCCCCTGCTTCTTCCCCCAATTGCGGGGAAATCCCTTAGACAACGTCAAACATGACCTCCATGCTGCCAAATCCAGTGGTCACTCTTCCATTGATTCTACTTGACTTCTTAGCAGTACTTTGAAGAAGCCATCCATCCTCCTGTTCAGCTTCAGGGATGCCATGTTAGTGCCTCCTCTTGCAGTTTTGGGGCCACCCTGGCTACCCAGTCTAGATTTCTAAATATTTGAGTGTCCCAAGCCTCAACATCGCCTCTCGCCCCCGCCGCCCCTTTCCCTAGGCTTAAATGATGACTTTGTGTTCTGCTGCTACAACAAAATCTGAGAAGGGGTTAAAGAGCAGAGATTTCTTCTGGAGGCTGAGAAGTTCAAAGGCACAATGATGGCATATTGGTGAGGCCTTGGTGCAGCAACATCTCAGAGTGAAAAGTAAAAGGGTGAGGAAGAGGGCTGAACTCTCCTAATGAATTCACTGTAAGGGTGACCCCATAAAAGCAAACTTGATTCATGGGGGCAGAACTCTCATGACTTAATCACTTCCTATTAAGCCCCCATCTCCTGCATTGTTGCATTCAGGATTAAGTTCAACACTTGAACCTTGGAGGAACGTGTCAAATCAAAGAACATCTTGGATGCCTTCTATCACAGGCAAGCCCACAAGTATGACTTTCATCCACATGCTTACAGATCCCAGGCCTGCAAACCTATTTCTGTATCCTTGATCTCTTGACTGATACATTCCATTGGCTCTGAAACTCCATCAAAGAAGATACCTCCTTCAGGGCTGCCCAGTTCCTTGTGTCAGGCCACACACACTGATGCTGGCCATCCGCTGATCTTGCACTCACCCTCCATGTTTTACTATCATTAATGGCTGTGGGCCACCTGATAATTGTGATACATTGTCATTTTCTTGCATTCACATCAGAAGTTGCAAACCAGTAAGAACAGCTTAGAAGGAAATCCTGGAATAACAGTGAAGCACTTTTCTCCTCTATAGTATTGGGAATCGAATCCAAGGCCTCACACATACTAGACAGGCATTCTACCAACCCAGCCCCAAAGTGCTCTTTTCACTAACACCTTTGAAGGAACAGAGAGAATCTGAAGATAGTCCTTTGGATTTTGAACTGAGAAGCTTTAAGAATACCTAACCAATTAATTTTATGAATATTTTCCTTTTTCTGTATCTATATGACTAAAAATTCAAGTCTTAACTGTAAATAATTATTTCTAAGAAATACAAAATAAAAACTTTAGAAAGAAAACATTGTATTAAAGTTTTATTGGCAATGGTTTCCCCTTTTTGGCACATAACGTAGCAGGCATAACCTGTGGCATCTCAGACTCAATAACAAACAGGATTGTTAGGGAATGCCGGGGTAAAAGGAGGAGCTTTCTGAGGAAAGAGCGGAGTGACCCAAGGGTCTGGGGGTCACAGACACCAATGGGATGGCCTGAGGTCTGAGAGGACTAGACTGATGGGGCCCTCTAGTGTAACAGCATGTACAGTGCCACATGTTCAGAGCAGAGTTCCTTGTCACCTACTTACCCACCAATAGCTTCCTCTCTGGAGCAGAGGCTAAGCTACTCCAGCAGTGTGCCAACTGGGCAGCATTCCTGCTGAAGAAGACATTTAAGGAGGAATTGAACTTAGCTTTAAAAACACAGATTTTCAACCTCCCTTGCAGGGGGTGGTGAGGTGTCGCATTTCTGACCACTGAAATGTACCTGGAATCTGTGGGGGGGAAAGCAGAGGGAAGTGTCCTGGTTTGTATCTGGAATGCCTCCCAGGATTTAAGAGATGAGGCTTTTGGGAAGTGGCCTCATCAGAGCCATTGAAGCCAAGTGGACCATAGGGAGGTGGGAGCATGTTGAAGGAAGAAGGTCACTGGGGCCTTCCCTGGAGTGGTCTTTCTTCTCTCCTGACCCATCCCCTCTCTTCACTGTGGCCATGAGCTGAGCAGTTTTCCTCCCCCACACCCTTCTGCCACGGTGTTCTGCCTCACCTCCTGCCCAAGGCCATGGAGACTATGGACCACTGACCACTGACTGAGAGCTCTGAAGCCATGAACCAAAATAAATCTTTCCCATCAGGTATTTTGATAACATAACAAATGAGTTATCACCTTGAGGCAGCCAAAGGCTTGAAAACCACACGTGGACGATGGCAGGGCACAAGGCCAAAGCACATGGGACTTGAAAACAAGTCCCTGTTATATGGAGACCTTGTGCTTGGAGGCTGTGTGGATGGCCAGATGCAAGCTAGAGCCCTTGCAGCCCACCAGGCATAGCATGATGGGGCCCTGCCCAGCTGTCAGCTCATCTCTCGTGGCTCCAGTGGCCACACTGTCCCATGTGATGCTCCTTTAGTGGGACAAGCTGCTTCTTCCCTTCAGGCCTTAACATCAACCATTTCCACCACTAAGAACCATCTCTCCATATCCTGTGTGATCAACTCCTTCCTGTTTTGTAATCAGCTTCCTGAGGCCTTGTCTTGAACCATTTCCTGTGAAGAAGCCACCGAGAAGCTCAACTGATACCACTTTTACTGATTTGAATAGCTTTTCATCCTTGTCTTAAATCCCCCATGTAACTGTCTGCTCACCCACTGTCTTTCTCCATGGATGACAAGGTCATCTCCGTGAAGGGATAGACCTTGTCCATCTGGCCTGCTCCTGTGTCCCAGCTCCCAAAGCCATGGTGGGCACCGCAGCAGTGTTCAGTAGTATCTTCTCCTCATAATTCTGGAGCACAAATGCAGAATTTCTTCCAACTGTTTACCTGAATGAAGGGAGCACAGGAGGACTGCGTAGGGAATGAGGAGGATGCCCAGAATCAGAAGGTAAATGCCTCTAATCTTTCCTGATATTTACCTTCGCTGTAAACAAGCAAAGCATGTGCCTGCCTGCCTTGCTTTGCTTTTCTCTTCTCTCCCTTCCTTCCTCTCTTTCTTTCCCTCCCTCTCTCCCTTCCTTCATATCTCTCTCTCTCTCTCTCTCTCTCTCTCTCTCTCTCTCTCTCTCTCTCTCTCTCTCTCTCTCTCTCCTCTCTCTCTCTCTCTCTCTCTCTCTCTCTCTCTCTCTCTCTCTCTCTCTCTCTCTCTCTCTCTCTTCCATGTGCTACTGCAGATTATAACCAGGGACTTGCCAGTGTGCTCCTCTGAGCTACATTCCTAGCAGTTTTTAGAAAATTTGAGACAGGGCCTCACTAAGTTGCTACGATTGGCCTCACACTTCTGCTCTTTCTCCCTCAGCCTCCTGAGTGTCTGAGATTACTCAAATGTGTGCATCACTGTTCTAACTTCTAAGTAGGTTTTTCTCTGGTCTTATGTTGTTTTGAAACAATGGCATCCAATCTGATACTCCTTAATGGGAGTACTGTAAGCACTGGGAAGAGTGTTTGAAGAAGAAACAGAATTACAGATTCTCTTTTACATGTGTATACTTTGTAACCTTGGTGATATCAAGACATGAACTTGAAAATCTCTTGTGCTAGTCAGCTTTCCACCACTACAACAAACACCTGTGATAAATTAATTTATACATATATATAAAAGAGGTTGGGCTTTGGGAGAGAGCACTTACCAGCATGCCTGAGGCCTTGAGTTTGATGTCCAGCATTGTAAAAATCTTCATTTTGGCTCATATTTTTGGATGTTCTAGTTCAGGAGGGATTGACTTCATTGCTTTAGGGTCCGTGGTGAAGCAGCACATCATGTTGGGGGTGCATGGTGGAGTGAAACCATTCACACTGTGTTCTGAGGTGCCATCATCCCTAAGGACATGCCCCCAGTGGCCTGAAAGCCTCTCACCAGAACCCACCTCTTAAAGTTTTGATCACCTCCCAATAGCCCCCAACTGGGCACCAAGCCTTTACCACATGGGCATTTGGGGACATTCCAGATGAAACTGTAGGACCTCCCCAGGAATGGAGAGTTCAGGGCTTTGGATCAACGCACCTATCTCTGAGTTATCCCATTACTGCCTATGGGTTCCTGAGGCGTGGCGACATCTCTGGCCTTCTTGATGGAGAAAATGAGCCTGTGAAGGGCAGTATTGGTACCTTAGTGGGAAGGCCCTAGAGAGTCTGCTTTTGCCACCATTCCCACCTCATGCTGCAAACCATACTGTCCTAGAGAACGTCCTGTTAGTACTGCAGTGGGAGTTTTTCACCAGCCTTCATAAAACGCATGAATTGTCACATGTCATATTATAATGACCCCATGCATCAAACAGTTCCATGAACCTTGCATTCTTATTCCAGGTTAGCTCCACTTTCTGTCTTCTAATGCTGCTGTCTGGTGGATGAGAACTTTTACAGTGTTAGTCCTTACACAGAATCTCTTCCATTATTGATTTTTCTCATAAAGCGAGGGCAACAGTCATTTTCGACTTTGCTTTGTAACATCCAGAATGATGTTATTTTTCTCTCCCTCTCCTCCTCCTCCTCCTCCTCCTCCTCCTCCTCCTCCTCCTCCTCCTTCTTTGTGATGGGGATTGAACCCAAGGCCTTGTGCATATTAGGCAAGTGCTTTACCACTGAGCAACATTCCAGTCTGACACGCAGGATATTTTTTATAATATATTACAGAGGCTTTAAATAAAATCAATTTAAATATAAAGTATTTGGCATATGCACATCTACACTAGAATACTTGAAGAGGATACACACCTTCTGTCCCAAAGCCAAATAAAAACGATAGAGCATCACATATCACATATCTTGCCCCCCCCCCACATGAGGAATCTCTGGAGGTTTCATTGTCATTTAGTCACAGGGTAATTGAGAAACACTTTGGGGAACTTTTCAAAAGCAGCTGTTCAGCTAATAAAGAACACAGAGATCAACTTTAGTCATATATGAAGTTTTATATTAGTAAAAGATATTTGAAGGAAAAAAATATCCAATCTGAACCTTGGCAAAATATCCATCTTATCTTTATTTGGAAGTTAGAAAATAGAAACTGAAAAAGATGACAATAATGCAACCATGAATACTGATTTCCCACTGAATTTCCAAACGCTTGAAAGTTATTTATGAAAAATGTGTCTTAGCAAGAAACTAGGGAAGGGGAGGGATAAATTGTATTTCTGGCTCTTCCTCTGAGCCATTCTTTGACCTTGTGCAAGCTCCTTACATATTCTGTGATTCTAATTATGCATTGGAGGCAATAATACTTATCTTACTTAGGGATTCAAATAGTTATTCAATATTATGTCTTAGCATTTATCTCCTCATATGAAATTTCTTACAAGGGTGTATGAATTGCTATAAGTTAAAAAATAAACATGACAAGACATCAAAAATAAAGAGGCTTTCAGCAAGACAAAATAATCTCCAGGGAGCCTGAAATTTGAAATTGAAGAATAACATGTCTTATTACCTACTCCCCTTTTTAAAAAGATTCTATCTAGGAGGCAGCAGCATGGGGACATTTTTTTCTAATCCCTCCTTCCTTAAACAAAACAAAACATGAAACGTTTCAAAAGGCTCTTGAAGGGTCAGTGTAACATATCTGGGGGCACCGTAGAAACAGCAGAAGGGCCGCTTATCTGCCTTCTCAAGCCCGAGAGGCTCTGCTCAGACATTTCTCATCGGCTCCATCTGGAAAGAGAGCCTGCAAGTGACTGACCTAGGTGTCTGGACCTAGGGCCGAGACTGAGCCTTCCAGAATGCTCCATCCTCTCTGAGTCTCAGAGCTGCTACCTCCACACAGAGAGAGTAATGCCCCCCTAGGATGTTTACAAGAGGCACAGGTGATAGTGCTCAGGATTCTTTGTCAACCTGAAGGAAATAAACAAATCTACTAGAAGCACATTGCTTGTTGATGAGAGATTTTAGAGAAATAGCAAAGTGAAATAGACTTAGAATACAAGGCAGAATGTGATGGTATTCTAGGAAGGGTCTCACTGGTGCTGTGTGGGGAGGAAGGGTGAGGATGAGCAGATGTCACAGCAGGAAATGGACCTGAGACTTTCCCCTTGGCAGGAGATGGGGGTATTCAGACGAAGGAGAGCAGAGGGGAGGCGTGGAGGTGGGGACAGAGCCTGGCCCCAGAAGACCTGCAGGCAGCAGATCTCCTGCTGGGTCAGTCTGAAGGGAAGGCAGGGGCCCCTCACCTGTGTGGCCTTCATTCTCTTGCCAGGAACCACAGGAAAATTCCACTGCACACTGGAGAGAGAAGAAGAGTGGCATGCAACAAATAATATTCAAAAACATAATTTCAACTTCAGTTTGGTGCAGCCACTCTGGAAAGCATTATGGAAATGCCTCAGAAAACTTAGAATGGAGCCACCATTTGACCCAGCTATCCCACTTCTTGGTTTATACCCAAAGGACTTAAAATCAGCATGCTACAGTGATGCAGCCACATCAGTGTTTATCGAAGCTCAATTCATAAGAGCTAAACTATGGAACCAACCTAGGTGCCCTTCAATAGATAAATGAGATAAAAAAAATGTGGTTTATATACACAATGGAATATTACTCAGCCTTAAAGAAGAATGAAATTATGGCATTCGCTGGTAAATGGATGGAACTGGAGACAATCATGCTAGGCAAAATAAGCCAATCCCCCAAAACCAAAGCCCGAAGGTTTCTCTGATATGCAGATGCTAACTTACAATAAGGGGGGGGGGCAGCTAGGGAAGAATAGAGGCAGCTAGGGAAGAATAGAGGTACTTTGGATTAGGCAGAGGGGATTAGGCAGAGGGGAATAGAGGTACTTTGGATTAGGAAGGGGAAGGGGTATGGGGGATGGAAGGATAGTAGAATCAATCAGACATTATTACCCTATGAGCATATATGATTGCATGACTGGTGTGATTCTACACCAGGTAAAATCAGAAAAATGAGAAGTTATACTGCATTTATGCATGATGTGTCAAAGTGCATTCTACTGTCATGCATAACTATTACAACAACAGCAGGACAAAAAACCCCACTTAATTTGAACCTCCCAGATCCCCTGAATGGGTTTAGGGAACCTCCAGTGTTCCTCCTAACACACTTTGAGAACCGCTGTCCTAGAAATTCCTTAGATACTTATTGATAGAAGATACAAAATTTAAAAAAAAATCTGGATTAGTAATGTGACCACCACAGTGGAGGGGGTGGGGTCATCAGCACCATGACAACATGACAGGCTGGGCCTGCCGTGTGAGCTGGTGCAGCCCCAGTGGCCTGGTCAGCAGGTGGGGCTTGGGGCTCCCCTCTCCTGGACACCCACAGATGCTGGGGGGCACCTGGGCCTTGTCCCCCAGAGAACGGCTTCCCTACACAGCAGCGTCTCTGGACCCACGGGGCCCTCATTCTGTGCTGTTCTGCCTCATGGATGGTGGCTTGTGCAACCTCAGGGTCTACAGGGTTAAGGGCTCCGTTTCCCTCAGGGCTGTTTCCACAGGCCCCTGAGTGTGGGATGGAGTCCGCCGGCCGTGTTTCCCCCACAGCGCCCTCTTGTGCTTTCTTGCAGTGGGACACGTGGTGTTTGGGCTAAGGAAGAGCTTTTTATGAGCACACTTTCACAGAAAAATGCAAAAGCAATGACCTTTTGTTGGTCACTTTCCATGTCTGTGAACAAACACCTGAGACAAACCCCTCAAAAGGAGGGAGATTGATGTCCACTCACAGTTTCAGAGGCTTCAATCTGTGATTGCTTGGCCCAGCAGCTCTTGGCCACAAAGTGAGGCCACTCATGGTGGAAGAAGCCTTGGCTGAGAAAAGGTGTCCAGGAAGCAGAGAGAGAGGGAGGGAGGAAGGGACCAGGGACACAATATACCCTTCATCACCACGTCTCCAATGACCTATTTCCTCAGGTAGGCCCCGCGTCCCCGTTCCCACCACCAGCTGGGGACAAGCCTTCACCCTGCAAGCTCTTGGGGCACATCCCAGATCTAGACCAAGACAACTTTCAAAAACCCAAATAGGGCTGGGGATGTGGCTCAAGCAGTAGCGGGCTCACCTGGCATGCACAGGGCACTGGGTTTGATCCTCAGCACCACATAAAAATAAAATAAAGATGTTGTATCCACCGAAAACTGAAAAATAAATATTAAAAAAAATTCTCTCTCTCTCTTCTCTCTCTCTGTCTCTTAAAAAACCCTGAATAACAGTAAGACCAACTGGAAAAATCCCGGCGGCATCACCCATTGCTGCCCACGTGTGGAATGGGCCACTGACTACATCCTGTGGCACGTCGCTCGGCTTCCAGGAAGCCAGAAAAGGACCCTTCCCAGCTGTCTGTCTCTGTGGACTGTCCCTGGGATCCTGGCTGGTGTGTTTCCCAGGATTCAGCAGCAGCTGGGGTGTGGGAGTACCCTGTGCCACTTGCATCACAGTGTGTGGCGGGTTGGGGGGGGAGTGTTGTCAGCACTGCTGGTCACCGAGGTCATCAGCCTGGTGATCACCTTGCTGGTGGAGGGTTGTCCACCAGCAAGGTGGACAAGACTTAAGCTGTACAAGACTTAAGCTCGCATGTTGGTGAGTTCAGCTCTTTATTAGGAATCAGTGTGAACACGGGCTTAATTTCTTTTATTGGGAGATGGTATGAGTGTCCCCCAAGAATTCATGTGTTGAAATGGAATCTCACTGGGAGGTGTTGAGAAGGTGGAAACTTAATCTAGCCATAGTGTGTAGAGGTGGGGTTTGGGGAAAGGATTAAAGTCTATATTAACAAGCATATATCT
Organism: Marmota monax; assembly: GCF_021218885.2. Taxonomy (NCBI): domain Eukaryota; kingdom Metazoa; phylum Chordata; class Mammalia; order Rodentia; family Sciuridae; genus Marmota; species Marmota monax. Next base: position 267,235 of record NW_026693298.1, read on the forward strand.
GGGCATAATTCTGGAAGATACTTTTATGCTCTTCCCCTCTTTCCTTTATTCTTTCTGTCTATTCTATTTTAGAGATGGCTGGTAATATCCCTAACACAATTAAAGGCTATTTTTCCAGCTGAAATTACTTGGGTTTCTTTTTAAACCATTTTTCTTCTCGGGAAGGACTTTCCCATCATTGATTTATTTTTAAGGAAAGCTACACAATGCCAATTTCCCTCAGGGTCACTCAGTCTTGATAGAATTCTGATTCCAGGAGACAACTCTGAAATAAAGGGGCTAGATATTGGATGGTGCTTATAGGGACCCCGGAGTTCCTAGTTCCAAAAGCCTATGAGCAATCACCAAAACACCATGTTAGATCTACCATGCCATACAGAGCGATGAGAATCAACCCTGTTTAGGAGAGCTGAGGGGCTGGTGGTGTATACAGGGGTGCCTCCAGGTGACAGGGCTGTCCTCTATAGGGCAGAATGTGGCAGGACCCCTGCTTCTCTGTCACAGGCTCAACCACAGAGACAACTGCACAGCCTAGGGCTGTCCCTCTGTTCCTCTTTTCACCTCATCTAGGTAAAGATGGCTTATCTTCATCTAGCATAACTTGGGTCTTATCATGTTCCCATAATGCCTGATTATGTTGGTCCCAGGGCTAACAGTTTGGTCAGTGCTGACAGCCTAACCAGGACAAGCGTGGACCCTCACCTCCCTTTAGGCTGACCTTTCCACCTCCTCAGTTTCCTCTGGTGCTCTTTGTAGGACATTTCACCCTGAACTCTCAGTGCCTCAACAACACTAACGTCGATTCTTAGGTCAAGTTGATGGGGAGAGTTCTGCCCTGTGAGCCGATCAGCAGTAGGCATCCCACATCTCTGTCACCTGCACATGTGGCCTCCCTGGCAGCTGCAGTTGGGAGGACCTGGCTGGAGGGCCTCCATCCAGCTTTTAAAGTTGTCCACCAGAAGCAAAATTTCTGCCCCTAGCATTGATCAAATTCTGAATTCCACTTGAATATCCAGAGAGTCACGAAGGTCTAATGCAAGTCCCCGTTCATGTTTTGTGGTGATTTATCTTAATCTTGTTTTGTAGATCAGTTGATCTGTTTTATATTTTCCCTGATAGCTTGAGCTGCCTTTTCATCTCTCCTTCCTCTGCCCAGGCTCTCCTCTCCCTCTCCAGACTCTGCTCCATGCTTTATTGCTGCCCGTTCATGAAGGCTGTTCCCCTTTTGGAGAGTACAATGGTGAAGCCATAAAGTGTGACCAAGCTCAACAGCGGAGGGCAGACAAGTGGTCTCACTTTAAACTTTTAATGGGATGATTGCTACTCACATTGGAAAGTGGAGACCTTGCTGAAACATGGGTTCTGACCCAGGACATTTGGGGTGGGGCTGCAAATTTCCTTTCTAAACATGTTCTCAGATGAGGTTGATGCTGCCCATCTGAGGACATTTTGAGAACCATGGACAGTGTTTGGGAAGCAGGTTGTTTCTGTTTTCCTAGACTTATTCTTGTTTGGAAGCTGACATTTTCTGCAGCCTAACACAGCAGGGGTGACATGGTAGGGAAAGGAAATTAAATTATATTTTGGTGTGAAATGTGGGAAAAGAGCTATTTGTTGCTTGTTCTGGAAAGCGAAGGGTAAGCTTTTGTAGGCAATTCTAAGGGATACCTGGGGTTGCTGGAAGCAGTTTTTCTCCCATTCCTCCTGGGCTGCCAGCAACAATGGCTGTTCTACCCCAGAGATTCCTTTGTAAATGGGAACATTTCCCTAGTGCAGATGGGAACACTTCACTCAGCCTGCACTTAAGGGTGCCTTCTAGGTCATATGAAGAGTTTTTCTTAGGATTTGCTTTTGAGTTTGATGGAAGGGTTTACTAGCAACGCCTTGTTCAAATCTAAAAGAAAACAAGGTAAGTGAACAAAATTTCATTTTTCACAATGCCTCCTGTGAGGCACCTCAACATCACCTTCTTCTTATTTCAGGTGGGCTAGGTAATGAGGTGCATCTGGGAGGAACTGACGTTAACCCACTGATGATGTCACATGTGTAGCCCATCCTCACTCATTTCAGCTGCACCAGCTGTTTGGGATGATTTGCTGTAACTCCTTTCCCTATCAGCCAACATTTAAAAATAACTGAGACTCCCTTCCTGTTGTTACACATGGGATACTTCTTAACCCCATATTATGATTACAAGGTGCAGAATGGTTCTAGTCCAGAATTGTTTTTGAGAGTTAAAATAGGGTTGGGCTCAAAAATGTGCTCATTGGTGGGCTTTTGGGGCTTTAGGGAAGTTGAAAGGAGGATTCGTGCTTAGCCCTTCTAGAGCTTCCCCTGAAAGCTTTTCCTGAAATGCCCCAAGTTGACTGCTGAATCTGTGATCAAGAGTCCCCAAGTTAGGTGTGATTCCAGGTGGAAAATGTTCTCCATTGACTGCTATGTTGAGTTATTTAGGATTCTTATCTAAATTTTCAAAATTTCTTTTGAGTGAGAACAAATATTTTTGCTCTTTTGATTTCAAAAGTTGATGAAGTAACTATTATACTTTTTGAAAACAACCTTAATTGGACAGCTTCTTTTTAATGATAACCATTCTAAAACATCTGAAAACACTTTCAAACCTTTCTCCAAACACTTATTTTTTACACAACTGTAATCCATAACTATGGCGTATTGCTTTTTAATTTTTCCTTTTACTTTTTGTTTAATGTTATTATACACTTTTTCCATATTTCAAGGTAGTCATCTTAAACACATTTTTAAATTGGGGATAAATATTGCACAGTGGGCACAGTGTCCATTATTAGCCTGAACACCTGCTTTCCATCTTCCATCCTGGTTCATCTCTTTTTTTCCCTAGTGTTGATATTTCTTCACTGAACAATTTGATGCATACACATTGTTTCCTCCTGTTGAAATATGCTCTTGGACTGTTTTCTCTGGGTTGACCTGAGAGACCCTGGTTTGTTCCCTTTTCCATGTGCTGTCATCACCCTTTAAAAAGTGAAGAGCCAGATTAACATGACATTATGGTGGCAAGGTTTAGCATGTCACCTTTCTGCTGTGTGACATCTCTGTGATGGATAAGACCTTTATGTTCCACTTTTATCTCTATACCTCTTTTTCTTTATCCCAATGTGGAAAACCCTCTGTGTGAAAGACATCCTCATTATGGTAGCTTGTTACTCTCTGATGACAGTGTTAAGTCAAGTGCATGAGTAGCCAGGAGGGGACTTCTGGGGGTGCAGTTGAGGAGAAGAGCTCTCACTCTTGGTGTGTAGCGGTGATGTTCTCAGACTCCCTGTGGGACCAGAAAATCTCATTGCTCACCAGGTGCCACCGGCAGTAAGTTTTCTCTTTGGGAAATGTGAGCACTGAATGCAACTCTAGGTTGGCACCATCATGACCCATGATGGCAATCCACATCTGTTTATGAGTGTGCGACCAGTCTCAGGAGCCCACTCTGGTCCAAGACCAACACTGGGAGGCTGGCAATGCTTGCACAGGGGACAACTCTCTATTTGGAACACATTATCATTTTCATGATGTATTTCCCTTTGTGTCTTTTCTGTTTGTCCACATTTAGATTAATTCAACAGACATACATTGAGTCTCTGCTATGTATCAGGTACTGAAGAGATGATAAAAATAAAGGTAGTTAATGTTTGTGCTCTTTCTGAGAGCTTAAGGATACTGTTGCATGCACACATCAATCTCCTGAATAAGATAGGGCTCTGTTCTCAGGTAAATTATGGTGATATTATAAAAATGCCTTGTTTAACTGAATCTGGGGGTTTGAACAAAACGGAATAGTGTTGGGAGGTAGAGGTGTTAAACTTCCAATGAGAGAAGGAGTTTAAATGAAGACAATTCTTCAAAATGGCAAAGTAGATTAAGTTAATGTCTCACATTAATGAAGGGATTCCAAATGAGTGGCCATGCATTTTTTAGTAAATCATGAAAAAATACTCTATTCAGAAAATGAATATTTGAAATGATTGACAGCTTACCTTGCCTGTCTTGTTCTCTCCTGATTTACTTCTTTATGGAGAGAAGAGCGGCAGTGACAACATTCAGAATCGATGGGTGCTCAGGGTCAAATGGGTTTGCTTTGGGGCTGCCAGGAAAGCGTTTGTTTGGAGATGCTACCATGGCCTGCAGCAAAGCAGATCTGTAATTTTAGCTCTGGAAATAGTATTCAGTTCAAGGTAAGTTTAAAAAAATAGCATCTGTCTCTTCTGAATACATGTTGTTTTTGACACACTCTTCCTCTTGATGTGCTAAGGATGCCTGGAGCTACATAAGGAGATTTGATATTAACTCTTAAATTAAACCACTCAGGAAAAATAACAAGAGCAGTATAGAAAGGACATTTGTTGAATAGGAGTTTTCTTATGATGATTATGGAGCCACATTTCAGTTTTCTCGTGTGCACAGTGTTCTGGTTTCAGGCTGCTGGACAGAACCCAGTGGAAGTGGATGTTTCATGGGGGACTTGGGAATTGTTTGGCAGTCTTGTAGTCTAAGAGAAATCTTCATTACAATAGACACTTGCAATTTGCAGAAGACTCCACAAATTCAGAGAGGGTCAGTCTGTTGAGTATAAAAAGGAGGAACAAAATCAATTTCTTCATGGAAGGGATAACTCTCATTTCTACAATATAAAGGAAAATGCCATTTTCCACATTTAATATTGACCTATACCATCCAGTATACCAGAAAGGGAAGTAATTGTTTTGTAGCCAATAATTAAGGCAATTGGCCATAAGCTTTGGCTCTGCTAAGTTGTCCCTCCTGTCACATTTGTGTGCAGTGATGGGTCAGACAGGGACAATACCAGGTTCCTCACCAGCTGCATTTGTTTATGCCAGTCACACAGGTGCAGGGGCACTTGGTGTCTTTGAAGGTTGTAGCTCCTGCTTTCATAGAAGCAAACAGAATGCAGGTGCTGACTTATGGGTTGGGGCTGGTCCTCTCTGGCCAGAGAAGCCTCAGGTGACCTATTGGTTCTCCTCAATCCATTCATTACCTTTCAAAATCATAACTTCTCTGGATGTCATTACATGAGCAATATTGGGAAACATCATGGTGGAGGACAGATCCTTGGAGAAGATGCTAGCTAATCTGAGGCTTCTAGTTCAAGAAAGAGAATCCTAGGCAGAGGGTACAGCATATGAAAATAGAGGCAAGCAGTACCGTGACACCTCAGGGCAACAGCTGGCATTTGGTACAGTTGGGAAGAAGGGGAATGAGGGGGAGGGGAGGTTTGATGGGTGAAGGTTACAGAGACGTGTACAGACAGCTCTTGGTTTCCCAATCCCAACTCTAAGCAGGGCCATTGAAGGATCCTAAGGAAAGTGGTTCTTTTGTCTGGGCTAGTTGCAGGGAGACTGGAGGATAGGAAAAGACAGCAGGTAAACTGAGTGGGCAGCTTGGACAGTTTGCAGGAATCCAGGGGAGTACTCATGACACTCTCAGAAAAGGCAAAAACAACCATTAGATAAAACTGTCCTTTGCAAATTATAGTGATCTGCAAATACTGATTTTAAAATATACCTGAGCAGATTACCTATGTGAATTGAAGGTAAGAGCTGTATCTATCTGCCAGGCCAATTGAAAAAAAAAGAAATCCTTGAGAGTCTAGGTGAAATTTAAAGAATTTTTATGTATTTTTTTTCAATAGAGTAGGTTTTGCTTGCTAGAGGAGAATGCTTCTCCAGAGCAACATAGAAATGCTTAGCATACATAGACATTACCAGAAGTGGTTGGAACAGTCAAACAAGAAGGTCCAAGAAAGAAGGAGGCACCCTCTGGTTGTTTCTGGTCTTTGGGGATTTTGTTTGTTCTCACAGTGTGACAGTTCATCTTACATTTGGGGATTTGCATACAATCAACCAGGCTGTATCCTATTTTCTCTGTATCTTTGGTGACTGATGATTCCAGTGTGGCATATTGAAGTTCATACATCCCCACTGAGACCCTGACACTGCCAATATATGGAGGCATTACATTTGGACAATTCTGGAACTTTTATATTTTGGAAGTTAGGGTTTCTGTTTCTGTGCTACATTGTAGTGGAGTTTATTGAGCCTTGATGGCTGTCTCAAATACATGACAGTTGATTCTCCTGATTTGCTAGCATTGGAGATTTTTTTAAGTGCAATTCATTGTGGTGCCAAACCACAGAGGCATCCATAGGAGGAGGAGTTTGGGCTTGAGGTCTTGCTGGAGGTGGGGCATGTTCTCTTCTGAAGGTCCTTAAGAATAACATGGAGTCAATTCCCTACCTCCAAGAGGCTCACAGGGGGTTTTACTTGAATAAATGAGCTGTTAGGTATTTTCCAGCCTTGTTGCTCTATGTTTATGAACCTTTTATTCAGCCTAACATAGCATCTGTCTTAGTCTTCCTTCTGTTACTATAAAGAAGTGAGGTTTATTTAGCTCACAGTTCTAGAGGTTCAAGAGCACAGTGCTGGCATCTGCTCAGCTCCTGGGCAGGTCTCAAGGCAGATGGCTTCACTATGCCATGGGACCATGTGTATGGGGTACAGATGGAAGCTGATCCAGGAGAGTCTGACGTAATTTCATAACAACCCATTCTCATCCAGTCCCAAGAGACTTGCATAAAGCCCTTTCAAGAGTGGTGCCCCCCAACCTAATGACCTTCCACCATACCCCACCTAGCCTAAAATGTCCCACCACATCTCAACATGCCTCAAAGAGGACATGATTCTTTGGGGTCTCATTCACATAGTATAAGCATCCAGTAGAACAAGGTTTCAGACAAGGAGCTTTTGACATTATGGTGTTAGGATAATGTTTGAAGCTCTTCGAGAGGTCAAGCCTCAATGACAAGGGCCAAGGGTGAAACTTCCACACACGTTACTTTGAGGTGCTGCTAAGGCTCCACGTGGTTATTAGGCTTTCAGTAGCTGGAAGGCAAATTACTCATTATGATTAACTAATTAGGGGGTGGAAATGGAGACTTGTCATCTTCATTATTCTCTTGGCACATATTGTTCCTAATTTTTGGCTTTTTTGCATCGGGATAAAGGGCACTTCAGTCATGGCTTTCTAAAGAGGGCACATCTTGGAGGTACACTAAATCCAGATTTGGTTTCCTTGTCTCCACAAAGATAACGTGTCATCTGTGCGCAAGGATTGTGACTAGTGATAGGGTTTATAATCATCTTTAGATCAAGAGGTAAAACTGAAGCAGAAATAAATGAAAGCTGAAAGCTCTTGGGAGAGGTGGTTATTAATTCTGCCTGGGAGATAAGGGGTTCCGGAAGGAGCAACTCTTGATGTGGGCTCTGAGCACAGAGTGGGTGAGAGATGGGGTCTGGGAGGGAGAGCATGACAGGGGAACCATAGGGACAAGCCCTGCAATATGAAGTTGCTCGGTGTGTATTCCTTCCACACATGTTCAAAGATGTCATTCAAAGTCTGGGCACAGGAGAAATCAAGTGGGCAAGTTCCTCCTTGCCTAGAGGTTCTGAGAAGCTAGGTATGCCATGAACTGGGCATTGGACAGGTGGTTTCAGGGCACAGAGCCCCGTGGTAAAATGCCACTGCATGATGGGTAGAGGAATTCAGGCTCTGCTTTCTGGTCTGTGGCAGTAGGGACTCTAACTGGCTCTGTAGACCAATCTTTTGAGATTCTACGAATTTGTAGGACCTCAGCCTCAAATACCTGAGTTGTGTCTGGGAGCAAGCACCTGTAAGGGCCTGTCCTGCCCCACACAGCAATTCTCCTGAGTCTTCACCTGGTCCTTCTTTGTTGCTGTGGCTTGGGCTCTCCACTGCCATGCCATGGCCCAGCAAGTCCTGGGAAAACCTGCACTCTGGTCCCTCCTAATTCTTGTCACAATGGGATAGGGGAATATGGTGGTAGCAAGAGAGAAACCCCAAACAACCTTTAAAGTTTTTATCATCAGATGTTAGACTAGGGCTGGTTTTCCTGCGCAGGTGGCTCTGAACCTCTGATGTGGAAACTGGTAGTTTCTGAACCTATGTTACCTGACACCATTCCAGAGCAGCAGAAGGGCCCCCACAGCAACACCTGGGTCAACCTGAGAGCTTTCTCCAGGGTTACCTACTTAGGTCAGAAGGGCAGGGAGCAGATGCTCAGGGTGGCCCTCAGTTGAGGATGGATGGGAGTGAAGGATACATGCCTCTGCTTCTTCCTCCTTCACTCTGTCAGTTCCTGCTCTGTCTCCTTGGACCTGCACCTTCATCTTTTCAACTCAAGGACAGTGCGGGGAGTCATAGGCTCATTACTGTACTGCAGCCTGAATCTTTCTCCAGACACAAGCTGGCGCAATTGCAGGACATCCCACACTTGTTTTTTCTTGTCTACTGATCACTGTCTCCTATTCCTCAATTGCCTATTGTCCACTGTTTCTTTCTATCTTCTCTTTTTTGGTCAAAAATTTTGTTTAAATATATTAATTAACTTTTTCATTTGCTGGATTATATTATCCCTAATGGTGGGGTGCTTTGTGGCATGTTCATATATGTACGTAATAGTTTGGTCAAGTTCATTCCCAGTACCTCCCCTTCTCCGTCCTCCCTCCCCCAGCCATTCCTCCACTTTCCTGGTCTCCCTTCTCATTTCATGCTCCCTTTATGTTATTGAGTGTCCTAATTATTTAAGAGTAAATGCATTCCCTGTTACTCCATAGAAATCAGACGTGGAAGTCTGGGGTGATTGCAATTCAGTGGAGAAAGTGTGATCTTCTGGGGGAGCAGGGCTGGACAATTAACATCTGTATGGGAAGAGCTGAGCTTTCAGCTCTGCTGTCCATCATGCCAAAACATAAAACAGAAACGAATTGAATTAGATCCAAACCCTGAATATGATAACTAAATGATACATTGAGAAGAAACAGGAGAAAATCTTCACAGCTCTGGGGTAGACAAAGATTTCTTAGGACCAACAAAACAAACAAACAAAAACTCCATTAATTAACTATAAGATTTTAAAGAGCAATACTTCAATGAATTTTAAAAAGTTTGCTCTTCAAAAGATACTATTAAAAATGAAGTGACAAAATCACAAACTTGGAAAAGTATGTTTACAGTGCACATATGCATCAAAGGACTTGCATCTGGAAATTATAAAGCACTCTAATGACTTAATAAGGAGAAAACACACAATCCAGTAAAATATGGGTACCTCTTTTGATCAGTAACTTGAAAGAAAAGAAAATGTCGAAAGAGCTAGTAAGTACATGAATACATGTTCATTATTCATGAGAGAAAACCCAATTAAAGCCACTAGTCACCAAATAAAAAGGATAAAATTTAAAGAACTGACAATACCAAATGTCAGTGAGGATGTGAAGGGTTGGAACTCTCAGATCTTTCTTTGGGTGGATATACCAGCAACTCCTTTTGTAAACAGTTCAGTAGTCTCTTAAAAAGTTATGACGTGCCTTTAGTAAGGCCTTAAGCAACTTTGTTAGACACTGTCTCAAAATAAAAAGGGGCTGGGGATGAGGCTTTGTGGTTAATCACCTCTGAGTTCAATCTCTGGTTTAAAAAAGTTACATGAATATTATATGTATATTATATGACCTGATGGTCTACTGCCATGTATTTACCCCGAAGAAAAATAAATATGTACTCCTTCCACCACCATGAAAAACAAAGATAAACAAAATTCTAGTGTACAATATACAAAAATGTGTATTCACAGGAGCTCCAAATTGGAATCTACTCAAATGTCCATCAACAAGGTGATGGGTGAAAAATGGAGTCACATCTATACAATGGAACTGCACTCAGCAATGAAGGAAGTACTTATACATGTATCAGCAGAGATGCACTCACAACCACAGGCTGAATGAAAGGCACGAGGAACAAGAGCACATACTGAGTTTATTTCTATGAAATTCTAGAACATGTGAAGCTAATCAGTAGTGCAAAAAGCACAACAGTGGTTGCCTGGGGTCATGCATTGGCAGAGATGGACAGCAAAGGGGAGCCCTTAGGTGGGAGAGAGTGTGTCTCAACTGGAGCAGGCACAAGGCCATCCATTGGTCGAAGGTGCTGAATGTACAGGTAGACATGTTTTGGCATGTATAACTTATAACTCTGTAAAGTTAATCTTAAAATAAAAATTGTGGTGGCCATCTTTCTAGTAACTTCAAACATTTTCATTGATTAAGGATAATTTATTTCTTGAGTGTTTACTATGAGTTGGATGCCAGGTGTTTCCCATTTCACAAGCTACCTAGAATGTTAGCCCTACTGACGTCCCCATTTCATAGACAGAGAAACTGTGGCTTCCAGAGTAAAGCCATGGGAGGAACTGACTTGATATCACTGGAGCATCGGATGGAGACTGGATTGAAGACACAGTCTTTTGGATTCCAGAGTCTTTGCTCTTGTCCACTCTATGAAGAAGTGTTGTTGGTCATAGAGGCTGCACTTCTGCTTCCTTAATAAAATAAAAGCCACCTACTTAGCTTTGGTGTGAGGGCCTGGACCCTTATGCAGGGAGCTGGGGCAGTGGACAGTGTACTGGCACAACCCAATCTTCTCACTGGTGGCCCTTCCTCCAACAGTGATACTGGAGTCGGGGGGTGGGACAGTGTGGACACGCAGCACTTGGGGAATTACTCATCCCTCTTGCTGCCTGAGCCAGGTGCAGGAGTCGCAGATCACAGAGCCTGCAGGGCCCCAGGTGTGGAGGTTCCAGTGCTCTTGTGCACCTGAGTCATCTCCTTCTTCTTAGTGGCATCATTTTTCATCTGTGGTCAAAGCTGCCCTGGACCATCCCTCAAAGTGAGGCAGAATGGGCTGCTGTCCCTGCAGAAACCCCTTTCTTGTCTTGTAGGCATGGCTGACCCCACATCCCACCCAGGAAAGGCATGAGCAGTATGCAGTTCTCATCAGGGAAGAGATGGAGCTGCACTTGGGGAGATCTCTAGCCCTCACCTGTCCCAACTCTCATCTGATTCTACCTGTCCCCAAGACAGGTGGACAGAGAAGAGCAATGTTATAGATCTTGAAAACTGAGGCCTACCCACTTCTACCCATACCCCATGAGGAGTCAAGGGGCACTCTGAATTGAAATTAGGTTGGATGTAGAACCCCCTTTATAGCTCTTGAACCCTGGAGCTTATGGGAGGTCATGCATTTTAATAGCTTAGTAGTCACGTTGCTAGATTTACAGATTTAGTAGGCCATAGAGGGACCTTCTACAGTGGCTTCTGAAAAAGAAAATGGGGTAGGAGGGTTCTGGCTCCTTGGGTGGATTACAGCATGGACCCTAATGTAGCCATTTAATAGCCCTTGGCCCACAAGGGGATACAGAGGTCTAGGGCTGAAAAGAGAAGGTCGAAATTTCCTCAGCAAACCCAACCCTTGAGAGAGGGAAAAGGAGGCCCAGTAACTGCTGGTTGCATAGGGATTATGTATTTTCTCAAATCTATAAGCTCTTCTAGTGGCTAACTAAATGACACACATACTCAGCTTCCCCAAGAATGCAGATCCAAGAGCATTTGAGACAATATTCAAATGTCTTGTGAACTCTTTTCTGTATCCGACCTAATTTCAGTTCTGAGCAAAAGGTCCCTCAGGTTCCCTGAGACAGAAATGGTTCTACAGGAATGTTGACTGGCTCAAACCATCACTCAAGGAAGCACCAATGTTGAAAAATCCCCAACTATCAACCTCTGCACCCCATCTCCCAGCCTTCCAATTTGATTCACAAGCAGCGATGGAAGAAGGAGGAGAATGAAGAACAATTAAGAGAAAGATGGGTACTTAAGTGGAGATTGGAAGGATGGAATGAAAGAGGAGAGAGATCTTTCCAGGACTGAGGAACACTAAAGAGGAGGGGGCTGCTGGCTCAAGACTGTGGTTGCCTGGCTTCTGAGACCATCATGCGTTTCCTTCATGGGTCCTCTTCCAGCTGCTTTCCCTTCAATTTCACATAGTCATCTTCCTTCCTCCCTCCTTTCTTTCCTTTCCTTCATTGCTCCTCTTCCCCTCTAGCCCTTTTCTGTAAAGTACAGGAAAAAGAGATGAGCAGAGTTCAGAGTCTATTTACCAGGCCACTTCAGGTAACTCACTGTTTCAGTATCAGCAATCCTGATCCATTTAGCTTTTCTCACCAGAAGCTCCTTTTTAATTAAGTTACAGTGGTCTCCTCTTTCACTGTTGATTTTCATTTTTTAAACTGTGCAAGCTCTTCGAGTAAGCAACCTCAGAACATCCTCTTTTCACATTTGAGGCGGCAGTAATTAGATCAGATTTGCTGAGCCTGTGGGAATCCCACAACCAAAGTGATCTTAATGGTGGTTTAATGTCTGAACTCCTCTGTCTTATGTGTGAGGTCACTAAGTGGATAAAGGGAATGGCTTTGACATCCTGGTGCCTATTGAAGTTTAGAGAATGGCTTAAGGGTGGAAGGTTTGTGTGTTTTTCTTTACTAGTTGAGAAACTGTGAACCCCTGAACCCATGTCAGATCCCACCATGCATCTGGGGGCTTTCATCCCTCCGTATGTAAGGTACCTGGAGATATTTTATTCAATTCAGAGAAAGTAAAGATTTTATGGATGGCAAAGTCTTGTAAATCAGGAAGCAGTAAGCAAGTGGAAGTGCTCAGTGGTCTTTAATAGGAGAGGCATTTTATCTTTAAAGGAAAGCTTTGTTATCTTCCAAATAGAGACATACCGGTATTTTGGGTTCATTGTAGAAGACTTTACAGGAAATTTATTTATAACTTTATGGAGTCTTATCAAACACCCACTTCATAGAATAGAGACTATTTTTAATGGTGTTACCTCTAAATATTATTTCTCATAGATGGTATGAGGGAAATGGAGAAAGAGCCCAAATAAATTGTCCAAAGCATGGAATCATCATTGTCTCAGACTGTTACCTGACTTAAAATTTCTCCTGTCTTAGGAAGCCAAGTACCACCACCTGGCCTTTCCCTAGGGAAACACTGAGTCTAGTCTCCAAATCCCACAAACTTCACTTTCCATTCAATAATAATAAAATTCTTTGCCAGTTGGTTCCTTTGATCTGTCTGAGTCTTTTCCAACTACCAGATGATTTCTGAGCAGAGACCACCTCATTATTCTTGTAAAACCAGTCCATTATCCCAGTTACCTTCTCCCCTAATAGCCACCCAGCACACTTTGACACCACCTCATTTATTGACCAGGCATGGTACCAGGATCCCAGGATGACCTTAAGCTGCTGCTCTCTTTTAGGAAACTGCAAAGCAAACACAGGTATGACTGCCAGACAGAGAGATGAGGGCATAAGCGAAGCTTGCCATCAGGGCAGGGAGGGGGTCCACATGTGATCACAGACTCAGAGAACCCTGCCTGAGGATGAAGACATTTAGTCTAAGCCTGAGGGACGTGTAGAAGTTAAATGGTGGCAGTGTGTATTCCAGGTAGAGAGAGGACCCACTGTGAAGACTTTGTGGGTAACCAATTATTTGGGATGGTTAGGTCAGATTTGCTGAGCCTGTAGGAATCCCACAACCAAAGTGATCTAAATGGTGCCTTAATGTCTGAATTCTTCTGTCTTATGTGTGAGGTCACTAAATGGATAAAAGTAATGGCTTTGACATCCTGATGCCTATTGAAGTTTGGAGAATGGCGAATGGCTTGTCCTTGGAGGGACAAGTATAGGTAGACAGTTGGAGCTACCATTGGGGCAGTTACTGATTGTGAAGGTTATTGAAATTCAAACTCTACCCCAACAGTTCTTAGAAAGGAATTGAAGATGTCTAGCAGCGTAACTGGATGTATGTTGAAGAAGGATGAATCTCTCGTAGATGATAGAGTGGATGGACTCATTCCATGAAAAGGGAAGCCATTGAGGTTGCTGCTGTGGTATTCCAGGTGAGAGGAAATAAGGGCTGGATGGATGCAGAGATGCAGGAAGAGGAGGAACGTGTAGAACAGAAATATCAGGACTGTCAGGATGGGAACTGATACAGGCAGGGAAGGGAGAAGGAAGAATTGAGAATGCCCAGACTGCTGCCTGGGCTGGGGGTGTAGAAGGTGGGGCTTGCAGAAGGCTGGAGGGAAGTGGACCCAGCCTGCACATGCTGTGGGGTGGGGTGAAGCTGACAGAGCTGTCTCTCATTCAGTTCTCGGTGGCCTTGAGACACGAACTAGTGGGTACCTAGTCAACTGCAGACAGTGGGAATAAATGACTTCTGAGGGAAGTGCACAGAGCAGGAAGACTGGCATTCAGAGAGTGAATGTAGAAAGAAGAATCCAGCAGCACCAGGAAAGGAGGCGGCAGGGGGAGGGAGGGAGGCCTGAATGTCCCAGATGTACCACGGGGTTCTGACATGTGTCTCTGCTCTGCTGTGTGCTCCATTTCCTTCTCTCTTTGAGTTGCTCTGGAAGAATGGACATCCTTCCTTCCACTGTGCACTCCCCAAATCTGGTTAACGTTCTGGGTAAGGATGGACCCTGTCTCTGAACACCATCCATTACTGTGTCTTGTGGTTCCTTTTCCTGAAGAAAGTTTATTTCTTCTTAGTCTTGGGAAATTGTTAAAATCACCAACCAATATTTTTTAAAGAATGGTTCACAGTTTAGAGAAAATTTGAATAAAAATACTTGGGAAGAGTTATATATTTGCCTATGTAGGTCGAACTTTTCTTGATCAATAGGAGGCTTGTTCTACACAAGTTTATGGAGTATTAACTCACACAGATGTGGTTTTATTCTTCAGCACTTTTTTTAAAATCAAATGGTCCCAAACCAGATTTTCTGGGTGTTATATGCTCTTTTAATTTTCTTTTTCGTTTATTTTTTATCATATCAGGGGAGCTCCGACTATATAATATTGTGACTTCCCTGGGAATGGGCACCTTCTTTACTTCTGTGTGCTAACCTAATCTTCTCTAGGGGAAGTGATCAATGAACGTATAGTGTGTGATAAACAGATTGTTTCCAGCCTTTCAGCCAAATCATCAATTGGCACTCCAAAGATTCCCATTCTTTTTTCTTCTTGTTGTTTCATTTCCAGACCCTGCAGAAATAAAATAACAAAATCATATTCTAAGATATATTAGTTTATGTGGCTATTCCAAGAGAATCTTTCTCTAAAAAGGAAACTACACAAATTTTACTAATTGCTATAAAATTTTATCTCATATTGGATATATTAAAAGACTGTACAATCTTGACCTTAAACATTGAAATCCACTGTTTTTTATCAACAGAGGACTGATTTGGGGGACTGTCTCATTTTAAAGATAGCTCCATCAGTTTTAGAAATTTCCTCTTTAAACATATTTAACTCAAAGAGGGTGGGTTAAATAAAATTTGAAATAGATATAGGAACATAATTAGTACTATGATTCACTGTCCTTTAATATCCCTTAAGTAGCTCATGAAGATAAGCACACTTGAGAGACAGAGGGACAGAGTCTGAATGAGGTCCTCTGCTGCTGTGAAGATCCCCACCGACCTACTGTCTTGTGCTGTAGGTCAGCAGGGCTGCGTTGCTGCGCAGGCCCTGGAGAGAACTGCTTCATTCCCTTTCCTAGCTTCTGGTGGAGCTGGGTCCTTCAACAAGACTTAGGAAAGCCAACTTAAACTAAGAGAACCCAACAAATCTCATTAGCTCATTGCCTGAAAAAAACGGAGGTAAGCAATGCCTAAGATGTTCTGACATAACCATCAGGGCGTGGTGTCCCTTTGTCCCCTGGCTCTGACTTCTGCCTCCTTGGTCTCATTCCCAGGACCGTGTGGTGGTCCTTGTCAGGTCCTGACTCACATCTTCCTACTTCTAAGGAAAAGTCGGGAAGGTCTCCTTGAATTTCTTTAGTTCTGATCGGGTAACACAATCCTCCTTGGGCCAATCACAGTGACCAGGGAGATACCATCCTCTGACTGGTCATGTCTGAGTCCTGGGGCCAAAGGAAAATCAACCCCTCTCAATGGACATGGGCAGAGAAATGTTGTGGCATTATTATTAGCAGAAGAGTGAATAGGTGCTTGGTGGCGAGAGTACATCAGTGTCCACGACTGCTGGGAGGGAAGCATCTTCCAGCACATCTTGGTCTCAGTATTTAAAACAGTTCAATTTCACAAATGAGTACAAAGTCATTACTAAAAATTCTACATGAGGATTGGCAAGTTAGTGCTGCAGATAGTCAAGATGCCCGCAGTTGTCACAGAAAAACCTGGAGAAAGATGTCCCCAGGACGTGAAACGAAGGTTCCCTTCTAAAAATGTGGTCATCCAGAATGTGCCTTGTGGAGTGTGAGTCAGTTCTGAGTTCCTTGCTAGGGTGATTTGCTTAAGGGTAACTTAAGGTTGACTGAGTGTCAACCTCTCCATCTCTTATGTAATGCCTGGTAAGGAATTTCTGAACCAATTAATAGCTTGCAGAAGTGACTCAAGGAATGGTCATTTTAAACATATGCCCTGGGATCTGTGAGAAATACTCTTGTCCAGGCAAAAGGTGAATGGTCTAGGATCACATCGCTATCAGGGGAGATCTGCAAACTAATCGACTCTGCCTCAGTGTATCTGAAGACTGTGTGAAAATTCAGTTCTTGGTCCAGGAGGAACCTAGGAAGTAAAGACAAAGGGCTGGGGCTTTTCAGGATCAAGGGAGGATGGCCTGTCCAGCTAAGTCAGCTTGGGCTGCTATATAGCACATTACCATAGAGACAGTGTCTTATAAACAATAGAAATGCACGTTCCACAGTTGTGGAGACTGCAAGTCCGAGATCGGGGTGCTAGCCTGGTCAGGCTTGAACAGGGTGTCTTTCCATGTTACAAACTGCAGAATCCTCACCGTTACCTCACTTGGTAAAAGGAGCCAGGAGTCTCTCTAGGGTCCCTCTTAGAAAGGCACTAGTACCATTCATGAGGCTCTGTGCCCAGGACTCAATCACTTCCTAATACCATTACCCCGACAGGTAAAGTTCTGAGGACATAAACATTCAGACCACAGCACCAGTTTACCCCTGTGTGGCTTTCTTTTTCCCGCATCTGTCACTCCTTGGCCCCCCCAAACTTCAGGCTTTGTCTCTTCTCAACTCAGGTCCTGTTGGGGTCCCTCCTTGCCTGCAGGCATCCTGAGACCCCAACAGTATTGATATCTCAGGGCTCATCTTGGTGTCTTCTTCCACTTGGGGACCACAATCCTATGTAGACCTTTGTCCAAAGGTGCAGGCATTTTGTCCAGTTTTCAAGGTGCTTAAGGTGGGAGGGTAAACCCAGCTCCTGCTATTCTAAGGGGTTCTTGGTCTTTGCAGTGAATTCATTGGGTCTGGGTGTGAGATCCAAGGAGGATATCTGGAATGAAGAAATGGAGCAGGAAACCGGGAGAATTGGATGGAGTTCTTTACTCAGACTGCTAGGTGCCTTTCTCGCAGCTTCTCCTAGTTGTCTGATGAACAACAGAGAGTAAATGTGATTTCCTCTGGCACCCACAGGGCAGCAGCAGCCACTAGGGTTCCTGGTTGGGCAGTTTGGAGGCTGGATTTTGGCACCTGTGCCTGGAACATTCCCTCCTGTCTGTTTCTGCAGCCCTCCCCACACTCCTGTGATACCTCCTTTTCCTCCATGATCCACCAGATTCAGCCACTCACTTGAAAGACCCATTGTTTTAGGGCTGTTATTTGACTGAGTAGTAAATAATCAACAAAAGAGTGACCAAAAAATAGGATATCACTTTATCCAATCAAGAAAGGCTAAATTTAAATAGCTGCTTCTGGTTAGACCAGAGTCCTCTCTTCCATGCCATCTCTGTATGCCACAGACTGATGCCAAAGACCAAAAGAAAATGAAAACATTAATTATTTTTATGTCTTCCTATTGTTGACTGGAATGATTTTTCCATTTGAAGTAAAATCTCCTTGTTAGTCTAGTGACTATTACTGGATGTTTTAATAACCTGTGCCAACACCTTACAAATCATATTTTGGAACAAGTTTCTAGGCTTCTTCAATATTTCCAGTGATGGGCATTTGTAATCAAGGTATAGGGCATGTGAAGTTGACAAATGTCACTCTCTCAGGCAAACAAACTCTGTTTAATTAATTGTATATTTTTTCCATTCTTTTACATTCATAAGCTGAACATGTACTACACAGACTTATAATTTATTCCTTTGAAAAATGAGCACATCTAGCATAGTACAGAAACCAGGGCCATTTTTATGAATAAATGTGCATTTTCTTGAAGCAATGTGCTTGAAGTGGAAATAGTGTTGGGCTCCAAGGTGGGTCACCTGAGCTGGCTGGTAGAGAAGAAGCTTCTGGAATCAACTAGGCCAGGCGTGAATACAGGAGACAGGAAAGGCTATCTGAATCAAGTCCACGGATTCCTTGTCTTTTTGAACAGGAACTAATGTATCCATGGCCTGTAAGAAGTTTCTGATGGGTGTTGCTTAGAAGTGTGTATTCAAATTTCGGAATGGAGAACTTCTCTCATCATCAAGAATTACTTGGTGAAATTTTTATAGACAGGCAAGACACTACTTTGTCATTGAAACCTTTGAAATAGGGTGAGAGAGAGTGAAAAAAAAATCTACAAGTGAATAAATGGACGAGCTGAGAACTTGATAGGGGAGACATTGACCTAGCTGCTGTTTATGCCTGCAAGAAATTCTGAGTGTTTTTAAAATAGATCTAAATTCAAAACCATTATAGCAAGAAATGAATGCTTCATTGAACTTATTGCTGTGTAAGAAGGAAAAAAAGTAGATATCAAAGAATAAGTTTTCTGGAAAGGACCTTGCAAATCCTTCTATTTTGACACTCTTATTATGCTAACAGGGGAAATTGAGGCTCAGACAAGAAAGTGACCTGTCCAAGGTGCCTTATTAGGTAGTGAGAGAATTCTTTGGACTGAGTGTTTGTCACCCCTTCCCTTCCCCCCTTGAAGCCTAACCCCAGTGTGACGGTGTTGGGAGGCAGAACCTTCAGGAGGTGATTAGGTCATGAGGGTGGAACCACCCTGAGTGGAGTTAGTGTCTGGTTTGGGGTAATTTCCTATTGCTATATCAAAATACTGAGATGGGGTGATTTCTAAAGTGTATTTGGCTCATGGTTCTGGAAGCTGGGAAGTCCTGGAGAGTGGAGCTGGCCTCTGCTTAATCAGAGCAATTGGGCTTCATCTCAGGGACATAAGAACAGTTCAACACATGAAACCAATAAATGTCATTCACCACATAAACAGGATTAAGGACAAGAACCACATGATCATCCAATAAAAGTAGAAAAAGACTTCAAAAAAATCCAGCATCAATTAATGTTAAAAATGCCAGAGGAACTAGCATTGTAAGGAACTTAGCTCAACATTATAAAGGCTGTATATGACAAACCCAAAGCTAACATTATGTTGAACAGAGAATGATTGAGAACATTTCTTCTAAAATCAGGAACAAGCCAAGGATGTCTGCAATCACCTCTCTTACACAACATAGTTCTTGAAACTTTAGCTATCATAATCAGGTATAAAAAGGAAATCAAAGAGATACAAATAGGAGAAAAAGTGAAATGATCTCTGTTTGCTGATGACCTGATCCTACATCTAGAAGACTCAAAAAACCACACCAGAAGACTTCTAGAGATCACAATCAAAGTCAGAAAAGCAGAAGGATACAAGATCGACATTCCTAAATCAATAGCTTTCCTATATGCCAAAATGAATTTTCTGAGAAATAGGGATAACTATCCCATTCATGATAACCTTAAGAATAAAATACTAGCAGAGGAGGTGAAACACCTCTGTAATGAAAACTGCAAATCCCTGAAGAGAGAAATTGAAGAAGACCTTAGAAGATGGAAAGACCTCCATAATCTCAGACAGAATTAATGTTGTCAAAATGATCACACTAACAAAATCACTCACAGATTATATACAATCCCCATCAAACACCAATGAGATTTTTCACAGAACTAGAAACATAAAAGTTCTAAAATTTATCTATAAATGTGAATAAAAAAAATAAAAGCAGAATAACCAAAGTACTAATAAGCAAGAAAAGCAATGCCGGAAGCACCACAATACCTGATCTCAAATTATACCACAGCGATATAGTAACAAAACAGCCTGGTATTGGTGTTCAAATTGACATGAAGACCAACAAAATAGAAGACACAGAGACCAGCCCACATAGGCACAGGCATCTGATAGTCAACGAAGGTGCCAAAAACATCTGTTGGAGAAAAAATAGACTCTTAACAAATGGTGCTTTGAAACCTGGATATGCATATGTAGAAAATGAGACCAGATCCCTCTCGCCCATCACAAAAGTCAACTCAAAATGGATCAAGGCCTATGGGAAGTAGGCCAGAAACTTTGCAACTGTTAGAAGAAAACATGGGCTTGATGCTACATTGTATGGGCACCAAGTTCCTTAACAAGACCCCTGAAGCTCAAGGAAACAAAAACAAAAAATAATCAAGAATCAATAAGTCAGACAGCATCGAATTCTAAAACTTCTGCACAACAAAGGAAACAATTAGGAGTAGGAAGAGAGAGCCTATAGAATGATAAAATCTTTGCCAGCTACTCTGCTGACAGGGTATTAATATCCAGAATATATAAAGAAATAAAAAAACTTAATAACCAAAAACAAATAATCCAATCAATAAACGGGCAAAAGAAGAAACAAATGGCCAACAAATATATGAAAAAAATGTTCAACATCCTTAGCAATCAGAGAAATGCAAATTAAAGTATGTTGAGATTTCATCTCACTCCAGTTAGAATGCATTCATCAAGAATACAAATAATAAATTCTGGCAAGGATGTGGGGAAAATGGCACAGTTGTGCATTGTTGGTAGAACTATACGTTGGTACAAACACTTGTAAAACAGTATGAAGTTTCCTCAAAAGACTAGAAATGGGTCACCATATGACCTAGATATCCCACTCCTTGATATTTATCCAAAAGAACTAAAATCAGCATATTCGAGTGATGTGGACACATCCACGTTTACAGAAGTGCAATTCACAATAGCCAAGTGATGGAACCAGCCCAGGTGCCCACGAACTGATGAATGGATAAGGAAAATGTGGTCTAAATACACCATGGAGCTTTACTCAGCCACAAAGAAGAATGAAACTATGGAGTTTGCTGGTAAATGGATGGAACTGAAAAACATAAGTCTAAGTAAAATAAACCAGATTCAGAAAGTCAAAGGTTGAATGTTTTCTATGCAGAAGCTAGAGAAAAGTGAGGTGGGGAAAGGGGTGGATATGGGTGGATCATATGAAAATAAAAGGGAGATCAGTGGAGTAGAGGAGGGGGATAAAGAGGGAGAGGGAGGGGCAGGAAAAGGAAAGAACCACAGAAGGAACTTGACCCTATTATGCTGTACCCATATGTGAATATACCACAGTGAACCTCACCTTATGTATATCTACAAAGTGCCCATTTAAAAAAAAACAATAAATACATAGAAGCTGCCGCAGTCTGGCTGGGCACGAATAACCAAGCCACCACAAAGCCTTGTAGGTTCAAACAGCAACTAATTTATTTCAACTTTTACCGGCACTGCACACGCGCTTTTCTGCCAACGCCACCCACGTGGCCTTCTCCCTGGACACACCACACACCAACCAGAAATCCCTCCTCCAGAAATCCCTCCTCCAGCACTTCTCCAACCAATGGGAACTCTCCGGGAATCCCCGTGAGAACTCCAAAGTAGTGGGCACCCAGGCAGCAAGAGCTGCCCCATTGCCTGACAGTAAAGGTCAAATATACAATACAATCAATCCAGCATCACAGCAATTATATATAGCTTAACTCAAATCATCATCTCAATGGTTCCATGGCGTCACCTTTCAACCATTCCCTCTGGCAAATGCCAGGCGTCATTCTGACCTGTCGGCTCTCAACAAGAAGCAAGATCATAGAGTAGAGTATGGGGAAGACTAAGGGAAGGAAGAGGGGAAGGAAAGAGCAAGTAGTAGGTACTGAAATGGCACAAATTACATTTCATGCATGTATAATTATGTCAAAATGAATCTCACTGTTATGTGTAACTATAATTCACTATTAAAAACAATACAAGAAAAAAGATGATATAGCCTGAATAGATGTCAGTGTCCAAACACCTTGGAGAAAGAAAATTTGAAGGGGTATAAATGCAAGTTCAAAATAAGAGAGAACTTTCTTGCTATCTATTGTATGGATTGGGCTCACTTAAACTGGTATGCATCCCTGGAACGCTATGAACGCTGTGGGAACATTGTTCAAGAATGCTGTCTGTTTGATTCTTACTTGGACTAGGTGGCTCCAAGCTCCATTCTAACTCAAAGGTTAAAAGTGCTAACTACAGCATTACCTCCCATGCCCACCACATACTCGGTGACTCAGGCATGTTATTTAACCTTTGCTGAATCTTTCTTTCCTGGTTTGAAGCTCAGGAAGATCAGATACATTTCTCAGGAATTTTCTTAAAAATCAACTTTAAAATGCACAACAAGGTCTTTAGTATAGTACATGGTACATGATGGTTTTTCAAAGGAAGGCTTGTGTCTTTGCAGCTTTCCATTCTCCCATCTTTAACAACTCTTTCAGCATGAGCATGTGACCCCATAACAACTAATGAGATACCCTGAGACTTTCGCTGAGTCTTCTTGCTTAATGGATTTGAGGCTGAGAGGACAAACTTCCTGGAGATCTTATTACATCTGAACTCAGAGATGAAAACCAGGACAGCGGGAGAGGGAGATGAGAGCGAGGGAGAAACAAGCCAGAGACGACTCTGGCCCCTGAACCCAGCAGAACCTGCAGCTTAATGACTTCCAGACTTTTCCTTTACAAGTGTCAGTTAATTTCATTCTGTTCCTGCTGTCTGGGTCAGGGTTTCAGTCACGTGAAACCAAAGAATTGTGACAGATGCAGTCCATATCCATACAGTTTAAATATCATTGTTTCTTGTGAAGCCCCAACCTGGCAACTACTTTCCCTCCTTCCCTGTGTGGAGCCACTGAAAGTTCTGCCTTTCTGAATCCTCTACCTCTTCTCAGAGCCCCAAGGGTGGCTGGCTTCGGTGTTTTAAGGATGTGTCAGCCTAAAAAGTCTTCTTGATATTTTTGGCAGCTCTCAGTTTAGAGATGGTACCTTTACAACAAAAACTGCATCTTTTTAAAGTGCTTTTTAAGTGCCAAAGCCAAATCCATAGCAACATCTAAAATTTCTTCAACTGAGTTTGGCATCTGGCCTGAGCAGGTAGTGCCAAGTCTGGGTCTCATGGTCAATCAAATATCACATTGGAAACAGAAATGCTGAGACATGCTCAGTCACAACATAGAGTTACAGATATTTTTCTTTCTTCTTTTTTTTGTATGTGTTTGTTTCATTTGTGCCTTCCCCTGTTTGCTGACCTTGTAAAAACCTGCTGCAGATGGGGCAAGGGCTGGAGTCAAGAAGACAGAAGCTCTGGTGCCACCTGTGAAGCAGGCTGTTGCAGTCCCACTCTGATTATCTCAGAGGCCACCTTGTCTTAATGACCTCTGGAGACTCTGCTGATGAGCTCCCAGGAAGCAGGTGGGTCTTTCAATGTACAGGAACCTGGATGTTGGCAGCCCAGGTGCTGGAGGAAGAGCTCCAAGACCCGACAGGAGTCTGTGGATATCAGTCATTTAATGCTGGTATTCTTCCCAGGGGAGGCTCTTCCTCTATTAGTGTTATGTAGGCCCCCCTCCAAAACTTTATTTGGGAGTTTAGGTTGATGAATTGCCATTGTGAAAGGTGTCAGAAACAAAATGGAGTCACTTGTGTCAAAACTCAATAAAACAGTAAACAAATGAAGCAGAGAGGTTAAGAAGGGAACCTCATGCGTGCATGCCTGATGACAAGAACTGTCAGCAAACTAGTTTAATACAACCATCGCAAGGACTCTGACAGAAACACAACCTTGCATGAAGACCAACACAGACACACAAAGAACCTCCTTCTGTGAGGACATCGACCGGCAGCTGCCCGTCTAAACGTGGTCTGTCGACAGCTCCTTTATGATTGATCCTTTCAGTCAAGGATGTGTGCTTCAAACTAACTTAGATAACTTTTCAGCAGTGAAAAGATCAGAGGTGGCGCTAATGAGATATAATCTTATCTAAACAAAGTAGATTCATTTTCCAGGGCCGCCATAACACATAACTACAAACTTGGTGCCTTAAAACAACAGAAATATATTCTTTCTCAGTTCTGGATGTCAGAAGTCAGAAGTGGAGGCATAGGTTACTTGGGTTCCTTCTGGAGAATCTCTTCCTGGCCCTTCCCTGGTCACTGCTTGTTTCTGGCAGTCCCTGGTTTTCCTTGGCTCAGGCTGCATGTCCCCAGCCCCTGTCTCCATCTCCACAGGGCCTCCTCCCTTGAAAGAACATGTCGA
Source organism: Marmota monax (assembly GCF_021218885.2). Lineage (NCBI taxonomy): Eukaryota > Metazoa > Chordata > Mammalia > Rodentia > Sciuridae > Marmota > Marmota monax. The sequence goes on from NW_026693298.1 coordinate 291,598, forward strand.
GGAGTTTAGGACCCACTTTCATCCAGTATGACTTCATCTCTTACCTTGATTCCTTCTACAGAGACCTGTTTCCAAATAAGTTATCTGAACTTCTCCTGGACATTTAATTTTGAGGGTAAGACTATTCAACTCAGTACAAAGAGTGAAAGCATCTCATTATCAATTAAAAAAATTACTTCTCAATCATACTTACCATATGGCTGAGTTTTTGCTTCCCAAATGTGACTGGAGAGAACCTTCACAGGTTTGTGAGGTCCAGGGGAAGTCTTATCCTTGAGGAGCTTTGAGACCCACCAAGAGGCTTTGCTCAAAGATGGAGCTGAAAAGGAAGAGGGCAAGTACTGTCCAGGAGGCAGCTGTGGCTCGGTGGAGAACCGTCAACGACATTGGCCTGTTTCCTTGGCAGAGACTCAGGCCACATCAGGAATACTGTGCCACTTGGTGAAGCCTTATGGCCTCATTTGATCAATTAATGCTTCTAAACACGGTTCTCCTGGCTGGTGCCCTCAGGATGAAGATTGGGTGCTTAGCAGCAAGTTCAGCTTTAGAATTTCTGAAGTTTGGTTGGATTCCATGGTGTTGCCCTTTGATCCCTGTATCAGTGTGCCTGGGCTGCAGTATCAGAGAACCACAGGTGGGGCCTAAACAGCAGAAATGTATTTCCTACAGTATTAGAAGTCTGGGAGGAAGGTGCTGTCACTGTTGGTTTCACTCTGGCCCTACTTGGCCACTGTGTCCTCACATGGGCTCCCTTTGTCCCTGCACTTTCAAGGAAGTGTCCAGAATTCAGATGGCAGAGCCATGAGACAAAGCCAGGCCCCAGTGCTCAGGAGCTGCAGCTGTTCCTGCCTCCGCTGCCTAACTACCCAGACCAAGAGCTTGGCCTTCCGTCCCAGACCTTGTAGCTGATTCTGAGATGAGCAGAGTTGAGCCATCCCCATGGTTTCCAGTCTAGATTACAAATTCTTGAGCAACTTTTGGAGAGGTCCGTTAAAGAGCAGAAGACAATCAGAATGAATGTAGTTAAAAATTGTGTGATTTTTAAGTAAGTTGAACATACAAGTGTTGATATTGTAACAATTTTTTCTTTGATAACTGGTTAGCTCAGATACTTGACATACAGTTTTAACATGGCTATTGATTTGCATTTAACTTGCAGTTCACTTTCCTCAGCTCTGTGACCAAAATGTTTTATCTCATAGATGTCTGCTTTCATGAGAGAATGAAGAGTCCTAGAAGCCATTAGGAAATAGACACCTGGCTTCTCTGCCAAGTGCATGACTAAAGGGAGCTTGGCTGTGTTGTGATGATTTCAGGTAGACCAGACATTGAGGAATATGGAGTAGAGTTGAACACAAGGGGGTGAGAGAGTGTTATAGTTTGGATTTGAGGTGTCCCCAAAAGCTCATGTGTGAGATAATTCAGGAATGTTGAGAGGTGAAATGATTAGATTATGAAAGCTGTAGCCCAATTAGTGGATTAATCCATTTGATGGATTAATTTGAATGCATTAATGTGTGGGGGTAACTGTAGGCAGTTGGGGCGTGGCTGGACAAAGTAGGTCACTGGGGTCATGCACTTGTAGATTAAGTCATCCTTGGCTCTCTCGGCTTCCTGTCTGCCATGAGCTTCTTTCCTCTGCCACACCCCTCTACCATGATGTTCTGCCTTACCTTGGGCCCAGTGATGGAGTTGGCCCACTGTAGACAGAATCTCTTAGAAAACCGGAGCCAAAAGAAACTTTTCCTTCTCTAAGTTTTTCTTCCCAGGCATTTTGGTCACATTGATGCAAAAATGACTAACACAGAGCAGGTAGTATGGATGAAAGTCTGGAAGGAATCCACATAGCTCATGTGGCAGGTGCCTGTGGGTGTGGAGTGGAGAGTAAATGGGCTCCTTGAAAGGGCTGGTAGCCAGATGCCCAACCTTACTGAGATAGGATTAACCTTATTTTCTGCTGTTCTCTGTATATTTTAGGGTGCCAAGTAAAGGGTGTACCCTGGGGAGTCAGACTGTCCTCTTCCTATGGCTTCTTTGCTTGGCAGGGTCTTAATCATGTTTCAGGTTGCAAAGTCTCAGTTTTATGTTGACCCACAAAATTTACCACTATGTGGCATCAAAATATCCATTCCTCTGACTTGAAAAAATGGGGCTTAATCTAGTAGGAGTCCACAGGACAAGGAGGACAAGTGTTTAAACAGTACAGAAGCCACAAATGCTATACCTATAGAAGGGGTAGTCTTTAAACTGTTTGTATGAGCATAAGCCACATTCCCCTTGATTCTGTCAGCTGGCCCAGATAGTTCGGCTTTTCCTTCCTTCCTTCCTTCCTTCCTTCCTTCCTTCCTTCCTTCCTTCCTTCCTTCCTTCCTTTCTCCTCCTCCTCCTCCTTCTTCTTCTTCCTCTTCTTCCCCCTCCTCCTCCTCTACCTCCTCCTTCTCCTCCTCTTCTTCTTTTTAAATATTTTTTTGTTGTCAGTGGACCTTGATTTAATTATAATCAGTGCTGAGAATTGACCCAGTGCTTCACACCTACTAGGCAAGTGCTCTTCCACTGAGCCACAACCCCAGCCCCTCCTTTCCTTTATGATTGTCTCAGGATCGCATCTCAGTAGGTGGTCTACTGCCACCCTCCTACTCGATCACCCTCACCTGCTGTTGAAACAGCTCTTGAAGACCCTGCATGATCTGCAAAGTACTGTGTCTGAAGCTGCTTCTCTGCCTTCTTGCTCCTTGCCATCCTTTGAGCCCACCATTGGCATTTGCCACTCTCTTCACATGAGGTCTTCCCTCCTGGTTTTGAAACCTTTGCTTTCACCTTGTGTCCTTTTCTATAGTGCACAGCCTCCCTAGAACCTTCCCCACTCCAGGACTTGCTTCTCGCCATATTCTCCTTTTCACAAATGCTCTATCCATGCCCATTTTCTTACTTTCAACCCCAGAGGAGCAATGCCTATTTTATATCTCCAGTTCAGAGTCTCTGTTACATTTCCCACTGCCAGTTGCAGCTCAGCCCCTAGATGTACCAGCAGCACAGGTAACTCCACATGTCCAAATGGAGTGGGATCTGTTTGCTGGAAAGGAAGTTTTCTACTCCTGGGTTTTGGGCAACCCAGGCTCACATCTCAGAGGCATCTTTAGGTGCTTCTTTTTCTCATCAAGTAGTGGGCAAGTGCCTCTGATCAACACTGACAATATTTTATATTAGTTTTGTTAGTTTTACTGTTAGCTCCTCCCTCAGACCCTTATTTGTTTTCTGGACTGTTGTTCTGTAATGTTCTGTGCATCACTCAGGCATTTTGTGAAAAGGCAGATATTGATGCGGAAATGCTCATGTGGGAGTGATTTTGAGTAAAATGCTCACGCTTCTGGGTCATTACAATTGTCTCATAAGTGATTGTCTCTAGACCAGGCATTCTCAAAGTGGGGTCCTCAGAAAAGCAACATGAACATCATTTGTTAGAAATGCAAATTCTTAGCCATATCCAGCCCTACCCAGGCAAGCCTTCGGACGAGCTTGCTGGGTCATGTGCTCCAGGTGATTCTGCTGCGGGCTGGAGTTTTAGAGCACCCATCTAGAGTCTGACTTTATTGTCACCACACACACCAAGGATCTTTGTACAGGTGTAATAAGAAAATGTCAATGTTTCCACAAGGCGGTTTTGCAAAGGCCTGCAGCTTTGCCCCCAGCTGATTTTTCTTTCTGTCTTAGTTAATCCTTACTCTGTTCCTAATTTTAAAATAAAAATCATCACCTTTGTTCCCTGTCCATTCCTGGTGCTTCCTATATCATCTCCTTCATTCTTGTTTCTGTTACCTGAAATGCTCCTATTCTTGCTCCATGGAAGTCTATCCTTTCTTCACATTCTAGCCAAATGCTGTCTCCTCTGTCTTGTTTCTCAGATCACCACGCTGTGGAGTGTGGCATTTTATGTTCTTGAACTCGATTGTGATTAGCATCTTGAGCAGGGCACTGGGACAGTGGTTCTCCACTGGGGCTGACCTTCCCCCCTGGGGAGCACTTGGTATTCTTTGTGAACTGAAGTTCTTGGTCCTTCACTTTGTAAGGCCACTAATAATCTAGCACATTATGATTCTCCTTGCTCTTTGATTCTACTGGTGACCAAACAATATGGCGCTTCGAGGTGAGGCATGATGTGCACAAGGTTCTCTTTCCCATAGAGCCCTCACCAAGGTGCACCCTCATGAAGATCCTGATCTGAGATGCACCGTGGGTTGTAGATTATCTCTAGGAGCTAAAGGAGACCTTGGAAACCACAAGTCCAGTTCTTATTCATTTCGTATACCAGTTCATGTGTGTGAAACTCTTGGGCAAACTAAACTCAAATTTTCAGATTTTTAAAAGCAATCAGTCATTCTCCCATAAATTCCATAACACCCCAACACCCCAGCAGAGTCTGGGCAGCACCTTCTGCTCAAGCACACAGTTGTGTGACAAATATCTGAGCAGCCACACTAAGCATGATAAACAAAGACCACAGAGGGCTTGCAGCCAGCACAGAGTGTGTTTTGCCACCAAGCCAATAGTGAAATATTATTTGGGATATTTGAGAGAGCAAGGTTACAAGCTGATGATCAGATGGTCATTAGTTTGGTCTTGATTAGCTGGTTGCTTGACCTGCATTTCAGCCCTACTGTCCTGACCACACTGGGAAAGAAAGTGTCTCAGGTTGGGCCTGGGAGAGCATGTTTCCCCAGAGAATTCAGCCAGGTATCAGCGGGATCCGGTCTGGGAAATGCAGTTCTAAAACACCATGAGCCCCCGGTTGCTTGGCTTTTCTCCTCTCTGTGTCATACAGATGTCTGTCATTCGGTCAGCTGATGAGGTGAGGTGTCCATAACCCACTGGGCTTGGCCTTCTCCTGCTATCTGAGCTGAGCTGAGCTGATCATTCTGAGTTTTCATTTTTGGCTAGTGAGAGACTATGGCAGTCTGGAGCAACACTTTTGCAGATATTTTTGAGGCAGTACTTAATGTTACTTCCCCCCACCAACGTGGGGGTCTTCAGATCTTATGGCCCAGGGGCACAGCTTCTAGGAAGAAAGGGGATGACACTAAGGAAGAGTTCAACTGGAGAAACCAGACAGACCAAATACATTGAGTATTTTGGTGGTTATTGGTATGTATTTGATTTTTATTTGTTATTCAGTTTAAATGCTGCTTTTATCTTATTATTATTTCTTTAAGAGCAGCTTTCCATAATGTGACTCTTATCAAGATGAACAGGTCATCACTGGCTAACCTTTACCTAGGTCAGCGCCAGTAAGATATGACCTCTGTGTCACCCTAATTCTTAGAAAATTGATATTTTATTGTTTAACCCATAACTGTTATCGAGGACTGAAATATTAGTGCGTGGTATTGCAGCTGAATCAGTAATAAAAGATCTATTTGAAAGTGTTAATTCTATTTATAATGGTGTAGTCTTAGTGTTCCTTTATCAGACTGTGGTGATCAGCTTTTCCTATGTTCATGTCTGGGCTTACATCCTGTTAAGTGCATTGGGTGTATTTAGTATCTACCACTAGGGGCTGAATAGAAAAAGAAGTTGTGCTAGCTGAAAAATGCCATTCCCATCTCAAAAGGATGACCCAGGATCTGGAAATTCTGTAGACCTAAGAAGCAGCCACTTGCTCATCAGCACAGTGAAAGCCAACCAAAGGTTTCTTGCCACTTGAGGCTTTTAATCAATACATATCTTATATTTCACTAGCTGATCAACCTTATTTACCAAGGGAGACTGTGGGGCTTAAGGCCATTTTACTGTTCAGATAATACCCATCTATCTGGTGCGTCATTTATCCATCATCTCCCTCCTTCCCTTCCTCTCTCCCTCCCTTCCTTTCTGTCCATTTATCAGCTATCTTCTGCCTTCTGCCTAACTACCTATCATCTATCTCTGTGTATTTATGAAAAGGAAAAAAAAAAGATTGGCTTGAGTAACTATGCACACTTCAATTTCCTTCTCCTCCTTCCAGCTGTGATCCCAGAGGTTCCTGGATGAATCAGTTCACCACAGTCTGGTACCATATGCCCTCAAAGAAATACAGACAGCAAAGGCATCTTTGGTATTCAAGAATTGCTAATGTGGGCCATCCACTGAGACCCAAAGTCATTAAAAAAATTGCAAGTTCCTGCTAGGAGGAGGACTGTGTTAGCACATCATTAGTTTTCCCTGCACAACTCTCAGCAAGAACTGCATCCTACTGTTTACTTTTGAAAGGTTAAACCAGCTATTGGTTGTGGATAAGTAATGTCTATACCACACTCTGCCTTGATGAACTTGCATTTCACTCTACAACTCAGATGAAGACCAAGCTCTGTCTTTAATGCTACATATTTCTCTCTCTCTAGAAGGAAAGGTGGGAGCATTTCTTTGAGGAAACCCAGAATCCTGGCGACCTACAATAAACAAAGCTTCAAGGTTTAACGCCTAGGTAATTTTTAGGAAATGCATATGTAATTTTGTGTCTGCTGCTCTATTCTGGAAGTTAACATCTCCAAAAAGAGGCACAAATGAAGTATATTTGGATTACTGTTAAATTTGGAGCAAGAACCATGACTTCAGACTTTGAGCTGAATTAATCTATGTGGCGTGAAGGGCAGTCAGTTTTAAAGGAAGATGGCAGCCAAATTCTTTTGTTGTTTATTTCTTAATTTTTTCCAAGAACAGTTAACATTTACTAGGCACCTATTGGCCTCAGTCACTTGCCTCTAAAGAGTGAAGCTCATTCACCCACAGCCCGTGTTCTCTGAAATGGTTAGCCTTATTTCTTAGCTCTGTTAACCACTAGTCTAACATTAGCTTCAAGTTCAATTTTAATAATCTACCCCATAATTGACTACTGCTCCCTGCCACGAACAAAAAGTTTAGGGGGGAATAAGGTGAGCAGTTTACATTTTCTGTGGACACTTCAAGTAATTGGCCCCAAAGTGAAATTATCGATTGGCCATGGTTTGTAGTGTTCTGAGGGTGTAAAACGTGGAAGGAAATTGACCTGTAGAAAGAGTTGGTATCCAAGAATGTGTGAACGTGTGAAAATCCTATAACTTCACTTCAACTGGCCTAATATCCTGAGTCACTAGATGGTCAGAAGAATAGATACAGTACGAAAGGAACGAACCGATGTACATTAATACTAAAAACCAAAACCAAATTCTGCACAAAGGAACAGCAAATGAAATCACTTCTATCCAAATAAGATCTCACACAGGTTGTTTTTTCCCTACGTACATGGACATACACACACCCACACATGCACAGACGCACAGCAAGGATGCGTATTTTTGTAAGCTAGGTCCTTGGAAATAGACATTCTTAGCAAATATGGATGACAGATCAATTGTAATTTATTTTCTTTTAACACTCTATCATCATAAAGAAAACTGGTATAGGGGCTGGGGATGTGGCTCAAGTGGTAGCGCGCTCGCCTGGCATGCGTGCGGCCCGGGTTCGATCCTCAGCACCACATACAAACAAAGATGTTGTGTCCGCTGAAAACTAAAAAATAAATATTAAAAATTAAAAAAAAAAGAAAAAAAGAAAACTGGTATAAATGAAAAAAAATCTATTTCAAATATCTACATCTAAAATTTTAGGCAGTGGAAAAGCATTTTGTTGACAAGGAAAGTGGAATGATGGATGTTAATCATCAGAAACTGCTGAATGCCTCGTTAGTTGCCACAAATTCACATATCAGAACGAACCATACTGCTAAATATTCCTTTTTTTTTTTTTTTCGTTTTCAGTTAAAACATACTGGGAGAAAGAAAAGAAAAACTGGAAATCCATACATCTTTCAAAAGTTTGAAATTGAAGCAATATTTAGAACCATAGATGAAGAAACACAGTGGCATTGGTGTAATATACACAATGCGCTCTTCTTCTTTAATCTGTAATGTACATCAAATACTTTACAACAATGCATTAACAAAAGGCAAGAAATATCTTGCTATACAGAGGAACCCCAATGCAACTTGAAGCCTAGAGTCACAATGGATGAAGAGAGTAAACAAAGCGTGAGAAGCCGTCCCCCATAAGTGTGTAAACTCTTCTGTGTCTTGAGCTTAACTAACCTCCACACCCCACCACCGGCCCTCTCCTCCCTCCTTCTTCTGCCGCCTTCCATATAAAGCACTCTTTAAACCCTACAGCTCAGACTAGAATAGTGTCACCCGTTGTTGTGTTTAGGATCTACTGATTACTGAGTTAACGTCTGATTCGTTTAGCTTTCTAAAATAGCTCTTAATATTCCCTTACTGGTTATCACAGCCTTCCTATGGAACAGGCTTCAACAAACTAAATTTGCAGGGCGGGAGGGGAGAAATGTCTCCTGGTGTCTGCATGCACATGCACTGCTCCGGGCACCTGGCTAGCTCACACCCAGGAGTCGGGCGAGGCCGGGTCATGGCTCCTTTCATAGTTCAGTTCGCTGTAGGGATGGGCTGCCGAGTAGAAGTCGATGTAGTTGCCAGGCATGTCCACTGGTCCTGGAAAGATGGAAGTCATCATGATTGGAAGGAACAAAAGTACTTGATTCTACCAGACTGTCTCACTCAAGAAGGCTCAAAAAATACTGGGGAACTAATGAAGGAGAGACAGGGAATCCAGCAGCCTGTGGTACAATTCTACCATAAAAGGGCAGCAGAGGAATGGGGCTTGAAGAGAGAGGGATCAAGAGGTGTTTTAATAGATCCCTGGGAAGATTTTGCAGCCTGCCCGTGGACTTGAGGCCCAGGTGCATGGTGTACTCACTGGCCGGAGGGCGGTGGTGGACCTGGTTCTCAAAGAAGGACTCGTTGTAATTCCTCGTGGAGTTCTGAAATGGCTGGTAGGCCTTGTAATCCTTTCTGCTGGGCTCCTGGGGGACTGGTTGTGCTGAACCCTGTGAGGGCAGAGGGAAGAGCCAGGCTGGGTTAACTCATTTCCACCAGCTCCCTCCCGCCAGGCCACTCCACCCGGCCTCGGAGAAAAGCTGGGCATTCACCCATGAGCATTCTCCCAAGGCTTCCACCTTTGCTTTTTTTAAGAAAAAAAATTAAATTGATCATAATTATGGGTGAGCTGGGATGATTTGTACATATACACCTGAGGCCCCACTGGTGGCTGAGACACACAGAAGTTTAGAGGGCTCAGCCGAGGGGAGCTAACCCTCAACAAACTCCAGAACATTCCTCCCAGTCAAACTGTTCAGGCGAAAACTGTCCAGGAAAGCTCCTAAAATGAAGGCCTTCCATTTGGAAATGGCTGTTCCTACCCACATGAAAATCCAAATCATGGGTCCTGTCTACAAGGGCATCTCTGGAACTACCCCACTGGAGGAGAATCAAAACACCTCCTCTTCTGAATGGTTGGTGGGGTGAACTTTACTGAGTCCTCAAGAGGAAAAGCTCCACATAAAGATAGATTCACTCCAGTAGTGGAGTCCAAGTAAGTACATTTTATTCTGTTTTCCAGGCTCACTTGAGTGTGATAATGATTTTTTAGGGGGAAAGAGCTCTCTGGTGGATATTTTTAAAATGCTGCTTCGTATTAGAATTTGACAGACAGCCCAACTGCCCCCTCCCTTTGCTGCCCTGCTCATAAATAACAAGGGCACTGAGCTATGACCACTGGACTCAGCTCTGGGTGGGCTCTCCCTGTGGTCAGGAGCTGTGGTGTTCAGGTTCCTCCTGGGTCGGGAAAAGGGGTTCAGCAGCATTCACCAGAACCTCTGTGGCCAGCAGGCTTCACTCTGAGATGGATGTCTGGGCAGTGCTGAGGACTGGCTCCCTCCAATGCAGGACCCCATCTTAGCCCATCAATTCTAATTGGCATAAGGGCCCAGAATATTCTTAAGAATGTGTCCCTTAGGACAGTTATGGCTTGTCTCTATGTCTAGATAGCAGCCAGTCTTTGGAACCCTCTGTAGTTACATCATGAGGCACCAAGGACTCCTGGGCCACACCAGAGTGCTTTTTCATTGCCAAGAGTGCAGGATTCCATGGAAGGCTGGTGTGGAATTCACTGATTCTGCTGACGAGTTTCTCTGTACCCTGGGAACTAATGACTAATATTACACTCTTGAATGCAAAATCAGTGTCCTAGAGCCTCCTGACAGGTCTCCCTAAGAGCTAGAGACAGTCTGCTCACTGTGCTGACAGAATTTTGTAGTATTTGCTATAAGAAAAGTGGTTGCTTTCCATAGAAGGAGGTGGCATTCCCAATACATTTTGTTTCTGTTTTCCTTTATGGTTAGGCAGGTACGTTGGCATGTGTGCAACTATGAGCCACACTGGTGACCTCGTCTAGTGCTCATGACCTGATTTATTTATTTGTTGGCTTCTTTGCTTTTAGTAAAGACCATAACTTAAGGGAGGCCAATTAGCAATTTGTCAGGAGGAAGCAGGGCCATTGCATTCACCAGGGGGTCATGCACAACACCAGATGTCTTCCAGAATGATTGCAGTTGGATGGAAAATTGAGGGTGAGAGGCTAACTCCTCTGCTGATGGTCATATCTCCTGCTGATGTCTGATTAGGAAAAAATGACTTAAGGTCAAGGAGACAGCCTGTTGTCCTTCTCTCCCACCCAAATGGTTCTGCTCAGGACATCTGCACCTGCTTGAAGGGGTAGATGCTACCCTGCAGTGTGCTGGGATATTGTTCCACACCTATACATTTCCCTTCCATGCTTCCTTTATCTGGTTACTGGTACATGACTTTCAGGTTTATCTTCTTAACTCAACTTTCCTGAAGTGTGACAGGAACATAAGACATGAGCAGAAATGGTTCCTGTTGACAGTTCTTAAGAGCAACCAGCTATGAGGGGTCGGTCTTGTTGTGATGCCCACCAAGGGAGGGAGAGAGAGGTTGTCAATCAAATATGAGGCACAAGCTTTGCCCCTTTGTTTTGATAGTTCCTGCAGAACCCCAGAAAAAAATGAATGTTTTAATGAATGTTTGCTAAAAAAAAAAAAAAAAACAAAAAAAAAACCCTACAGATTCATATTAGTTCAGGGTCTATAATTCAGAGCTCCTAAAACAAGGAATGTTCACACAAATCACTGGGGCATCTTATTAGAATGCAGCTCTCCTGCAGAAGAGCTGGAATGGGTTAAGGCACCAGAGAAGACACTTCCTTATCTCTTAAAACCTGCCAAAATTGTAGGAAAAGAAGAAAAAGAGGCCACCTCTGCACTGCGACGTTAGGTGGAAGAGTTCCCAGTCACAGGGCTTCCTTATCCTCATGGGAGGCTGAACCTAGAAGCTTTCATGGGTTGGAGAGGGTGCCTTACGTCGGTCTAAAGCTCCCCCCTGGTTTCTGATTTTCCGTCATTCTGACTGGCCAGTGTAAGGATTTGCAATTGTCCTCAGGCCACTTTGGTGGGTAGCATTTTTTTGCCAATGTCTCCAGTATATCCTTTCAGAAATGTGATCACCTCATCAGGGAGAGGGCTGGGGATGGTAAGGAAAGAGTCATGTGTGGAAGTCAGGAGAATTGGGTAGGTGAGGGCATAGAATTTTTGTTCCATTCTTCATTCTCCAAACAAAATCAATATGCAGAAATGAAAAGTTTCAAAAACTTGCACTTTGGGTAAAAGAACAATAAACCCATGCCACTTATATTATTAAACAAGGTGTTCATATTTTACCTTGTATATTTCCATCTAATCTTTGGCATTCCTTTAAACAACTGAAAAGTGGAATAACATAAAATACTTTCACAAATAAATGTGTGAATTAAGCTCAAAATTTAAGCAAGAGGAATGTGACAAAATTAGAAAATTAAATGGAATGACTTATAAGTTAAAATTTGGTGTAAGAATTTATCAATGATTTGTAGGTAATAATAAAAAGCCAACTGGACACAGAGTAGTTATGAGACCCTCAAGATACATCTCATGCCAAAGAAAGAAATAGTACATCCTGTGTCCTTTACTCTGTTATCCCAAATACAATAAAGAAGATGCAACTCAAACTAAGTTTCAAAAACTGCGCATGGAAAATCCTGATGTGTACAGTCTTGGCAGTCTTCCTTACACTTGTTCCTCTCTGAAGGCAGGTTCCTGATAGGCATTTGTGCATGTGAGCCTGTTAGAGAATTTGCTCTGAATATGTGTTTACATAACACAAAGGAATTTCATATTCCTAGTCAAAGTTGGGGCAGTTCCCCTCCGGGTGCATCTCAGCTGAGGGACTGGGGTGAGAGCCTTTGCTCAGGGGAAACCAAGGCCTGGGATGGCCCTGGGCAGCCTCTTACCTGAGCGGTTTTTGGGAGACACGCACACACAGAGGAGATGGAGGGTGTGCGGGAGGAGGAGTAGGGCCTTTGCCGATCCCTCTCAATGGTTGAAGATGAGGCTACAAAGTGATATTGTGAACATCCATCCTGCAAAAGACAGCGTGCTCCTATTAAACGGGAAGGCAGAGTGATCCTTCACCTCCTGACATTTGAAAGTTCTAAGCATTTGAATTTGCAAAATATTTCTATAGCATGTCAAAAGAGATTACAGAGCTCCTGGCCATCATCAAGGTTAAAAGAGGGAATATGAATTAAGACACACCCCTTCTCCTCCAGGCAGCCTGGCTGGGAGCCCCTGCTTTTAGCGCCTGCTTTCCTTCCCAGATGTGGAATAAATGGTCTCTTCGCATATTTGCTTTGGTTAGAGGTTTTTATTAAATGCAAATATGATGCTCAGAATGTCAGATGACCCTGAAAATGTCTATCCTTTGTTTACCTGTATCTGGCCATGTCTGCCTCCTCTCCCACTGTCTCCAAATCTTCCCAAAGTGATTACTCTTGTTCTCAGGACCGATTTGTGAGCAATCAGGATGCTGGAATGGCATCCTCCCTTCCCACTTACCTTCTTTACCCTGTTTTCAACCCTCTTCCCTGCCACCGATACCCAACTCCGCCTGTCTCAAGGTCTTAGCAGCTTCTGCTAAGTATCCACACTAGAGTGCAGTGTTCCCTGGTGCCCCAGAAGTTACATTTTAAAATTTGGAGCATATTCCAAATGCATCCTACCAAGCCTCCATTAGTCTTTTAATATCCAGTTCATATATGAAAAACATGCATATGATTAAAAAATATAAATACATTCTGGATCATTTTGGGAGGGAGGGAGGGAGGGAAGGAGGGAGGGAGGGAGGAAGGAAGGAAGGAAGGAAGGAAAGAAGGAAGGAAGGAAGGAAGGAAGGAACAGCTGGTGATTCCATCTTCTCCACCCCAGATAGCTCTTGTTAACGGGTCACAGTATTTCCTTCCAGTCTTTCTTCTTAAAACTCAACTATATTGGGCTGGGGATGTGGCTCAAACGGTAGTCCGCTCGCCTGGCATGCGTGCGGCCTGGGATCGATCCTCAGCACCACATACAAACAAAGATGTTGTGTCCACCGAGAACTAAAAAATAAAATATTAAAATTAAAAAAAAAAGAAAAAAAAAACTCAACTATATATCTATCAAAGTAAAGTGTCCAATGGTATTAATGTTGTAACAAAGAAGAGCAGGACTCTTATCCTGCTCCCAATTCTTGCTTCACAGAGACAACTGTTTCCAACTCTTTCAGCTTTTCATTTTGGATAATATTTAGACTTTTAAGGGAATTCAATGCTTTTTAGAGAATCATTGAAAATATCAATAGATGAAAATTAATAAAAACAACATTCATACTGATTTTGCTATTGCATCTCTTCATTTATCAAACTTTTGTTATTCTTGTTTATTTGAATGGTGGGATGAAGTTCAGATTAGAGGTATATTAATTTAAAAGATACTGTTGTGTACTTACGATGGTGCAAGAACCTCTTATCGATCCCAAGAGCTGGATGTTATTATTCTCCCCAGTTTACAGAGGAGGAACTTGAGCCTTACAATGTCAAGATAGCTCCCAAAGTGAAAATGTAAGCAAGTTAAACATTAATATTAAAATGTGACATACTTACAAGTACTCAGAAGGGAAGGAGGGCAAAGAGAGAGAGTGTGGTGGGTCATGCTGGTATGGCTATTTAGTGGCCTATGGTCAAGGAAGCATTTTGGATAATGACAAGGAGTCTGACACGGAGGACAGAGGTGGGGCCTCCAAGTCACAGGATGAACAGAGGTGAAGGTGCTGGGTGGGAACTGGTCTGACCCACATTAGAACAAACAAAAGGCTCCTGTGACTGAGCAGAGTGAGCAAGGGGACCAGGACAGCAAGAAGCCTTCTGTGCCGAGGACAGTTTACAAAGAATAGAATAGAGGCTGCAATTTCACCAAGAGAGAGGGAGAGGCCACACTGACTCAGTTAGGGTGTGCATGGGGAGAAAGGGAAGATTTGCATCTATGCTGGAGGGTTTTCCAATGAGTGTGGGACAGAGAAATCAAGTCTTACCCCAATGCTTCTGGTGTGAACCAGAATGGCAGGAGTCACTGACTAAGGGAGAATAGAGAGATAAGTAGAAGGGGAAACAAGGACCACCTTGGCACAGGTTAGTTCAGAGATGGAACAGAGACTAGAGAGTCAATCTGAATCTGTGAACCTAGAGCAATGTCAGGGTTAGAGAAGAAATTCTGGAGTTGAGCATGTAGATATTATTCAGAGCAAGAGAATGGGTGGAACCATATATCTGAATGGAAACACAGGAAAGCCAAAGACAGAAGCCGGTGGGCCCTGGGGCACTCCAGAATTTAGAGGGTGCCAGGAGTCAGGGGTGTTTCTCAGGGCACTGAGTAGGAAGAGGTGGGGCTGGGGGGAAAACAAAGTGGGTGTCATGTCAGCAAGACTAGGAGATCAGATGCATAAGGAGGAGGAGAAGGCCAATAAAAGAAGAAGGACCAGGCATGTCCACTGGTCCTGGAAAGATGGAAGTCATCATGATTGGAAGGAACAAAAGTACTTGATTCTGCCAGACTGTCTCACTCAAGAAGGCTCAAAAAATACTGGGGAACTAATGAAGGAGAGACAGGGAATCCAGCAGCCTGTGGTACAATTCTACCATAAAAGGGCAGCAGAGGAATGGGGCTTGAAGAGAGAGGGATCAAGAGGTGTTTTAATAGATCCCTGGGAAGATTTTGCAGCATTTTGTATGCTGATAGAATGACTCAACATCAAGGAGGGAAAAACTGGTGATGTAGGTGAGAAAGGAGAAGATCACAGGAGGAAATAGGCTGATGGGATTCAGTGAGCAAAGGAGTCACTGGCTATGGGAACAGGAGGGAGGCCAGACAGGCTCTCCAGCCAAGATGCAGTGAGGAGATGGTGAGATGTGGAGATGGAGGATGAGCACATTCTCTCCTCAGGGAAAATGAAAAGTGAGGTCATCTGCTGAAGGTAAGGAAGGGTTGGAGTTTGGAGGATGGAATAGGAGAGAGGAAGAGAAAGGAGAAGGGAGAAGAAGGGTGTGGAACAGTCTGGGAGGTGAGGGGGGAGGAAGCTGGCTACGGCCAGGTGCTGGGTGGCCAGGGTGGGCAGAGGGATTGCAGGGACACTACTTGATGTGTGCAGCAATGAACAGAGAATGAGGCGACCAGTCAGCGTGGTCCTTTGCTTTTCTCTAGCCACATCCAGCTGCTCTGGGGCAGGTGGGCAAAGTTGGATGGAGGTTTTCAGTCATGCAACTTGGAGAGGAACAAGGACAAGAGAAAGTCATGAAACTAAGCCAGGTAGAGAGGAAAATAAAGATGTGAGGGAGGGGATGGAGGGTGGAGATTAGCTAATGGACTGGAGATCCCACAAGGATCAGAGTCTGCTGGAGTGGGGGTGCCTCCCAGATGCTGGGAGTTCCTAAAAGGGAAGAAAAGGCCAAGTTCTCAAAGGAGCAATGAGGAGAAGGAGGGCACACTAGTCCCACCTCCAGGGCCAGTGACATGGGGTGAGTGAGTCGAGGAAAGAGGAAGCAGCTACCTCCTGAGAGGCTGGGTGAAGTCCCCAGGGTCTCCAACGGTCAGAGCAAGAAGAGGAAGAAAGAGCAGCCAGGTAATGGACATAGAGGGGCTGCTACCAGCACACCAGGGGTTAAAGATGAAGGTGTAGGACAAAGACAGACTCTGGAGGCAGCTGGAGGTTGATGGATGACCCAGAAGGCTCAGGAAATTGGCAGCAGTTGAATTAGTGAATGAAGAATGTAAGGTGTAATCGTGTCCTCAGGGAATGGTGGGATCATGTAATGGTAAGGGGTTGGGACCGTGGAAGGAGGAGAGAATGTATCCACTGGAAACCTATGGGTTTTTCTTAGATCCTCTGGAGGGTGGTGTCCATGACAGGAAGGGACAGGTTTACTGAAACATGTGCAGGGTGGAAAATATTTTGAAAGTGTATGTACCCATTACTCATATATGAGAATGATTTTAAAAAATTGTTTATATAAGATAATCTTTTATTTTGAAGGGAATGCTTGGTTGACAGCAGAAAAAAATCCTAAATATGACCCAATGAAGACAGCTCGTTTTATGCTGGTCTCATTTGCAATTGAGAAGGTACACCTTGGGGTTGTAAGTCATGGCTTAGGACAAAGCTTCAGTCAAATCTGAAGCAGTTTAGATTTCATGGGGCTTAGGGTACACTGCTCCCCTCTTAAGTTCTTCCATGTCAGGAAAATGGCCATACAAAACTGCTTATGAAGGAACCCTCAAGGACACACACACACACACACACACACACACACACCTTTCAAATCCTTCATAATGTCCAATCCTGAAAATGCTCATGCATGACAGAGATGTGACCTGGCAGGTAACTTGTCTCTGGATGATGGGATTAGCAGGCACCTGAGGGTGGTGAGAGAGGAGGTGGTAAGAGGCAGGGACGAGAATGCCACTCTGAGCCAGACCCCTCTCACATGGCCATGCAAGTGGGCACAGAAATTCCTAGTGGAGGTGGGGAGAGGGGAGCTTAAAGAGCAGGGCTGTGGAAACCCAGTTAAGGATGTTGATTCGGGCAATTCCTGAGCCACTGCAGGGGAGCCCCAGGAGGAGCAGGAAGAAGAGGGGCTCCCTCTTCCCTCTTAGTTCAAGATGCAGTAGACATTTCAATGGCTAAACTGTCGGACTTCAACTTTGCTGCATTCAACCATGCCTGGAAGGGACTTAAAATTCGGGTTCTGAATGTACCTATTTCCAAATGTCCCAGAAGCCAGCGTTAACACTGGATGCCAGACCAGGGTACAGCTGGCCTAGGATACAGATTAGTCAATGCTCATTACAAAGAGTTATGATGAAGAATCAGTTACTGTGAGGATGAATTTCATGGCTCTACACACCTTTTATTGTATGAAATTTTGCATAGGTCAATTAAAAAACAATGTTTGGCTTTCTAAATAAGAAAGGAAATGAAGAGATAGTTTCTTTGGGAAGTTGTTGTTAAGTTAACCTTCTTTTCATCCCACTAGCCACTTACATATTTGTGATCAGCTAGCTACCAATCATTTCCTTCCCACTCTCATTCAGAAAGGCTCGAAGCGGTTTATGTAAACATGTGCCACTTGGACAGGTATCTTCAATCATTGTTTGCCTCCTTAATCATGATTTTCTTGTTAAAATTTTAACTCACTGTCAGCCAGAGAACTTCTTGGAGCTCTAGTACATTGGGTGCTTGGCCCTAGACCCCCCTTGCACCATCTCTCTGGCTTGCAGGGGTTAGATAAGAAAGCTCAAAGAAGAAAACCAGAGAATTCAGAATAGGCACAGTAACCAGGGAAGGGCTGTTAATCCTCAATATTGAGGATAAGGAACTTTTTCAACATCTATGGCTCAGCAGAATGATCCAGAAGTTGTGCCCTCCAGCTCAAGACCCAGCTAAGCTGCCAAAAATGTGATATGATATCTGCGCCTCAAATTGGTTTTTATTTTTAACACATTAAACTTAAAACTGGAGTCTGTTAAATGGTTCCAAGTAGTTAGAGATGGAAATCTAAAGAGGAGTTCAAAGTCATTGAACTTTTAAATTGCCACCAGGAATTATCTGATTTTCTTTATTGTACCCTTTTAGTGTCCTTCCACCACTTTCAGCTTCTGTGTCAAAGGTTCTGACGTGTTTCATTATGAAATTTATCATTCCCCAAAGCTGGGGTCTACCCCACTGGCATTTTCAAGGGTGTGGAGTGCCCGAATGACAAGTTCATGCACACTCCACTCTCGCGACCCCTTGCCCGCAAGGAAGACGCAACTCGAGAATCTTCTTTCAACAGTTTTATTCAGGTCCCTGGATATTTCTTCTTCTCTCTCTTGGATGCCCCTCCCAGCCTTAATAAAGCATCCCAAGCCCCAATGCAAAGCTGCCGCGTGGAGCTTTCTCACAGGGTGGTGAAAAATCATGTGCCAACTCTCCCAGATAAGGAGTTGTTTGTCACAGACCACAGTGGAGCCAGCGTCATCTTGTAATGGCGACCATAATCTGCAGAAACGGCAGAAGCGGCTCACCACACTCCAGAGCCTCAAAACCACTGGGTCTTCATGGTGGGTCTAGGCAGCCGTTACTCTATTCGGTTTCACAGAACTTGAATATGTTTAGGTTCCTGAACTTATAATACTCTCCATATTATATTTATTGAGCACCCAGTAAGCATCTCAAGCGGAATGTTATTACTGGAGAGATTTCTTCCATTTACAGAGTGTGGACAAAGGGTCTAAGTGGCTTTCAGACTGTTGAGGATAACATATTAGCCCACAGCTTCTTACTCTGGAAACTCTGCATGACATTCAATTCAACTGTGCAAGGGATGAGCTAGAGCAGTCTGTCAAGGCTCAGAACTATTATCAGGAATATGCTTCCCATACTCAGGGTGTTACCCTGGGGGCCCAGGGTAACAGGGCCCTGTAGCTGGAGAGGTGGGATTAGACATCTACAAGGGGTCAGCCCCTTCCTCTCAGTATATATATTGTAAACACAGCTTCAGAAGTAAATAGATATTCTGAGGATATGCATTTTCCAGTGAAATTATGGGATGCCAATACATGGTGAAGCAAGTGGCTGCTATTTTCCTAGGTCTTCACATTTGTCATTTAGACCAACCTAGTTTGAGGATTCTTCATCCATTCACTGAAGGGCAAGTGTAACAGCCATTGCTATGATTACTGAGATGAAATTCAACTTTGGCCACATTAGTTACATCAAGGAATTAAAGAGAACAAATATAGAGTTTCTATAAATTCCAATTTTTAACATTTCTTTTCCTGAAATGAATTGTTACTAAATTATTTCAAAATTTATGATAGTATTGTGCTCCAAATGTAATTTTAAATTCCTTTGACTTAAAGACAGAATTTTAGACCTTTTTGTGGACACAGATAAAGGTACCTGCCATTCTTATATAATAAATGCTGAACAAAGATTAGATGCTATGTTTTGTTGCATTTTATCACTGTTGGCGCAGTATTTGTCTGTGATGATACTCAAGCAACCTAAGAGGAAACTATATTAAAATTTAGGTAGTAATAGTGTAGTTGAAACATTCAGTAAAACATTTCTCTGACACAGTGTAATTTTTAAGTTCCACTTCTTTCCTAGTTATAAAATAGAAAGAGACTTTGATGTGTAATAAATAGCAGTTTTTAACTTCTTAATTAAAATGCCAATAGATGATAGTGTTATAATAATATGTGAAGGTCAAAGAAACAGTGCCTTCTTTTAAGACTTTAATTTTGATTCATCCACTAGACTGGTATCATATAAACTTCTACTTGAAAAACAATGAGTATTGATTGAAGGACTTGAACATTGAGTGCTTTTAATGTGACAAGTGATTATAACCCAAGCCACAATATAGAGTTCTTTTCTGACAAGTAACAGTTGAGACTGTTAATAGCTTTTCTGTCTTATGACAAAAGACAGGGACACATTCAATGCTATTTCCTATACAACTGTTAAAAGTGTAAAAAATATTATTTTTGAGATAGACATGATAGAATGCCCATGATGGGTGTTTAAAATGATGTGAAAAGAACATTATCAAGACTTCAAAATGGTGAGTATGAGACTCCTACAAGAGTTAATAACAATTACACAATGCCCGGTCTTCACAAGAGCTGTCAAATCAGGGGTGGCTGAAGATGCCAGCTGGTGTGGCTGTTGGCATGACTGTTTTGAACAGTCATGCCAGCAGCAGGATCCCAGTCCCATTGGTTGTGCTCCCAAGATGCAGTGAGTGTTGTGCTTCCAACACATGGTGATGGCCAACTCACCAGCCTGGTTAATATCACTGCATATTTAGGCTTGCATATATTTAGAAATAAAACAGATGTATACATAAAATGGAGGATCATAGCTAGGCATGCTTTTAATGCCAGTGGCTTCTAATGTTATTTCAAATAAAAGTCAGATATAAACTAAATTTATTTTTGGAAGTAATTTTTTAAATAATAATTTAGGGTGGACTTATTTGCAAGTATTTTAATAATTACCTAGTATGAATTGATACTCCTACAATTTTCAGTTATGAAATAATTCCCAATTCCAAAAAAATCTATTGTCAATAAAGAGTTTCTCTTTTATTAAAATATCACTAGAAGGTAATAGGAATCTCA
Source organism: Marmota monax (assembly GCF_021218885.2). NCBI lineage: Eukaryota > Metazoa > Chordata > Mammalia > Rodentia > Sciuridae > Marmota > Marmota monax. The sequence goes on from NW_026693298.1 coordinate 312,101, forward strand.
ATATCTCCTGTCATGATAGAATTTAGTGAGTTTCATGCTGAAATATGGAGCAATTCTCTTGGAATCACTTGGTTTTAAGAGCAATGAAATGAATAACAAAACTGAAGTGTAAGTAGGAAATGAGGAATTATAAAATCCTTGTTTTACCCCCTCAATTAATCAATATCAATATATATATATATATATATATTTATATATATATATATATATATTTTTTTTTTTTTTAATTGTCAATATGGAAAAATGGATGAGCTTTCCTAAGCTGGAGAAATACAACTGAAAAGGTACATAATTCATTCTAGTTCAACACTTCTTATGCAACTAAGAAACTCAGGTTGTTGACATTGAAAAGAAGATCAAGGAACAATGAGACAGAACAAGTGCCATGGAGAAAATTTTAGTCAAATTAAAGGACATTTGTAAGATCATCTCAAGTGAAAATACCTTCCCATTAATAATAATCAAATTAGGACCAGATATAACAGGTCCATTTTTTTTTGTATTGGCATCAAGTATACATACTGTATCACAGATAGTTTCTTCAAATGATTTTTAGTAATTTTGATTAACAGTTGTCTCTGACCATAGAACTGAATCAAGCATCTTTTCTCTATAAGGTTCCAATAGTGAGGCACACTGCTGTAGAGAAGCTCATGGGAAGGAATGGAGTATCATTCCCTAACTCCCTAGTCTTAAAATTCAGAGAAAGTACTTCAATCTTTGAATGCCTCATGGACATAGACAAAATGTTAGAGTGTTTCTGTGCACTCCAACTAGAGATCCCAAGCACCTACTGAAACTATGCAAAGAAAAGCACAAACCTGCAGTGTATGCAAAACATTTTGAGATCTATCTATCTATCTAATCTATCTACCTACCTACCTACCTACCTACTTACATACATACCTACAGGTTATCTTGTTGTTGTCCCTTGCATGGTTGCAAGTCTAGGTATTAATGGATCCATGTCCATGACTCTGTGCCCTTCCTTGCTGCATAACAAATCATCATGCAGTATAGTTGGGGAGGGTGTCGTACAGTATCTCTGTCTGTCTATCCATCCAACCATATATAGTTATAATTCAAGCCAACAATCTGCACCATTATTGCATGAGTCCTGTGGGCCTTCTCTATCTGATACAGGAAAGTATTCAAATTCTAATGCTGCATTGTTGATTGGACCTATTTCCAAATAGGTTCTCAAGGTGCTTAAAACAGAAACACTGAAATCTCTGAAACACATTAGTAGCATCTTGAATTAAGTTAAATAATGAGACAGCATTTCCAGAAAGTCTCCAAGTGCATTTCTCACAGTTTCTAATAATGAAAGAAAAATTATCTAGCATTTAGATGTAAAGGAATGAAAAGTCTAGAAGCAGACAGACCCACAAAAGGTTTACCCTTTTAATCTTCTTTGATTACATTGAGGGACTTCCAGGTGGCAAAATTTAATTAATGTTGGTGCAGGTTTCTGTAAAAAATGACAGCTCTCTGATATACTAGCACCCTGGCTGGTGGAGATATTTTTTAGTTGTGTACACTAAGATACCCTTGGCTCTTCAATCGCACAGGGAAACATTCCCATTTATGGCAGTGTAGCTGCTTGACACCCCATCTTATCTCTTTTCATTCCATTTGTCTGAAAGCTCTCCCTTTTACCCACCATTTCCTCAGGCTAGGAAATATCTGCTCATCCTTGTGGGTTTGATTATCAGTAATTTCTGAAAGAATATTATACAGCTCCCCCTCAGCTTTAGATTGCAAAGTATGGGCATAATGACTTGTTAAACTAAGTGGTTTGTCCCAAACCACAGCTTGTAAGGCAAGGTGGTGGGCTGGGACTGAGTTTACCCTGACTGCCTCTTGCTGTCTTCTTCCCGGTCGGTGCTGCGTGATGAGCTGCTATGCAGAGCTGAAGGAGCACAGGTCCATCAATACCTGGACTCGCAACCACACAAGGACAGTAACAAGAAGAGTCCTTCATGCCTCCAGGTTAAGCGAGTGTCTCTTGCAACACACTAGCATGAGTGTTGGAATGTCAATTTTACCTTTCCAATTTCATGGCCATCGCCAACTCACAAGTTATTTATCAAATCAAAATTAACAGTGAGACCAGCTTTCATGGTGAGGAAGGAAAACTGGAAACCATCTGCCATTTTCCTTTTCTTGACTATGGGAGAAAAATGGTTTTGAGTGACATTCAATAGTGCTATCCATCGGCACACTTAGAACCAACTCTTCCCCTGTGGAGGTGGGACGTCACCAGCCAACTTACTTGTCTCCTTTGCTCTTGGAGATGCCAACCAGTTTCTTGATGCCTCCTGCATCCCACAAGGCCTTGGCGTTCTCCATGTTCTTGGTGATCACCTCGTGCAGGGTGCAGCAGATGGCAGTCACCGTGTCATTGGACATGGCCTTGCTCGCTGAATTGTTGCTGTTGTTCCCTCCAGGAACATGTGGACCAGGTCTCGCATGGCGTATTTGCCTTTGGAAAAAGAAACAGGGGGAAGAGTTGAGGAGAGGGCAAGCAGACAAAGAAGGTTTAGGAAAAAAAAAGAACAGAGGCAGGTTGACGCAGTAGTGTCACTTTCCCACCTCTGAGTGTTGACTATAAGGTGATTTCAAACATACACACAGAGAACACAATGGTCCTCCCTCAGAACCCATGGGGCATTGGTTCTAGAAGTCTCCTGTTCTGCCCCATGGTTACCAGAGTCTGGATGTTCAAATCTCTTATATAAAATGGCACATGCACATTTTTCTTTGTATTTTTAGTCATCTTTAGATTCTTTTAGCTTAACAAAATGCAAATGCTACGTAAATATTTGCTACACTGAATAGTTTAGGGAATAATGGCAAGAAAAACATCTGTAAATATTCAGTACAGGTGCAATTTTTTTTTTTTAGTATCTTGATCTGCAGGTAGTTGAATCCAGCATGACGAATGCATGGATGTGGAAGGCTGACTGAATCTCCTCATGGTGAGCACCTGGAATTTGGTCCTAGATACATCAAGGATGAATCATGGATCACTTCATTTAAGCTTTGGTTTGTTTTTTCCATTTATAAAGGAGGAATGACAATGATACTTGATTCACAGATATTTTAAAAATTAAAGGAGTAAATGTAGGGAGTGCATTTGACATAGTGATTAACGAGGATGCAGGACTCACTAGACATTAGCCAACACTAGGTTCCTACCTGATGTATTCACAAAAGTTAAGAAAATGTATGATTCTAAGAACCCCCAAAATGCCTTGCCAGGAGCTATCTTGGGATCTGTACTACTGAACAGGAGTCACGCCACACATATATAGAGAACATGATCACGCATGTGAGTTCTGACCCCTTTATAGCACAGAGAAGTTGCTTAGTGCTATATAACTAGGTACCTGATCCATCAGGATAACTTTGCCTCTCTGGAATTTGCCTAATGGGATTTTATTGTATGGGTCACCCAATGTTTACTAATGTGGCATGTTTATATCTGCATAAGAAATAAAATCTAACTCTGCTTACTTAATTCACTTTATCATTATTAATGTGGTTACTCCTGATGATAAGGGTACTTACAATGACATGATTATAGAGCCATTTTAGTTTACATAGCAGTTTAGGCAAGACAATTCATTTATCCCACCTGCAGGTTCCAATTCTGTTTTTTTAATTTATTTATGGAAGTGAGTAAATGAGTGCCTGCAGCAAAGTTGGCTGTTCTTAAATTTGAGGGGTGGAATTGGCAAGTGTCCAGAGTTATATTCCTGACTTATTCCCTATCCCCCAGTAGACATGTGTGGCTAGCTCCTCAAAATTATGTGGACATTTTACCTCCAGCATATACTGTAAATGATTCTTTCATTTGCTGCTAAATTCTCTAGTGCACAGAGCCTCGGGCCAGAAAATAGAACCCCTTGGGAATATGCAATATCTTAATTCCAGGCAGTAATAAATAAAACACAGGCCCTTGTAATTTTGGTATCTGCTTTTATCCTGTGTTCTAGTGGCTTATTTTAGTGTGGACAGAAAATGCTGATGTTTACTGAAATAGAAAATTGTCTTCATCCACTTGGTGATGGCAGAGGAAGCATCTGACAAAACTGGTTTCCTGAAAACTCCCACATGTGTCATATTTCTTCTCTAATGACAGCACTCCCAGTAGTTTGGAGAAGATATCTGTACATGGACAGTCCTCTGAGCAACTTGCCTTAGCTCTCTGTCATTGGACCAGACTGAACTTGGGCTGAGAGTTTACTTCTGTAGCACTCAGTATGTGGGACCTTCTCTCAGCCCATTCATCCCATAAACCATGAGAAGATACATTTGAGATCCACAAAAGTGAGAAGATGAATGTTTCTCCCTTCCTCCCTCCCTCCCTCCCTCCTCCCCCCTTCTCTCAAATGATGGAGAAAGGGCAACAGAATTGAAAACTATTCCAATCCCTGTGCCTATGGTACCATTCACACTCAGGGCACCATGGAAGACTGGCTTTGTAACCTTGGACGCTGTCAATGTTGAAAGCAGAAATGAGGACAGGAAAAGGTTTGGCTGCAGTGTTTCTTAGTTTGGTTGCTACTGTCACCACCAAATGAGCTGGGATACACCTGAATGTGCAGTTTTATCAGGGCTTCCCAGACCCCTAATCCTCGAGGAGACACAGTTGGCCCTGTCATATTCAGGTGGCAGAAACCCTGCTGAGCAGCCTCTTCCTTCACCTCAGGGTGCAGTGCAAACACTGTCATTGTCCATGTGACCCACGATGTGACAAAGATCAGGAGCCACTCTAATTTAAGCCACCACAATTTGACAATCCTGGGAAATGCACCAGAATTGTTGGATTTCTAATATTTCTGATAAAATTCACTGAAGTTTTACTAGGCGGTTGGGGATTTTTCATGTAGTCTGCTTATCCAGAGAGATATCTTCTAGTCTACACTTTTTATCATCTGAGAGAAAAATTATTCCATGCGGAAGAACTTTGTTGATTATATTAAGGGTGCACCTTATTTATTATTTTTTTTTAACCTTTGTGTATGTGCTCAAAAATACTATCTTCTCACATTAGAATTTGAATCCCACTTTTACATGGAATTTGGGTAGCCAGGAAAGTTTCTAAAGCTCTTTTTAGTGTTTAGAAACTTTGAGGCTAATTGAGGGGGTGGGAAGGAAAAATTGAACATAGAATGCTTATAGCCACAAGTGACCTTGTGTGGCAAGCTCATAACATCAGTTCAAGGAAGAAAGGCACTAGGGTGGACTGGAGTTGTTAGGGCAGGCCAGACATGGGAGGTGGACATTTAGGACTGCTCTGAAGGTCAGGGGCCAACCAGTCACTATTTAACAAAGAGAATTCTGGGGCATGAGGAAGGAAGTTCTCAGCAGTCAGACTGAAGGTGGGAGAAGCATGTGACCTTATCCCTGATGATAAAACTGTCTGAACTGCAAAAATTATCAGCACGACAACTCAAAGAGCTTTATCCCTGTAACTGTCAAAGGCCCCTTGTTTCTTTTTTCCATAGGTTTCGAAACACTGGAAAAAGCTAAAAAAACTTTCCTACTTTATCAAATAAGAATCAAGGTCCCCTTTCCTCCAACCCTCATGCAGGCTTTTGGGTCCTTGAGGCCTGAAATTTCTTCAGAGGTAAATGGAGTTAACTTCCTTTCATAATAAAGAGAGTGGGCCAGACCTTAATTTTCACAGCTTATCACCATCAAGATGTCAAGTTGCTGATTTCTTTGTCTCCTTTCTTTTCTTTTCTTTCTTTCTTTCTGTTTGTGTGGGGGGGGGCGGGGCGGGTGGATACTGGGGACTGAACCCAGGGGTAATTATCCACTGAGGCACATCCCCAGCTCTTTAATGAATATTTTAGAGATAGGGAATTGCTGAGTTGCTAAGAGCTTTGCCTCATTAAGTTGCTGAGGCTGGCTTTGAACTTGAGATCCTCCTGCCTCAGCCTCCTGAGTTGCTGGGATTATAGGCATGTGTTACTGAACCCAACAATTTATTTTTAGAGAGAGAAATGATAGAGGCTAGGTTCTGCTATGGCTAAGGATGGAGTGGCCGGGACAACAGGTGGTGACTGTCTCTCTAGGGATCTTGAGGGGGAACAGGTTGGAGGTTCTGTAGGGGCCCAGGGACATAAAAAGCATCTGCAGCTCAGCAGTGGCTCCATGGGGCCTGGGGAAACTCTGTGGATGCAAAGCAGGACATGGAGCACAGGGATCACCCTGGGGTAGAGCCGGGCATGAGGCATAGGAGGTGATAACCCAGGCACCAGCAATCAGGTGGTGGACGACCACTCCCTCTTCTTTTGGATTTTTCTGGTTTAAAAATAAGAAAATGATACATACTGCAGTCTCATAATGGTTCACACCGAGAGGCCACATGACAGCCACTACAAGATTTCAGTCTCCAAATGATATGGATGTGTGACTACTAAGAGGTGGCCATGGGAGGTTGGAGAAGAGAAGCGCACCATGATGGAGAGTCCACGGGCTTGGAGTCCAATGCAGAATTGAGGTAATGGAGAAAGGATGACTCAAGGTTTTCAGCTTGCCAGTGAAGTGGGAAGTGAAAACCAAAGAGAACTTTAAAACTCAATAATAATGGGCAAGTGAATTTAATTTTACTTTTTCACTCAAAGGAAAATGTGCAAAATTAGTTGTGCTAGTTTTGAACATGAATTGTTCCCATCAGAACTCATGTTGAGACTTGGTCTCCACTCTCACAGTCTTGGGAGGTGATAAGACCCGTGGAAGGCACTGGGGTCACGAAATCCATTCTCATGAAGGATTAATGTCATATCTTGGGACTGAATAAGTTCTCGCTCTTGAAGGGCTGGATTAGTTTCAGAAAGAGTGACTTGTTACAAAGGGAGGCTGTCCCTTGAGAGTTTTACCCCTGCAGGAGCCAGCTTGCCCTTCCCCTTCCACCATTATTTGCAGTAGCCCAAGGGCCTTACCAGATGTGGATGCCCAGTGTTGGATTTTCCAGCCTCCAGGTCAGAGAGCCAAAATGTAGCCTCTACCCTTATACATGACTCAGTCTCAGCTATTCTGCCATTGAGTAAATGGCAAGACACATTATACTAGAAAATCAGCCAAGACACATTATATTAGATACATGAGAGAACTGCTCAGCCAAATCCTATCAGAAGACAAGCAGGTTATCAGGTTCAAAGGAGACAGAGGTTTGTGAGGCACAGAGGACACCCTGTCCTGCTTCTATTTGGAGTGAACATGCTTCCCATGATCCACTAGCAAGAGCCACACTGTAAGAGAGAAAAGCTCTTTACTTTCTTGGATCAAAACAAAACAAAGCCCGACACCACCATTACCACCAGACAAGTCACTCCATCTTCCCAGAGTTCCCAGTACAAATGAACCTTCAAGCTGTTTCTTCTGCAGTGCTTGGTCTCTAGTGAAGAGGACCTTATCTATGAATTTGGTGGTACAAATATGAGATACCTGCTGGGGATATCGTAATTGTGTGGAATTATAATCTGTGGTTCCATCAGTAACAGACCAAGCACAGCCTTGTAACTTGCTCTGTTTCTTCCAAATCCATGAGTTTAGTACTCAGCAAAACCATTTTGTAAATTCAGGCTCTTTTCACAGATTACAAGTAAAAATTATTTTCTCTTTATCATGCTTCTTGCTAGTAGTTTTCTGGTTAGAGCTCTGGGCACCTCAAGGTAGCCAGTGGACTCACTCAGGAGACCTAACAAACCATGCTGCCCACAGATAGTGCTCACTGAGGTGTGGCTGGGCATGCAGGCTGGAGGGGGCTTTCATGATGGGGGACAGAGCTTTGTCTTCTGACTGCTTCTGCTTCTGTGTTGTGTTTGCTTGTGACTCTATTTCTATTTCTGAACTAAGCCTATTTCTGGTATTGATGTGCATGCGACCATTCAGCTTCCCCCACTGGAAGTGGGAATTTTGAGTGGTTTTATCACCCATGCTTTGTAAGGTGTCAGACAACAGAAAAGTCCCCTGAGTTCTTTCCTACACTGATTATGTGTTTCTTTTGATCATTGATACAGTTCTCTGTTAGCTGATCTTTCTTGTGCACTACCCTAAACTTAAATGTCTCAAATTGACTGGGAAAATATATTTTCTTAAAGAAAGATTAGGCAGAATAGACAGAAACCCAGGATCAGGAACCCACAACTCCTTTGTCTTTGAATTCTTGGTGCTTCTTTGGCCTTTCTGTTTCTGGAGCTGCTAAGAGTGACCTGTGAGTTTTGCTGAGACATTCTGACTTTTTTTTTTAACTTAACTCTTTTTTTAATGGTGATAAAAAACACATACCATAAAATGTACCACATCATCAATTTTTAAGCAATATTAATTAAGTACCTTCATATCATCGTACAACCATCACCACCATCCATATCCAGAACCTTTTCCTCTTGCAAAACTGAAACCTTATGCATTAAACACTAATTTCCCCTCTCCCCTCTTCTCAGCACCTGGAACCACTATTCTACTCTCTGTGTCTATAAAGTTGATTACTCTAGATGCCTCATGGAGTGGAACCATAGACTGTTTGTCTTTTTGTGGGTCCTTTATTTCATTGAGCACTGAGTCCTGAAGGCTTATCCACATGTAGCTTGTCAGAATTTACTTTCTTCCTCATGCATTTCACTTACCTGTTCATCTATTGATGGACAGTTGAATTTCTATTGTCAATAATGTTGCTATAATATGGTGCATAAATACCCTGTTGTCAATCTATTTGTCTTTGGATCTAAAGTTAGTCTCTTACAGATAACAGGTACTTGGATCATGGTTTTGTGTGCAAATGATTGATTCCTGTCATGGGAGAGTCTAATCCAGTTACATTTAAAGTCACTGCCAATTAGGAAGGACTTATTTCCTGCCATTTTGCTGTTCTCTAAATCCCTTATTTCCTGCATTATTGTCTCTTTGGTGTGTAGCTGATATTTTTGTAGTAAAATTCTCTTCTCCTTTTCCTTTGTGCAGGTTCTTTGTTTTCTTTGTGGTTGTCATGGGAATTACATTCAACATCCTAAAGCTATAACACTCTATTTTGAATTTGTGTCAGGTTAATTTCAATAACATACAAAACCTGATTGTTTATGGTGACACACTATCCCTTTCAGTTACTGATGTCACAAAATCATACCTTTGAACATTACATGTCAAAAACATAAACAGATAATAGCTTTTTAAAATACATTAGCCTCTTAACATATATAGAAAACAAAATGTGTAGCTATGAACCAAAGTTACCACAAAATAGTTTGTAGACTAATACGTGTTTTCTTCCTTATGCTTATTAGTCTCTTAAATCATGTAGAAAATATAAAAGTGGAGCTATAAACTACTGTTACAATAATATTGGCTTTCATAATTGCCCATCTTTACCATTATGGAGGTCTTTCACTCATCTTGGGATCTGAATTACTGCCTGGTGTTCTCTTATTTCAACCTGAAGGACTCCCTTTAGGGTTTCTAACAGAACATGTCTAGTGCTAATGGTCTTTCTTGGTTTTGCTTATCTGCGAATGTCTTAATTTTTCCCTCACTTCTGAGGAACATTTTGCTGAACACAGGATTCTGGGTTGATAAGGTATTTTTGTTTTTCCTTTGAGTATGTGAATATGTCAGTCTTCTGACCTCTGTAGCTTGTAATGATAAATCTGCTGTTAATCTTCCCGAAGATCTCTTGTATGAGATGACTTATTTCTCTTGCTGCTTTCAAGATTCTCTGTCTTCCCACAATTTGATTATGATGGGTTTTGCAAAATACCTTCTTTTATTTGGATTTCATTGAACTTTTTAGATGTTTATATTTATGCCTTTCATCAAATTTGGTAAGCTTTCAGCCCTTATTTCCTCTAACATTCTCTCTACCCTTTTCTCTCCCTCTTTCTGGGTTCTCAGTGTGACTGTGAATCCTCTTGATGGACCCACAGATCCCTTAGAATTGGCTTCTTCCCAGAATCTTCTTCCTTCCTATTCTTCAGACTCAATCATGTCAATGGTCTGACCTTCATATTTGCTGATGCTCTCTTTTGTCTGCTCAAATTTGCCTTTGAACTTTTTAGTTTTTCTTTAATTTTTTCATTTCAGTTATTGTACTTCTCATTTTGGTTTCTTTTTTCAATTTTGTATCTTTTTATATTTCCATTTTGTGCACACATAATTTTCTTGACCTTTTTTGAGTCTTCTTCCATTTTTTGAGCACCTTTGAGATAACTGTTTTAATGTCTCTGTTTAGTAGATCATCCATCTAGCTTTTCTCAGGGAGATTTTCTGTTAGTTTTTTTCCTTTAAATTGTCCATATTTCCCTATTTCTTTGCAACCCTTGATGATGTTTATGATGATGATGATGATGATGATGATGAATTTATTATAGAAAATTGAACCTAATAATGTTGTTACTCAGGAAATCATATCCTTACCCTTTCCCCAGATTTAATACATTTTTGTTTTTGTTTTAATTATTGTAGGCATTCTCTGACTGTGGAGTAATCTGAGGTATAAACTTAAGCTTTCACAGACATTTCTGAGCCTGCATCTTTCCCTGGGCATGCACACTGACTTTCTAATTTCTGTAGCTGCTTTTAAACATCCTAGTCATTAATGACTAGCTCCTAAGAGAAGGAAAAAAGAAAAAAAAAAAAGTGAAAGCCCTTGAAATATCAGCTAAAGTGGGGCTTGCACCATGGTGTGTGTGTACCTGTAGAACAGTGCTGCCCTTCTGCCGGCATCTCTGTGATCAGAAGCAGGTATCAGTAGAAAGCATGGATCTCCAATATTTGGTGGACAGGGTCTCTTGTGCCAATCCTGGCTTCTGGAAGTTGCATGTAAGCTGCTCTAGCTGCCTGTCATAGGGTTGAGGCCAAGGGATAAGAGATGTGTAGCTACTGCTGGGGTAAAAGCTAATATAGACCAAAATCAACCACAACTTACTGCATAAGCCTTTCCCTGGAAGTCACAAGTTTTCAATAGACTCCTGAGTTTCTGAATAGTTACATCAGCCAGATGCTGTTGGGGTCACAGTGACAGTGCTTCCTCCTCCTATATCACTCCCCAATCCTCTCTGTACTGAGTTTACTTTTTCCCACTGAATAAAGAAATCAAAGTGAAGGGTTGATAACTATGTGATTGGGTATCTGTACATAAGTGTGAGTAGAGTTTCTCTCCCCTTTGCAGTTGAAGGTTATTGTCTTTGGCAATGCTTTGTGGATAGCTGCAGCTCTACCTAAAGCAAGTAGGCAGTTTTATCTCTCCTTTCTCTTTTGGGGAATGTCTGGAGCTCAATTTGCATAAAAACTAGTCATTTATGCACTATAAGAATATTTAACCTATCCACATAATCTGTTGTCAAAAAGGAGATAGCATGAGCAAAATATATGTTTCAAAACTGATTTATGTGCTTATAGACCAAGTTAGTGAAGCACATAAGATGGTATTGTTAGTTATTGAAAAAAGAAAATTGAATGCTTATTGAATCTGATAAATTTATTCTGATTGGTCTGAAGATTTCTGACCTCTGGAACTATCTGAAAGGATCTGCTTACAGAAAATTTTCCTTTTCTACCAAAAATAGATGGAATATTACTGAGTGAAAACAAAACAATATGTGCTGTTTAATGATGCAGATAAATCAATGTTTATAGCAGCTCAATTCACAATAGCTAAGCTATGGAACCAATCTAGGTGTCCTTCAACAGATGAATAGATAAAGAAAATGTGGTATGTATACACAATGGAATATTACTCAACCATAAAAAGAATGAAATTATAGTATTTTCCTGTAAATGGATGGAACTGGAGATTATCATGCTAAGTGAAATAAGCCAATCCCATAAAACCAAAGGCCAGTTGGGCATGGTGGTACACATCTGTAATCCCAGCAGCTTGGGAGGCTGAGACAGGAGGATCATGAATTCAAAGCCAGCCTCAGCAACACAGCCAGGCTCTAAGCAACTCAGCAAGACCCTGTCTCTAAACAAAGTAAAAAAAAAAAAAAAAAAAAAAAAAAGGCAAGGGATGTTGCTCAGTGGTTAAGTGCTTCTGGGTTATAACCCTGGTACCCTCCTTCCCCCCTCCCCCCCTGAAAAAAAAACCAAAATAAAAAAAATAAAAAATAAAAAAAAAGGTTGAATGTTCTCTCTCTGATATGCGGATGGGGTGGGGAATGAAGAATAGAAGTACTTTGGACTAGACAAAGGGAATGAAGGGAAGGGAGGGGGGATGAAAATAGGAAAGACAGTAGAATGAACTGGACATAACTTTCCTGTGTTCATACATAAATACACAACCAGTGTAACTCCACATCATGTACAACCTCAAGAATGGGAAGTTATACTCCATGTATGATATGTCAAAATACATTCTACTGTCACGTATAACTGAAAAGAACAAATACAAAATTTTAAAAAAGAATAATACAGGTGCCATCTAGACAAATCACAACATCACTATGTTAAATGAAAAAGGCCAATTTGGACACGGCATATACTGTGAGATTGCACTGTGTCTATAATTTCCTGTGACTCTATAGTTATTTCACAATAATAAAAAACTAGCATAGTCCCATAGAAATGAAGGTAAATGTAAGGGCAGTAAAAATATTTGTAAAATAATAATAAGGTGTTGGTAAATCTTAGAGTAAACCCCCTGGGCCCACACTGGGCTGGACAAGCATGGTGAAAGTCGCAGCTATTTAATAGGGAGAAACACAGTTATAAGTTCCCCTGGATTCTCCAGCTTGCCTATTTTCTATGTGTATATAAACATATTGTGGGTCAAGAGATTGGCAAAGTTTTTATATACTCTGGGTGAATTTATTAAATGGAAATCCTTGGTTTCATTGGATTAGGTAGACAATTAATTCTTTATATGTAAAATTATAATTAGAGAATTAAAAATGTTCCAGTGAAGACATACTCTCAGAATGATTTCAGCTGTTTGTCCTTTATGAAAAACAATTGTCTAATGAAATCTTTTCGTAAAGGGAAATGCAAAGTTGGTTAGTGATGAATTAAACTAATGGCCTTGGTTGCTAGGTTAAAAAACTGTGCAGCAAAGGAACACAAGTGCATGTCACATTGGCAAAGGCAAGGAAAAAATAGTACCAAGACTCTTCAAGGACCCTGAAGTACAACTGAAGGGGTTTCAATATTTGGTACTTAAAGTAGAAAGAGTTAGGTTATATTTTTAGCTAAGGCAAACCCTTGCAAAAATTAAATGTTTGGAAATTTGAGGGTAAAAGAGAAATGTGTCCCCTCCCTGAGTTTATTGTGTAATAAATTTTTCTTTATTTTTATTTTTATTTTTTTCCACATTTTTATTGGGGCATTTAATGTCATAAATCTTTTGTTAGCATGATGTATTTTATACAAGATAAGGTTTATTTCCTCATTTGTGAATTAATATAAGTCAACTTAATTTCCAATTCTGGTTTTATTTCAGACAAGCCCACACTATTTATTTAAAATGATAAAAGTAAACAGGTGTTCAAGTACACTGAATTCTATAACTGCTGTTTTATAAAGGGTTTGCTCTTCTTAACCTTATATAATTCTGAAAATTCTACTGTTATTGCATTTAACTTTCTCAATAGAAATTCAAATGGCCTCTTTTTTTCTAAAAGACTGGTCACTCAACACAGGTGCACAGGCACACGTAGACATTCTCCAAAGGCTTGCAGATGTGCAGCAGGCTTGACCTCATTAGTGTGTGCATCTGTGTTGCTGCTTGGGCAGACAACAGGGCTCTGTGGGAGGACAAGGGGGGAGCAACACTGTTGGGGCCCCAGATCTCACAAACCTACCTTTGAGTCTGCTCTATGTCTGAAGAAACAACTTGGGTGCATTGTTTAAAAGTTACAAGTAGAGAAACAGCCTGTGCTGTGTGAATTAGTTTTCTATTGCCACCATAACAAATCACCACATGCTTCTTAGTTTACAATTACACAGATTTACTATTTTTCAGTTCCATAGGCTAAAATTACAACATGGGCTTCACTGGGATAAGATCAAGGAGTGGACAGGGCAGCTGTGTGCCTGGCACTGTAGTGACAGTCTGCTCTTTGGCCTTTTCTGGGCTCTGGAGGGCACTGCATTCCTTGCAGGTAACCTTCAGCCTCTGTCTTTTAAACTAGCCACGATGTGGGTTGAATACCCCTCACATCACATTTTTCTGATCCTCTTGTTTGCTCCCTTCACCCTCTTCCACTTTTAAGAACACCTGGGATCATGTTGAGTGCACTGGGGTGATCCAGGGCCTCCTCCCTATTTTAAGATTAGCTGATTAGCACCTTTGCTTTCCTTTGCAGCGCAAGGCCACAGGTTTCCAGGTGTGGGGGATAGGCTCCGATCTACATATTGTGGGGTCGGGTTCCAAATTCCTTAATAGGACACCCATAGCACAAGAGTTAATAACAAGAATCAACAAATGGGACTTACTTAAACTAAAAAGTTTTTTCTCAGCAAGAGAAACAATAAGAGAGGTAAATAGGGAGCCTACATCCTGGGAACAAATTTTTACTCCTCAGACTTCAGATAGAGCCCTAATATCCAGAATATACAAAGAACTCAAAAAATTAAACAATAAGATAACAAATAACACTCTCCTTTAAGTACAAAATAGTCTTTTCTGAGGCTGAACCCATTATATTGCTAAAATTCGCTGAATTTGTTGATTAATTTTCTATTCTTCAAGAGTACTCTGGCTTTAGAAGTATCTGAAATTAAACTCTTTCCTGTTAAATAAGCATTTTCCCACTGACTTTATTAAAGTAGTCATTTCCCCACTTTTTCTTCTTCCATCCATCCATCCCTCTCCTTCCCTCTCTTTATCTCTGTCCTTCCTTTTTCCCCTTCCTTAGTTTCTTTTTGTGTGGTAACGGGGTTGAACCTAGGTCCTCATACTTGTCAAGCAAACCCTCAATTACTGAGTTACATCCCCATCCCTGTTTTTGAAACCTATTCTACTTTGAGATAGTCTTGCTAAGTAGCCCAGGCTAGTCTTCAACTTTTGATCCTCCTGCCTCAGCCTCCTGAGTGGCTGGGATTACAGGTGTGCATACTATGCTCTGCGCCCCACTTTTTCTTCTGATATGGTAAAGAAAGGTCACATTCGAGAAGGTAACTCCTCCAAATATAATTTAATCTTTCAGAAGCACTTGAGCATCTTGTGGTGTCTCAGGGTCATATGTATTCAAAGTCCCATTCAATGCAATGAGAAATACATACAGTGAGTTTGGTATAGATGGCTGTGGATTATGAAATATGCTTCTGAATTGATTTAAAATACCATGTTATTTATCATGGAACCTTGCTCTCATAATAAGAGGGCAGAAAGCATTTCCCCAAAATTATTTTTTCAGCCTTATTTCACTGGAAGTTTACTATGAAAGCAATGTACTAAATATTCAGAAACGATGTTTTCTTTCCCTGCATGATTCACATTGTTTTGTTTTATTATTATAATCTGAATTACCAAGGTTTTGAGGTTGAAAAAGAACTGTGTCTGGTGGCTGCTCTAGGATTTGGGAAGAAACTGGGCCCTTCTCACGATGGGTTTCTCTACAGTGAATGTGGGACGTGGGTGTCAGCTCTTTAAATTCAGTGCTATACTTTAGGATTATATAGCTTTCTTTTCAAAATTCTAAAATCTATTTTTTAAAGTGGTATCTCTAATTGGGAGGACTAATGAAGGATTTCCTTATGTTTGCAAAGCAATAAATCAATTGAATACATCAAATCTTGATTAAGTTAATGGTAGTTACAGTATGTTTAAAGTGTTTTTTGTTTGTCTGACTATATTATTTAAATGTGAATCAGATTAGTGCAAATACTGAATTTTATTGCATGTATTCATGCTGAAAATATAAATTTCCAGCCAACAGAGTTTCCTGGGGGGAAAAAAGCATTTTGATGTGCTTTCACAGTAAGAACAGATAAAGAAGGTCAGGCTGGAGCAAGAGACTCAGAGGAAGCATTTGCTAAACAAATAAGAACAAGTATACCTGTTTTTCTGGCTCTTCAGCTATCTTAAGAATCAGTAATTTTCAATTAAAAAAAAAACTTTTCTTTAAAAATGAACCTTTCTGGAGCTGGGACTTTAGCTCAGTGGTAGAGTGCTTGCCTAGCATGTGTGAGATACTAGGTTCGGTCCTCAGCACCACATAAAAATAAATAAATAAAGACATTGTATCCATCTACAACTGAAAAAAAAATTAAATAAACCTGTCTGAACACAGGAAGATTTTATTTATTTTTTTATTAGAAATGTTATCAAAGATCATCATTATGTGTGATGACATTTAGAAATGCCTTTTGGTGATTAAGAGTGGCTCTGGTAGAGGGGAGGCCTGGCAGGCTTGAAGATGATTAGATCTTATTCTGAGCCTCCTGTGTTTCCTTCATGATGGCACTGTAAGCACACCACTGAGAAGGGGTGACTGACAGGACAGAATTCAGATGAAGGTGCTGACATTCCTGCCCTTTGCGCAGTAGAGATGCAGACATGCACACGGGAAGGGTTAGGCTCTCAGTCACTGTGTTCACAGACAGGGCAGATACAGCCATATTTTTTTTATTCAATATCTGATAAAAATAATTCAGTTGTTTCTTCTTCTCACTTATTAGATAGCAGGTTGGAAAACTTTTCCTTTAACGTGTGTGTATGTATGTATGTATGTGTGTGTGTGTGTGTATTTTTTTTCTTTCTTTTTTTGTCTTTTTAAGTACAGCCCCTCAAGCGTAGAGGGGGTGAACTTCATATTTTTCTTTTAAATCCAGAAAACATTCTACTTTGAAGATGGTAAACCACTTCTTCCATTAGGTGATGTGGAGGGGAAATCTGAAACTTGACTTTAGGGCATCGTCTGGAGGGATGACATTGGTGAGGCCATGTAGTCTTGCATGTGCAGAGCAGAGTTGTTGTAGAAGCTCAGGTAGTCAGTGACTCAAGTGCAACTCTTTTTTACTAAGATAGTAAATGCTTCATTTTGTAATATGAATTCGATATATTAGCAAATCCTTGTCCCACTAGAAGAGAGAACTTTATTTTTATTGAATCTGGATTTAGATCACCTACCTGCAAATTCTTGTTCAATGTTGGTGGAGCAGGATCTTCGGGAAGCATTTGTCTTTTGGTGACCAGGAGTGGAGCCCAGATACAAGAAAGGACCTATAGGTGTGACCTTGCTTCGATATTAGAATATTTCCTGTGATGGATTTGAGTCTCTTGTGTTGTTTCTGGCTTCGTGCTGGTGGACAGTGGTGATGTGGGCAGTTCTGTGAGCCACATGTTGAAGATGACAGAGCAGCTCTCAGTTTGGGTGAATTAATTCCTGGAGGGGGCTTCCTGCCTCTAACCCCTGCCCTTACTCTGACACCAGAAGAGAAAGGGACTTCCTGTTTCCTTCTTGCTTGGGCCCTTGCATGTTTGGAAATTCCTTTGTTATGGCAGCTGGTATTTCCCTAAATAATGGCCTATACTAGAGTACTAAAGGGAATTTAAACCACTGAATCCTTGCTCTGAGGTTTTAACCAATGATGCTGGGAGTGGGCCTCCTCCTGCCTTACCACTTCCTTGTCAAAGTGACCTCAGGGTCACCCTGGACCTGCACACACTCAGAGCACAGAAAATACAATGGCTATCTGAACTCTTTACTCACAGGTTTATTATAAGAAAAGAGACCAAGTCATATTGTTTTCCTTTTTTTAACTGTCTTCCAGTTTCCAGGCCACAGGAGATTTTTACATGTTTAATTGACAAGAGAAGATGTCAGGTTGATTTACAGCATCAAGTGCTTTAGTTTTCAACAATAGCATTCTCCTCTGAAAGGATCTATGAAGAAAGGATGAAAGCCACTGCTGTCATTAGTGGGGTAGATGGGTAATGACCACTGCCACAAAGGTGTTGCTAGGGTTCCAAGTGGGAGGAACATGAATCCCTTCATCCTGTGGCCCCTGTGTGGGGAGCTGGAGCTTTTGACTCAGGGTGTATGCACGCTTGCTGTTCTGCAGGATGGGAAGAACCGGATGTTGGGATGGCACATGGCAGCCACCACCTCTCTGAGTGTGCTGTCCAATTCAGGTGGTGTTTTTATGTTAGGATTTCTCTCTGGCACCACTGCCCAGGTGATGAACACTGTCCATTTCCAGGTTAGTCCAGGCTCTCATCAGGCTTGGGAGGAGTCTCCATTTATAGCTAGCTCTACAGCTGCTCTAATGTAATTAGCAACCTGGATGCTTTCTTCGGGAACATGTTGCATCTGTTAGATACCAAACTAAGACCAGTTTACTATAGGAGGAGTGCAGCCGGCTCCCTGTTTCTTCAGTGTTACAGATGTCTTCCCACTGCCTGTGCTCATGGGAAATGTGGTGCCTCATCTTTGTAGATTTGTACGAACATAGGTTCCCCTTGACTGCTTTTTAAGTGCTTACCTTTATTATTGGTTTTGAAAAATGTGATCATGATGCACCTTGCTATGGTTTCTTCATGTTTCTGGAGTTTGGGATTTTTTTGAACTGCTTGGATCTGCAAGTGTACAATTTTTTTCATTAAATTTGGAAAATTTTAAAATCTTTCTTCCTTCAACTTTTTTGGTCTTCTTGCTCCTTTCTCTCTCGTTTCATTTGGTGACTCCAAATACTAATTGATGATGTTCATTAACAACCTGTATGTTTTCTTTATTCTTTCAGTTTTTTATTTGAGATAGTTTCTATTCCCATTTTCCAGGTCACTATTTTTTTCTTCTACAGTGTCTAATCTGCAGATATCTAATGTGTTATTTTTCATTTTACTCATTGTACTTCCAATTCTAGAAGTTTCATTTCATTCTTTTATGTATGTTCTGTTTCTATCTAAATTTATGAACACATATAAAACTAAAAGTTATAAAAAAATTCCTGTTTGCCAATTTTAACTGTCAGTTCTGAGCTGGTTTCTCATTATGAATTGTACTTTTTTAAAAATTTTATGTGATAACAGGGTAATTTTCAACTGGATGCCAGACGTTCTTAAATTCAATACTGGGTGCTCTTGTATTCCCACAGATATTTTAAAGCTTTCTTCTAGAATACAACTAATTTTCTTGGAAAATATTGATGTGTTTGGATGTCACATTTAAGACTCAACAGGAAAGATTAGCACATGTTTAGTCCAGAGCTAATTATTCCTCACATGGAGGCAAGATCCTTTAAGTGCTCTACCAGATGGCTCATGCTTTATGAGGTTTTCCTGTCTCTTAGAAACACACACTATACCCATCCTATGCAAGTGTTGAATTTCACTCTCTCTTGTAATTTCAGATGGCCTTCTCCAGTCTTGGGTATTTCCCTCATATGCACGTGCTGATGTTTCTCTGCTGTGTAGGGAGGGGAATCCTCTGTGTATCTCCAGGTCTAGGAACTCTAGTCCATTTGATCTCCCCAGATTCCCAGCTCCATCTCGTCCATGCAGAACATTTACAGGCTTCCCTGGGGGTTCTCAGTCCTTACGCCATGGCTTGGCATAGTTGAGGCCAACAGGGCTCATCATGTTTGTTTCCTGTCTCTGGAGATCACTGTCTTTCCTTGACTAATGCTTAGTGTCTTATCAAAAACCCACACTGTTTCATATATTTCCATTTTACAGTTGTAGTTTTTCTTTGAAGGAGGGTAAATCAGAGCTTTGCAACTCCATCTTGCTATCTCAGCTGGAAGTGAAAGTTCCTTTGGTTTAGTGGTTTCTATAACTTCAGAATGGAGTTCCAAACTTAGGACTTCAGAAATCTTTGAAATCAATGACCATCAAAAAGAAAATGGGTCCACTGCCCAGGTGGTGTGGATACAGATGACATCTGCCAGACAGTACAGCTCTTGGGTGGGTATTCTCAGTACTTCTTTTAGAGAAGGAACTGCTGAGTCATGTGTGGTTGTGGGCTAGGCCTGCTCCTCAGGGTGGGCCTCTCCTTCCTGCTTCAGGCTGAACATCAGCTCCACTCAAGCCCTGTCTCTGGGAGACTTCCAACAGAGCAGATTCCTCAGATACCCTGGTGCAGATTCTGGCCCAGTCCAAACCCATGAGGGATGATGCTTCATGCCCCGTTTTCTTCATAATCTTTCAAAACTCTTTTCAAAATAGTCTTTCTTTGCATTTAAACCTCATGCTTTTCCTCACACTGTTAACTGGGACAGAGGCAATTCACTTTGTCTTAGATGTGAACTCATGACTTTAACTTCTCTTTGTTGAACTCCCCTAATCTTGCCTGGTTCTCTTCCCCCCATGCCCACTGAGCACTAAGCTATGTTAATCAGTGTCCTTCCTAAGGCTATTGTCCCTGTCTGTAAGAATAAGTCTCGAACTTCCTGGTTCCCTTAAATTTTTTACTCAATTGGTCCATGTGGTCACACATTCTGTTTCCTTCTTCACTAAGTTTCTGTTGTTATCATGTTAACTCATTAAATACTGATGTATTATTATCCAAGTATTCTTTTCTCCTATCTTATTTTTAAAACCAGTGGGAGCATTTTCACATTTTAGGGGGGAAATTGAAAATACAAAGGTATCAAACATGCTTGACTTCATAGCCAGTACAGATTTTATTTTTGTAGTTTAATCCCTGGGTTTCAATAAAGCTCAATTACAATAGAAATATCCACAAATAGAGTGAAGGAGCATTCATTCACATTTTGGAAATCTTCGGGCTACTATATCCAATTGTTTTAATATTCTGCCACAAACAAAACCATTGTACTGTAAATGAGAAAAAGGTAACTGATGTCCATGTCGGCTATGAAAAACATGTATCACTTTGCTTCTACATAATGCCATTATCTTTTTCTGATGCTCATAAACCAAGTAATGAATGTTTTAAACTTTAAAAAGTGTTTAGGGCCATTATGAAGATCTAGTTTGCTAGTCAATTTGTTACAGAAAAAAAAAAGAGTGTGCATGCTCTTCCCATAAAGGAAAGTTATTGTTTCAGACAATGAGGTCTATAAAAAGCTGTCTCCATGCAAAATTCTGGTGTTTTACCTTCACATTTCTGTTTTTGTTGGGCCATAAAAAGTTAAGGACACTAAAGAAATACCACTAAATTTTGACAATTGCTATAAAAACACATTCTTAGATTCTAGATTTCAGACAGCAATACTATCTGTGTGAAAGTCAATTCTATTGTGTATCCTGTCAATATTTTAATTATTCAAGAACTGTCTTTTGAAATAGACTTTTGAAAGTAAGGGTTTCCCTGCTTGGTTTCTGCACACTTAATTCTCAATTTTCTTGAAGTAATTTATTAGTGTTTGGTTCAATGAAATTTTTCCCAATCTTGTCCAAGAATTGTCCACCTCCCTTCCCACATTGTAAATTAATAAATTATGTAATAGATGTTGATAATGTGATTGAGTTATATATGTACCTGTGTATTTGTATTTTAATAAAAAAGACCCTACATAAGTATATATTTATTTACAACTGCACAGAATGTTCCTTAGTAGCAACTCACCCTGCTCGAGGACTAACTCACTTGTCTAGAATTATTTGGGAATCTGAGCTTAGAATAAGGCTGGCATTCTAAAATTCTTTCTGTCTTCTAAAATTTACTAGTGGCAATTTAACATGTTCTTGACGACAGAGGTCAGCACTATAACTACCAGTTATTAGAACAACCTCTGGGAGTTTTTCTTTCTTGCATGTATAAGTTTAATTTTCCTAACTCCTCTTTCTTCTCTCTTTGCCATCAGGGTATCCACCCTGACTTTTTACTGTGCATCTAAATTTTCTAGTTCATGTCTACAATGCAGACTGGGAATTCCAGTGGTTAGTTGTTAAACTTTGTCTAAAATACAGAACAACTTCTGTGTTCTTGACTTCAGTTTCGCCTTCTTAATAGTATTTACTCTATAAAAATTTACCAAATAAATGTTCCCTGGATGTGTGTGGTCAGTAGTCACACTGGGGCAACTGTGCTACACTAATACATAGGCTTATATCTGGAAATAGCAAGATGCTCTTTCCAGAATACATGGAGAATGATTGTCACACATCTTTCATAATTGGTATTATATAATCCAAAGTAGGAGATAATTGGAGAACATAGAAATAGAGAACATTTTTCAAATCTGCCATTTTCTTACTCCTAACACCTAACTACCCACACTTGTCAGCAGTTCTCATGCTGGCCTGGTTTCCCCTGAGACAGGAGTCTGGTAACTTGCATGATACTTCCACACTGCAGAAACTGCAGAGCAGGGCCACACTTCTAAACCTGCAGCTTGCCAGCACAGCTGAGCCCAGATTCTGCAAAAACAACTCTACCAACTTTATTCAGCATAAAAAGCATATTTGTATCTGAATCAAAAGACCAAGTAATTGGTCTTAAATGTGACCATCTGAGGATGGCTTGGTCCTTAATATGCTACTAAATTCTTACTGATAGATAGATGTTTATGAATAGATATCATCTACAAGAAAGACGTGTGGACAGGTACTGCTTGGGTTAAATGCTGAGAATAATTGTTACACATCTTTCATAATTGGCATTATATAATCTAAAATTGGGACATCTTTGCTCAGCCAAGCAGTGGGGTACAGAGACAAGTGGATGTTGGTGTTGGCCCTTCAGGGGCTTACAGCCCAGATTCTCTTCTAGAGTCAGTCTTAGCCGCTTAGCAAGGACTTGTGGTATGAAGGGATAAATGATCTATGACACTGCTCTTGACCTTCGCTGGTTAGATGAAAGGTGGATCTTGGTATTCAACATGTCTTTTTTCGCTTGCTGCTTCTAAGATTTTCCTTTTATTACCAGTTCTGAGCAACTGAATTATAATGTACTTTGGTATCGTTTCTTCATGCTTCTTGTTTTTTGGGTTCCTTGAGCTACTTGAATCTGCAAATTTCTGGTTTTCATAAAATGTGAAGAATTTCAACCATTATTTCCTTAAATATTTTCTTTTCTGTTCTCTTCCTTCCCTTGTGGGAGGGTTCACTGCATTTCTCAAGACTACTCGATTCTCAAGATGCACTCTGCATTCTTCTTTTCTTTTGGATAATCTCCCATATTGTCTTCAAGTTCACACATTTTTTTCCCTTTACAATAATCTTCTATTAATTCCATTTAAATGCAACGAAATGCCATAGTTTCAGACATGTTATTTTCAACTCTAGAAGTTTGATTTGAGTCTTTTACATATTCCTGCCAGATCCTCCTAACGTTTTGAACATAAAGAATCTGAGTTTAAAAGTCAAAGTCTTATATTCAAAATCTTCCAGTGCCCAAAGACATTTCATGATTTTTAAATTATCATAATAAGGAACTATATCTTTTTCAGGGACCATGGTAGTTGGTTAAATACAGAACTTAGATAGCACATTAGATTTGTCACCATCTGGATATCCAGGTCTTTGTACCTCAGGTTAGTCTCAGCTCACAGTCCCCTTCCTTTCCATGCCTATTGAGGTAGTGCTATAAGGCAGGGGTGCTGGTGGGGACTCTTGGTCACAAAACGTGACAATCCTTGGGCCATGCCATCTTGTTCCCATCTTTGCATCCAGGTGGTGATGGATCTGCATGGTAGAGTGCTTGGCAGCTATGGTCTTCTCTGTTTGAAGATGACACATGTGAGACCCACGAGAGGTGTAACCTGCCCAAGATCACCACCCTCTGAAAAGGCAGGTCCTGGGTTTGAACTGTGGTTTGAATAAAAAATTACTGGACTATGTTAAGCTTACAGGGACATGAGATGTGAGGGACACTTCAAAGAAGTGATTTCCATTAATGACCTTCCTAGTCCTATAAGGCCACACTCTGGCCTTCTGCCTAGTGGGACTCTGCTTTTGAATGTTGTCTGGACCTTTCTCTGGTTGAAAGTAGGAGACATCTTCCAGCCTGGCTTGACCTGAGTTCTGTAGGTAGAAACACTAGGGATGTTTTACAGGCAGGGAGGGAAAGGGACAATCATGTTCATTCCTCAGGATCTCAAGGAAGCTTGAGCCTGTCCACACAGCAGCAAGCAGCTCCCCAGGCACACTCAGGGACCAGGCCCATGAGTTGTGATGTCACAGCTGGAAGGAAAAGCTGGGGCAATGGAAGAGAGAGAGAGAGAGAGAGAGAGAGAGAGAGAGAGAGAGAGAGAGAGATATGATAAGAAGGCTGACATTGGACCGTATGAGCACAAGGAAATGTGCAGTCACATGATAATCTGAGGCCAGGACAAGTGACATCTTTGCCTCTGAGCTTCTGAAAATTCTGTAGCTATGTGTCAATGTTAACATCACTTTGAAGAGAATGAATGTCAAAGCAAAGAGTGGTTTATGAACATCCCAAATCCTGACTTTGATATTAAATGGATGGAACATGATGGCAAAATCAAAACTTTTTTTTTTTTGATGTTTTTTTTCTTTGCGTTTCCCCATACATTCTATCTTCATTTCTCTAAGAGTGGTCACACATTTTTATACTTTAATGCAACAAGGCAAATTGGAGCTTGTAACTATGATGACCACAGTCAAGAATTTTTTTTTTTCCCCCTGGTGAATCTTTTCCTATCAAAAATCGGGGTCTTGAGAATTTTCTGTGAAAATCAAGCAGGAATAGTGTCAGTTTATAAGGACTTGGAGAAAGGACCCTCTTAATCTCATAAAACTCATACATTTTTAAAAATATTTTTGCAAACGGAATTAACAATACTGTTCTCTTCTGTAAGCTGACGATTTAAAAATGCAAGGGGTCTTCTTGTGGGCTGGGATCCAGTACAACATCTAGAATACTCATATGGGTGTTTGCAGATTAGCTTCCTTAACAGCCAATGATGGTGCTTTGAAAACATACACATGTCACAATTGTCCCTGAAAGTCAAGCAGCTCAGCTGTCCCCATAGAATCACAAGAATTTCACAGCCTTTTCAATGATCATATTATTCACCAGTGGTCTTCAAAGACCTCTGAAACCTTAAGAAGAATTTCATTTTTTAGTTTTTTTTTTCAACTTTCTAAGCCCAACAACTCAATATAATTGTTTTTTTCCCTAAACCTGTTTGTTAGAATGCACCCCTTGGAACTACACTTGCATTATTTTCTCAAGACTTGCTGCAACTCCAGATTCTTTTGTATTGTAACGAACTAGCCATACCTTCCAGCTCCCTGCAGCCAAGTTCTGCAGGGCACCTGCCGCCCCTTCCAGCGTGTCTGGGTTTGAGCACTCAGAGAGCAGTGTGAGGTAGGGTTTGACTATGGAGGGGTTCCACAGCATCTGGATCCCTTTGGGTGGTTCTGCACAGTCTGGAAGAGGTCCTACTCCATCCCACTCGTGGAAGAAAAATGAGAGAGTAAACGTCTTTAACAACTTCCTCATATTTCCATCTTCAAACATCACAAACAAAACAAAAGCAGGTGTTATAGAATCCAGTGAATATTGGCGACAGGGAGGGTCACCTGTTCAGGGATTAGGAGAGCCATTCCTGCCACAGAGAGCTTAGGATGGAGTTTGTGGGGGGTTGGGATATGTATAAAAGTGACTGCAATTGCAAGCCACCCAGGATTAGCTCTCTGAGAACTATTCTGACACAACCTACACAGCAAAGAACAAGCAGAGATGGGGCGGTTTTGGATGGGTGGAGGAAGGCTAAAGATCGAGGTAGTACATATTATATTTACATATATCAACTATTGCATAGGAAGTTATCAACAATGGAAAGCCTGCACTAATGTAAAATTATAATAATTTATGCATAACTCAGGCATAACTGTGGTTAATTCTTATATAATTTGTAAATACATATTTGCTTGATTTGTGGTACCATATTGCATCTAACAAAAAAATGACAGAATGGATGAAAGAGAAAAAATTGCTATGGTTTATTAGATGCACTGACATGAGCTATAGGCAAATCTGGATCTTACAGCAATCCCGATAGTTAAATTTGCTTTGAATTAAACATAATGAATAATGGGAGAACATGTAATTAAAAATTAATTACACATAATTTTAAGATTATGGGTTATATGCACAAAGAAATACCAGTCCACCAATAGAAATGAGAGTTATAAAGATTATAGCAACTTGGACAAATGATAACAATAAAAGTTAAATGAACAAATAAGATTCAAAGCACAATGGGAGATGGTGCTTTTCCCTAAGCAACATGCATCATAAAAACATGCAACAATTATAAAAGATGCTTTGATAAAACGTTTCTTTCATTTTTGTCTACACTTCAAATCTTCTATCTTCACTATGACTTTTAAAAATATTAAAATTTGAAATAATGATTCTGACCTTTGATTACATGAAGTTTCTGACTTTTGTGAAAAACAAAGGCAATTATTATAAAGGACAGAAATGAAATATGCATATATTTGGGGAAAATATTTTCATACTTCTGAGAAAAACCACAGTAAAACAAAGCTATTCCTTTATAATTTTAGGGTGGGGTACCAATCCGTTCAGCCCATTTGTATCCATTAATGTATTTAAAATCAATATAACATATATGACACACACTAAGCTTCCTCACAGTCATTTTATATACATCCATCTGTATGTAGGTGTGTATATGTAAATAAATGTGAAAACAAAACTCTATTCCAGAATCTGAGTTAAGTTCCTTAGTCTTGAAATTTTTACTGGAAGAAAATAGACATTTGCCTCATATCCTTGCAACATTAAAATGGAAATGTTGATAGAGATACTATAAAGTTATTTAACTGTCACAAATAATTTCCAGAATTTTATTACTTATTTTCCAAGAGACAAATTCAAACTCCATCACCTTTTCCTCTCCATTATCATACAGCTTAGCTTAGGTCAGAGCTAAATGATGTCAATTGATGGATGTTGGACATCCCACTAAAGGTCATTTTCAATGAGTTTGTCACTCAGTTTCAAGTTTATAAAAAGGAGGCTCAGTACATAAAGCATCTTGGTTTTTTAAATCAAAAACATTTATAGATAACTTTGCATGAAGCCTTTAGATGACTATTCATGAAGCCTGCACACCTCTTCCAAGTATTAACAAAAACACTGAAAGTCAAACGCCCTTGTCGTACTGCTCCTGGTTCCTTATTTGAGACCTGCCCCGCTCTTTGAGTTGGACAGAAAGGACACTAGGGAAAGACACAAGTCATTTTGCAAGTGTGTCAACTTGGATGATGAAGCAGTAGTAACACTGGCTTCACAAAGGAAGCCAGATAGAGCAGGGAGTCTAGCTACTAATGTAACAAGAAATAGAAAAATATTGCATTGGCTATTTTGTTTGTTCTATTTTCTACTTTATCATCCCCTTAAACATTTTAAATTAACATTATCATTTAAAGACCTAATAAGATCTGGAAAAATAAGAATACAAAATGTCAACTCAACAAGGATGAGATTTCCCTCTTCCAGAAGAGCTGATAGGTGAGCAGGGGGCGTAGGGAAGTAGTGTCTGCGGGCTCATCACAAATGTGACAGCTGAAGTGTAAAAAGAGGGAAAGCAACCGCATTATCTTTTGCTGGCTCTTCTCTTGTTCCACTTTTCCAACTTCTCCACAATAAAGCAGGATTAATAGTTATAGCAGTAGACAACTTTCTTTAGCTCTGAAATGCCATCTATGTAGCTCTTAAATACCTTTTATTACATTCATTTCTTAATAGCTACAGAGACACTCTGAAGGAAATAAAAGCACAATGGATGTGAATATAGATAATCTTTGATAGCAACTAGAGATACAGTTCAAAAGGGATTCTTTGCTATTTCGGAACATTGATGGCCCCCTGGCAGGTTAACACAGAAGAAAAAGAACTATTTCAAAGCCAGTTGATGTAACTGACCTTTATTCAAACTTTCATTGAGTTAATAGGGGCAAATGTATCAGTATCCATTAAAGAAGAGATTTTCATTAATGAAAATGACTGGACTTTTTCAAGGGTTATGTAAACATATTTGACATTATTTTGTCTAGCTAACCAACATCAACCAGGCAACAGAGCAGTGGTGCAGCTAGGGTCACACTTTGAAGTAGATAAAATTGTTCTGTAGTTGAAAACTTTCAATGTGATTATTTCTCTTGAGAAATAATCCTTGAGAAATTGTGGGATATGAAACTCTTACTAAAACAGAAATACATCATTTATAAATTTAGATACACAATGCTTTTGTCCTAACATTTCTACTGTATGGTACATTAAGTAAAGGCAAGTGATGACTAAATCTTTAACATGTTCAAAAGGCTGACCAAACAAATAGCTATTTCGTCCCACAGAACACAGAACTGAATTTGTAAACCTTGTGCCAACTGTGTTTGATATCCACTCTATCTTGAGGACATATAACTGAAAATTCTTGGAATATTAAAGAAGAATGAAATTAGGGCATTTGCCTATAAATGGATGGAGCTGGAGAATATCATGCTAAGCAAAATAAGCCAATCCTAAAAAAACCTAAGGCTGAATTTTTTCTCTGATATGTAGATGTTAATTCACAATAAAATAGTGGGTGGGGCTAGGGAAGAAGAGAGTTACTTTGGATTAGATAGAGGGGAGTGAAGGGAGGGAAAGGGTATGGGGTAAGAAGGATAGTAGAATGAATCTGATAATTATGTCTTGTTTGTGGCAATGTAGGATTTTATGCATATATTTAGAGTTCATCAAGCTAAGGATTAAGTAGGTTATAACCAATCAATGAGATTTTCTCATGGAAACACACACAGCAAGTGCTAAGAACAGTGCTTGTAGGAGAGCCTGTCAGCTACTTCTCAAACTCTCTGCCATGAAGTACTGGTGGGGACAGGCTGGCAGCAGAACAATGAAAGTGCTTAGAGGATGTGGAAAACAGATCATGGAACAAACCATGAGGCTGGTTTTTCTCATCCCAAATAGCGACTCCCTCCAAAACATACCAGCAGATTCTGTACTGGCCTTGAATGTACAACTCTGCTAATACCATCAATTAAAAAAAACAGTACATGGTTTATTATCCAATTTCAAAATTGTCTAGAATTAAAAAATGTATTTGCCTATCCAGAAGGTAAAGTTTCAAATCTTTTTGGAAAGGAAGAGAATTATATGCTTCTAGAGTTACCAATTTAAACACAAGGCTTTTTGACAGGACTGTGGTCAGGGCAGAGGATGTAGGATGGCGTTGTTAACCTGAGAGGGAATATGATGTGTGGGATGTGCAGGTGGCTGCAAGGGTCCTGGGTGCCATGCAGCTAGACAGCAGCAAGGGCTTCTAGTGCTCAGGAGCAAGGCACGTAATTGTGGTAACTGAGGCTGACAATGGCTTAAGGGCACATTTCAACACAGCCAGCAGAGAGGATTTAGAATGTTCTGTTTGAGGTGATGGACGTACCAGTTCTTCTGATCTGATCATTATGTGTTGAATACATGCATTGGAATATTATACCATAACTCATAAATACATTATGTGCCAATTAAAATTCAAAAATATTTAAAAATATTTTTGGTTTCCTTGTAGAGGCTAAGTTCTATTTGAATAATTTCTATCTTAGTTGGTTTGAGGATGGACTAGTAGAAGCCATTTGCTCTTTATGTGAAGAGAATGATAAAACTTAGGGAAGAAAATTTGAAAGTTAAAAAAAAATCATAAAATAAAATCCCCAAACTAATCACTGAATGAATAAACAAAAAGTTCAAGATGTCAATACACTTTACAGAGACTGTACGACAGGAAGGGCTCTTTGAGGCACAGAGACTCACAGGACAACTATCATTATCACATTCATAAAAGCCCCTATTGAATAAGGAGAATTAAAAGACAGCTTGTCTTCCCTTTGAACTAGCTTACAAGGTCCCCAGTCTCTGGTCCCCTACACCCTATGCTGGGGGTACTGAGGAGATACAAACAGGAAGCATTTGCTAAAAGGGGAGAAGGATTTCAAGGAGAAGTCCATGTCTTCCCAATGTGCCTTGTTTTAGTCTCAGCCAGTCAAGTCTGCCTTCCCCAAAGAGGCTTTCCTGCTGAGCTGTATCTTGGGACATAAATAGCAAAGGCTGGCATTGCCGGCAGAGCCCATCTCTATTATCTAGATTTCTCTACCAGCCAGGGAACATCAAAGCTCTTGCATATATGCAGCATAGCTTTTCAAAATGGGATTTCAGTGAAACAAACAGACCAAAGATGCTGTAGGACTAAGGGAAAGAGTCTGCATCAACAAAGGAACACTCTGGTTTTAAGATCCCATTCTTCCTTCCCAGGGGAAGGAAACCAAAGCACAGTGAAATACTGGAAGAGAAGATGGCTCTGTGTAGGTAAACTGTCTGGGGATGTTCTCTCAAGCAGGATTTGGTTTAATCAGGCTGCAGTCAGCACTCAGCACTTTAGAAAATACTTAGGACCAAATCCCACATCCACTCATTGTCTGCTGCCACTGTTGCTTGGCTCGTCTGAACTGCCGAGATACTAGCTGATTTGCTTTCACAGTATTTTATGACCACTTACAACCTTTTGGAGGTGAGAATAGAAAGGGCAGGTGAGGATTGGTAGCACCAATTTATCTGTAAAAAGCCATAAGACACATAATTCTTTGTGTTGACTCCTGGGAGTTTCAAAGGCCAGGAGAGTTCCAGTGCTGCCTCAAGGCTGAGGCTGAGGCTGAGGCTTTGCAGAGAGAAAGCAGAACTGGTGGTCAGTTAGCTGTGTCTGTGTGGCACTGCAATGTCAGACTTTCCCCTGTACAAGACAGGAGGGCTCTGGCACTTGAGAAATTAGAAACCTCTGTCAAGAAGAGGCAGGGTAGGGTGCTTTCTGAAAAAGGCTCAAGACAAGAGACCTTCCAGGCTACCTGCCAATACACTTCCCTGCATGTGCATGGGGCTGGGAGTGGGCACACAACCTTTGGGAAGAGGGAGGGAGGTTGGAAGAATGAGGCTGGCTGATGTGTGTGCCCTGAGAGGCCTGCTACCATGGCTGCTCAGCATCACGGGACTTTCCTGACCCTTCTTCAAGTCACTGCTGGAACCACCTGGAACAGCAGGACACTCCCCTGTCATTCTCTCTGCTCCCAAGTTCCCCTCCCAATCCAGGGAATCTGAGATGCGATGCTCCCTGTGATCTGCTTGCTAAAGGGGCTTTGTGACCTACATGTCAACATCCCTCAAGATCACCATGGAATCTTGGTTGTTTGGTGATTCAGCCCTCAAAAGAGAGCTAGGACTGGGGATGTGAGTCAGTGGTAGAGCATTTGCCTAGCATGCATGAGGTTCTAGATTTAATCTCTAACACACACACACACACACACACACACACACACACACACACACACCAGTATAGTACCCTGGAGTGGACTTAACAACCAAGGCAATGTTCCCTCTCAAAGTACAGCTGATAATCTCTGCAGAGATATCTGGTTATCATAGCAGGGGCAGGGTGGGGTTTGGTGGTGCTAATGCCATCTGGTAGGACCCAGGTATGCTTATAAACACCCCACAATGCACAGCACAGACCCATAGCAGAGAATCACTCAGCTGCAAATGTATCTAGCAGCAAAGCTGAGGAACTCTGGTGCAGTGGTCAAAGACAGAGTATTGGTGGCATGGAGTACTGAGTGGCAAAATGTAATTAAGACAACTTGATGAGACAGCTGAAACAGAGCTTTAAGTCTGGAAATTCACAGAAAATAAATAAGCAACACTTTCAGATGCTTCTGGAGGTGAGGAAAAGGCAGAAGAAAAATCTCATTCATAGATACAGGAGAGTTTCTGCATCAAAACGTGCAGCTGATCTTTGCAAGAGCAAGTGGTTCACTGCTTCTAAGACATGATATTCCATGTCTTGAATCAACAAGCTCCTGGCATATGGTGGGGTTTTCACAGAGCAAGACTAGACTGGAAGCAGCCAAGAGGAGTGCTTGGCAGCTGAAAGAAGCAGATGGCTGGAGAGGAAATGGTATTGAACACAAAAGAAAAATTATGGTTACTAATAAGAAAAGGAAAACCGCTGGAGAGAAGAAAAACAACTTGTGATGCTAGGAAATGAAAAGCTTAGAGTTTCAACAGTGTCATGACAGGCAGATCCATGAAGTGATAATAAGGAAATCAACTCCATATACCTAAATTGTCATTGGCAATGTGATAGATAAATTTTTGTTCATGTATCAAAAGCCTTTAAACATTCATTTGGTCTAGATATTTCATTTTGAAGATGTATCTTTAAGACACAATTAAGGAGGTAGGTGAGTTTTAACTACATGGGTGTTTATTACAGTTTACACTAGTGAAAAATTAGAAGCAACTTCATTTTCTAAAAAAAGGGACTGGCTCACCACATCATGGTATGCCAGACAGTGGAATTCTCTCTAGCTCTTCAGCATTGCAGCATAAAGAGAAACTTGCTGGCAGAGAGAAAGGTCATGCTGTCCAGTGACAAACTGCCACAGCACAGTCTACTATCCCCAACCTGCTCTCCCCTGCAGAGCTGTCAAGGTGGCAGGAGAGAAACCCCCTGGGTATAGGTGAGAAGGGGCTGTGTAGTTTCCAGAGAATGTGCAAACAGTAAAATACATAAAAATTATTATTGTTATTAGTAGTAGTATATGCAAAAAATGTGGAATGAGTTCAGTGATAAGACACTTCTCTCATAGGAACAGGGAGCTCCTACTAAATTCCCTTAATTAGGTCACCACGCCTCATTTTTCTGTATTAACAAAATGCCCAAGGATCACGCACAAAGGGTCCTGGTGACTAAATTCCTGCTTCCCTGGCAGCTCGGGTATTACTGTGAATCTTGCAGGGCACCTGGGTACCAGTAACAGTGATCTGTGCAGTGTCGGGGTAGGGCAGGGCTCTCCTGTCTTTCCTCCATCTATCTATCTGTCTATATAGGTGCAAAACCCAAGGGCAAGGCAGCACCTAGTCAGGTGCTCTCATTGGGAGGGTTTGGTAAACACTTGCCAGGGCCCTGCACCCCTGGAGGGAGGTTGAAGAGGTCAAGAATCAGGGCTCAATCTTTACCCACAGATTCCTTCCTTTCAGGTTGAGGATGAGAGATACAGCTTGACTCAGGACAGGGGAAAAAGTGGGGCTGGGCTTAGTTCTCAGAGGGCTAATGAACCAGTGCTGTCAAAGAGAGTGTGAGCATGCATCTCCCAAAGTACAGGCATGTGTAAGATGAATACATAAATCCAGGAGTGGTCCGAAGTACACAGAGCTGTAAACCACTAGAGAACTGGAACCTAAAACACATGCTAACCCTGATACATTCAAGGAGAATTCAGGAATTAGACTTAAGAATGCATTCTCATTGATTCTTACTCAAAATATCTTCTTTAGCCTTACTTTTACTGGAGGCAAAATTATTTCTGAAATTGTTTAGAAATTCTGCACTGTGATCTTGACAAATGTATTTGCATATTTATCTTGAATTCAAAGACTGTCAATGGAGGGTGTTGTGAATTCCAACCTATTTTCCAGGCCAGTCAGGTTCCAAGTTAGTATAACCCTCAGAAGCTGGATATATGACCACAGTGTCCAGGGCAATCTGGACTTGTGACCTCAGCATCCAGGGAAGGACATGGATGTGAGACACCAGTGTGGGGAGAAATAGGGAAATCCTCTGCTCATTCCAGCACATGTGTTGTCACACATTATTATCACTCAGGCTCAATTATTGACTTGGCAGCCCAATAATCAAACCCCTTTTTTTCTGCCAAGTTCAGGATTCACTGAAAAATATGACACAGGACACAGATGGAAACTCAACTGTCTGTTACAGCTCGGAATGCTAAGAGGGCATTAAAAAAATTCATTAATTATTTTAATGTACATAAAATTTGGGTAAAACAGACACAAAACTACCTTCTTAACCATTTTATATAGTTTAGTAGTATTGTGTGTGATCACATGGTTGTGATAAATAATATTTTAAGGAAATAACTTTTCATCAAAATTGTTGCAAAAAAATCCATAATGAACATATCACCATTTTTGGTAAAGATGGGCTCCAACCTGGCATAGCTCATTCCGCCTCGCTTTAGCTTCAACCCAGCCCTGCATGGCAGGCACATTCCCATTTACAGACAGAGACACTGAGACACAGAGCTGCTGCCTCAGTGACCCCAGTTACCCAGCCGAGGTCTGCAGTCAGTTCGGGAATGGATGCGGCTACTATACAGTTGGATTTCACCTCATATCAACATCACGTGCACCTCAAAGATATTGTCCCTGACTGATGCTCTTTCTGTAGCTTCTAGGACACAGTCCAGGATCAGCAAAGGGGCCCAGTGCTATCCTAGGTCCCTCCTGCCCCATGCCACCACCTAATCTCCCCTGTATCCTCCTCCCCTCTGTGAGCACTGCCACATTTCTAGAGCACAGAGGCACTTCCTGCTAGTCAAGCTTCCATGGTTCCACAGAAACATGACCCTCCTTCCTGACCCACCTCAACTCCCACTAACCTGTCCCCTCTCAGGACCCTCTTTGTCAACCTCTCCCTGGCGAGCCACACAGAGCCACTTGCTGGCCCCCAAAAGTGCACACAGGTACTGTGCCCCTCCTGCCCCTGGATCTTTCAGCCTGGCCTGCTCTCCAACCCCCTCAGCAGGACCATCACCTGAGAGGTCCTCTTAGAGTCCTGTAGGAGAAGGCACTGGGGTCCTCCCAGTTCTCCACGGTGTTTTTTAACAGCACTAGGTGCACCCATTATGCACCATGGGTTAGGTTTCCCTCAACTCTTTAAGGTCATAAATTCTTATCTTTGTTTCTACCATACTTAGCAAAATCCTGGGCACATACTAGAAATTCAATATATGCTTGTGCAGAGGAAGAGTGATCATCCATTTTATGCAAGCTTTAGATGTAGCACTTAGCCAAGAAGAACATGAGATGGTTATAGCTGTTCTACTTATCGCCTGGGGGTATGGGGTGTCTGACCACAGTGATCAGCAAGGACAGGCTGACAGCAGGGAAGCACCAGGAGGAAAGCTTTCTGTCCAGATTCAGAAGCCCAGGCTGGAAGCCTGGTGCATGGTTTTCCACCAAAAATGCCAGGATAAATGGCCAACCAGGTAAGTTTTTTTCTTATTTAAAGTTGGAGGAAAACATATCATTTGTAAGGCTGTCCTGAGGATTAAGGAATGATCAGAATTATTAAAGAGGGTTTTTACCCCTATAAAGCACTCTAGTGATATTATTTATGGATTTTTAAACAGTACTGTTAAGGTGACAGTCCAATAGCTTCCTCCAAATGAGGCAGATGAGGAATCCAGTATCCTAAGAACCAGGAGCTATCTGAGCAAACTGCAAGGACAAAATGTACTCAACAGGCCAGTGACAGCTCTCCAAGAGAAAATTCAGTCTTCTGTTTGACAAAAATAATTGAGAAGCTGTTTTCACTTGGCAGAAATATCACATATGCCCATGCTGGAAAACAAGTAGGCATGTGGCTCTAACCAAGGGATAAGTCTCACATGGAAAGGGGTGGCCATGCCGTGACTTCATCTCTGCCATTGATCCCAAGGGAACCAGCAGTGTGGAAAGGTCCCTTGCCTTGGTGACAATGAGCACTGGATGGGTATCAGATAACTTAGCAGCGAGGGAAGGGCCATTCCCTCATACATCACTCGCTCATTTATTTAGCAGCTACTTACCAGGGGTCTACAAGGTGCCAGAAATTGTTCCAGTGAAAGAGATTATTTCTACAGTAATAAAGATGTGAGTCTCTCATGCTTGAGAAGGCAGTTGGTGGAGCACCCAGGTTCCAACCCTAGCCCCCAGGCAAGGATGACATTCCAAATTATGACAAGGACTGGAGCAGAAGCCCAGGGTGCCTTGGAAATGCCTCAAGGCCACACTGATTTACATGGGGGCAAACTGGCAAGGAAAGTATCTCTGAATAGGGATCATTTAAGTTGATATAAAGGTAAAGAGGTGGGAATAAAGTTCTCGGTATGGTGGGAGTCATGTGTGGGCATCCTGAGCTGAAATGATCTCACTGATGGAGATTCCTCAGGAAACTTGGAATGGAACCACCATTTGACCCAGTTATCCCATAACTCTGTTTATAACCAAAGGACACAGTCACATCAATGTTTATAGCAGCTCAACTCACAATAGCTAAACTACAGAACCAACTTAGGTATCTTTCAACAGATGAATGGATAAAGAAAATGTGGTGTATATACACAATGGAATATTACTCAACCTTAAAGAATAATAAAATGATGGCATTTTCTGGTAAACGGATGGAGCTAGTGAATTATCATGCTAGGCAAAATAAGCCAGTCCCCCCAAAGCCAAAGGCTGAATGTTTTCTCTGATATGTGGATGTTAATTTACAATAAGTGTGGGAGCTAGGGAAAAACAGAAGTACTTTGGATTAGATAGAGGGGAGAGAAGGAAAGGGAGGAGCCATGGGATTAGGAAGAATAGTAGAATGAATTGGACGCTATTACCCGATGTACTATCATTACACAACTGGTGTGAGTCCACAATCATGTACAACAAGAAAAATGAGAAGTTATACTCCATTTATGTATGATGTGTCAAAGTGCATTCTGTTATGTATAACTAATAGGAACAAATTTTAAAAATAGCAAAAAAAGTCTTACTGCATAGAGCAGAGGTGATGGGTCACTATTGCAAACATGGATTCAGGGTGAGTGACATCAAGGCCATTGTCCCAATAATCTACTAAACAGGGCAAAACCCTTCTCTGGTATGAAGATAAATGAAAAGGAAGATAATGAATGAAAAAGAAGAGTCTCAACTCAAAGACATAATGGAGGTGGCCACACCAGAGAGTATACAGAAGAGCTGTGGAAAATAGTTTGGTGGTTACTCGAGATGCTATTCATAGTGTTACATATGATCCAGCAACTCTGCTCCACATTAACTACCCAGACGAATTGAAGACAAATACCTATATGCATGTTAATAATACACTATTCACAGTGGCCAAAGAGTGGACACAGGCCAATTTCCATCAATGAATGAGCAGATACATAAAATATGGTACATTCAAACGATGGCCTATTATTCAGCCATAAAAAAAGACTGAGGTACTGAAGCATACTACAATATGGATGAATCTTGAATACATTGTTATACCTAAAAAAGCCAGTCAAAGGCCTTATGTGTTGTGATTCTATTCATATGAAATATGCAAAACACGTACTTTCATAGAGATAGTGCATGCATTGGTAATTGCCAGGTCTAGGGGAAAGGATATAGTGGTAACTACTTAGTAGCTCTGGGGGTTTCTTTGGGGTGATGAATCTCTTTTGGAATCAGATAAAGGTGGTTTGTACTACCTTTTAATGTGCTACATTTCTCTGATTTGTTCACTTAAAAATGGTTAGTTTTATGTTGTATGAATTTCATCTATTTTTTTTATTTTTAATAAAAAAAAAATATGAAGGGGAGAAATTTCTAAGGGGAGGGGTTTGTGACAGGACCCAAATAGTCATCCACTAGGCAGAGAGTCTCCTTGTTGCTGTTAGTCAGATTTGCCCACAGGCCAGGATAATCTGATCTCCATGGTTCATTGTGCTCCTTGGCCTTTGACTTCTTCTACATAAAAGTCTTCATAGCTCAGTAAGTTTCTAAAGAGAGAGAGGAAGCCTGAGAGGTGAGACATAAAGGACCCTTTTCTCCAAAAGCATCCCTGTCCACAGTGGCCATCTGGACACTTTGGCACCTTCATTCTCAGTTTTCGTATCTTTGGGATTCGCGTGGGAGAATCTCAGCCTGCAGAGCATCCAGGCTGGGTGCTTGAGAGGAAACAAGAGGATAATCTGTCTCAATAATCTCCCCTCCAATAGGAATAAGCCCTGGAAAGTCCTAATAAACTCCGGCATTGGTTCTTTGTAAGCCTATTACCACAGGTCCGGCTGAGGACATTCCGCTCCATCTGATTTAGGAAGTGCCAGCCTCTTAATCTATTTCAGCTGCTCAGGAGTGACAGGGGTCAAGGACAAATGACATTTAACCATATTTGCTAGCCAGGATGACAGTGCTGCCTGGAGAGGAGAAATAAGTAAAGTTCCTTTCTCTTCTAGAAAGAAGCTTATCAGCACTGCTTTCATACACGTTGAGGGGAAAGACTGCCCTTCAGGCCCAGTCAGATTTTGAGCAAAGGACTAAGTCAGTCTCCTCCAGAAAGCGTGAACACTCACTTAATGTGACAGGCCACACACCACACCTCCTGGCAGGCCTTAAAAGGACATGCTTTTTGTTCTGATTTGAAATAATTATGTTTTCCAGTAAGCTTCATTTGCTCCCACCGCCTGACCCAAACCTGTGCACAAAAGAGAGGTACAAGAGCATGCATTACATTCCAGACCTGGTGACAACACTCATTTGGCAGAATCCTTGTTTGTTTATATAAATTAGCCTGCAATTAGCAATTACATTGCAGGTCCCAATTAAGGTCAGGCTAAATGCAGCTCCAGGAAGAACAATGCTCTGGACATGAAAGTCCAGATAGGACTATTATGGAGAATTATGGAGGATGATTAATCAGCTTGCCTGTTCCTGGGTATGGCCATTCTCACATAAAAATCTTTGTGCAAACACAGCTACTTTCTGGTAACAAGTTACCTTAAGAGAGAAGTAATTAGTTGTAAGAATTTATTAACTCTCATCAGTGCATCCATAGCACATCTTCCTTGCTGGTTTAGAGCCTGTTAATAGGGAATAATGATGTGTCTGTACCTCTATGGAACAATAATGCAGGACACGGGGTTAATCTGAACTCTTGGCACATCTGTCCTTTCACTTAGCAGACTGAACAACTGAAAAATGAATTTATGACACAGAGAAACACAGTGTCCTGACAGCCCAGGGTTGAGGGCTGTCAACTCATTTGCACACATTATTACTAAATGTTTCTTCTTTGTTTAAAGCTTTCCCAGGCAAGAACATGCAGACTGAGCATGCAATCTGGGCAGGGCTGTCCTCCCTTTGGCTCTTCTAATGCAGGAAAACTTTTAAATTGGTATTTCCAGAGACTCCAGTCAGTTCAGAACAAGAACTCTAGATAAGAATGGAGGAATAAGGATCCCTACATTCAGGAGCTTCCTGATTCCAGAATGAGAAGCTTTGTATGAGATGATGATGAGTTCATTACAGAAACGCATCCTAGGCTCATCATGCCAGGCAGGAACCCAGTGCAGGAACCCCAGCTCACCCCAAGGCACCTCTGCTTCCTATGAAATCCCCAACCACCATCAGCAGTCATGTTCCGAGACCCTACACCTTTCTTCTCCACCTCACAGGTGCAAAGGCTGATTGAGAGAAACCCAGAACCCAAGGGACCTAGGGAACCAGACTTGCTCATCAGCCTTTGCCCTGCAGCGATCCATCAAAGGCCCAGTGTAACTCCTGAGGACAGCACTAAGCCCACATGAGGAAGTCATTAACCCTGAAAGGGGGCCCATGAAGACAGAATGGCAACTGGAGACTTTCTACTCTTCCAAATATTCTGCATCAAATAAGGAACAATGAAAGTTTAATGCAAAATCTTCTTTGTTAATTAAGGGTCCACCAGACTCAAGAAAAAGACCATGAAGGGGCAAAGAATGATCCTGTTTCCAGAATGAGCAGCATTGTACGTGATGATCAAGAGATGCACGCAGCATGAACTTGAGCATCCCGCTCTTCACTCTACATTTAAAAGAGGCTGGGCGGTAACCTCTGAACTGGTGCTTATTGAATGCCTTCTGTGGCTCCCATGGCTCAGGTTTCTTTTCCTCCAAGAGGACTCACACCTGCAAGCTGAAGACTTCCATCTGAGTTTGATGGAGGGCACTCCACCTACAGTCTGCTATCTGTTCACTGCAATCACCTCATTGATTGTTTTGTCCCAAATCTGGTAAATGGCTTGGCTATTTTGTTAATTTATTTTATTTGGTGCATTAAAATTAGACATTAGAATAATGAATTCATTGCATCACATTTGTACATGAACATAACATAATCTGATCAATCTCATTCCCTAGTACCTTCCCTTTCTGACTTTATTTTAAAATAATGCCATTCTGATCAGGGAAAAGAGAAATGGCATGAAAACAGATGGGTTAAAAGACTGTAGAGACTTAGTATGTATGCTATTAGTAAAACTGGCTAGTCATTCTTCTTTAATTTTTATTTATTTATTTATTTATTTTTAATTTTTATTGTTGGCTGTTCAAAACATTACATAGTTCTTGATATATCATATTTCACACTTTGATTCAAGTGGGTTATGAACTCCCATTTTTACCCTGTATACAGATTGCAGAATCACATCAGTTACACATCCATTGATTTACATATTGCCATACTAGTGTCTGTTGTATTCTGCTGCCATTCCTATCCTCTACTATCCCCCCTCCCCTCCCCTCTTCTCTCTCTACCCCCTCTACTGACATTCATTTCTCCCCCTTGTATTATTTTTCCCTTTCCCCTCACTTCCTCTTGTATGTAATTTTGTATAACACTGAGGGTCTCCTTCCAGTTCCATGCAATTTCCCTTCTCTCTCCCTTTCCCTCCCACCTCTCATCCCTGTTTAATGTTAATCTTCTTCTCATGCTCTTCGTCCCTACTCTGTTCTTAGTTACTTTCCTTATATCAAAGAAGACATTTGGCATTTGTTTTTTAGGGATTGGCTAGCTTCACTTAGCATAATCTGCTCTAATGCCATCCATTTCCCTGTAAATTCTATGATTTTGTCATTTTTTAATGCAGAGTAATACTCCATTGTGTATAAATGCCACATTTTTTTATCCATTCGTCTATTGAAGGGCATCTAGGTTGGTTCCACAGTCTTGGTATTGTGAATTGTGCTGCTATGAACATCAATGTAGCAGTGTCCCTGTAGCAGGTCTACAAAGAAACTATTAGAGCTAATAAATGAATTCAGCAAAGTGGCAGGATATAAAATCAACACGCATAAATCAAAGGCATTCCTGTATATCAGCGACAAATCCTCTGAAATGGAAATGAGGACAACCACTCCATTCACAATATCCTCAAAAATAAAATACTTGGGAATCAACCTAACAAAAGAGGTGAAAGACTTATACAATGAAAACTACAGAACCCTAAAGAGAGAAATAGAAGAAGATCTTAGAAGATGGAAAAATATACCCTGTTCATGGATAGGCAGAACTAACATCATCAAAATGGCGATATTACCAAAAGTTCTCTATTGGTTTAATGCAATGCCAATCAAATCCCAATGGCATTTCTTGTAGAAATAGAGAAAGCAATCATGAAATTCATATGGAAAAATAAAAGACCCAGAATAGCAAAAACAATGCTAAGCAGGAAGTGTGAATCAGGCGGTATAGCGATGCCAGACTTCAAACTATACTACAGAGCAATAGTAACAAAAACAGCATGGTACTGGTACCAAAACAGGCGGGTGGACCAATGGTACAGAATTCTTCTTTAATTTATGGTTAGTAGACTAATTTCTTTGCTTCTCCTCTATGGAAGCTACTCTTTATGCAATGAAATATGATTTGAGGGACAGCAGGAAGAAAAATTATATTTCTAATATGAAGAAGTTATAAAGAATTTTAGAAATGAATCAGCTTTATATTTATCAGGGATTAACATCCTGTAAACCAATGTTTTATAGGCATAAATGTTAAAAATCAGGGTATATCAATTGAGAATTAGCTAAACTTTTCATTGAAACTTTTTTTATAGTAAGTCATTTGTTCATACTAATGGAAAGATCTAAATATTCATATTCTGATAGGAAAAATGAGAATTCACAGCAAAAAGATAAAATTTAATATTTGTTCTTCATTTCTTAAAAAAGCCCATTTTTATAAATTATAGAGTAAATAATATAAAACAAATTTTAGTTAGAGCCTGTAAGTTTTCATAATTAAGTAGATTAAATTTGCAGAAATAAATTTTAGAAACTTTAAGATGGACTAGCTTGATGGATGTTTTATATTCATCATTTATATTTAAGGTAAAATCATTGTATTTATTTTTCTAGCTTGGAGGAAAAAACATAACATTTAGAAAGAAATAATCCCTATTACTCTTCCAGGAAACGTAAATGCCAGAAAGAACTTTGCACAAATCTAGTAGTCTTTTGTGGGGGGCGGGGGGGATAGGAAGATCTTTTGAAGATTTGAAAAAAAAAAGAAAACCTTTCATACTTTTTGTTTTGGAAAGGATAAGGAGATATAAAATCCTGAAGATGGAAAGCTCAGGAGCTCTAAGACATAAATTTTAGACTAGTTAATGGCAAAAAAAAAAAAAAAAAAAAAAAACTTTTTATGTGTAAAAAAAGTGTGTCAGTAAGAAGAAGTTGAAG
Source organism: Marmota monax (assembly GCF_021218885.2). Taxonomy (NCBI): domain Eukaryota; kingdom Metazoa; phylum Chordata; class Mammalia; order Rodentia; family Sciuridae; genus Marmota; species Marmota monax. The sequence goes on from NW_026693298.1 coordinate 354,330, forward strand.
CCATGGAAATTAAACAATATTATTATCTCCTGAGGCACTAATTTGGGAAGACACCCCAACTTGCCCACTCCAGGGCAGCCAGGTGTGGACCTACACATCAGACTATCTTATTTTAATGATGTTCTTCAGGGCTTCCAACAACAAATTCCACAGATTCATCCTCTCTCCATCACCTGCAGCATCTACCACAGGGCCTGGAACAGGGTAGGGGTCTGAAAGAATGTACCCCAACAGAACCAAATGTTGGTTCATACAACTCATGTTTATATTATATCCAGTAGCTTCCTGATGATAACACAGCATTTTATAAGCTTAGTGTGTACAGAAGGGAAGTGCTATCAAAAGGTTATCTGATGTGTCACTCAATGAAAACACACCACTCAGATCACTGATTGCAGGAGTGCCATTGACTGACGGGCGCTGGCTGCTGCACCCTGAAGTCTATTTCCTTGCCTTCTTTTATGCTCGGGCTTCCTCTTCCCTGTATGCTCCCAGCCACAGAGGAGATCAGCGGCAGTGGCAAGGTGGACTTGTTCCTGGGAGATATGGTTCATTTGAAGGGTGGCTGGGCTCAAGAACTCTCTGATTGTCTAGATGAATTCTGCTTAAGTCTAAGACATTCCACTGCCTGCTCACCTGCCCTTCCTTCCTTTCCTTCCTTATGTTATGGTTGGAATATTAGTGTTTCCTGTGTTAATGAAGGAATGTTTAGGGGTGAAACAGTTAGACTATGCAAGCTGTAATCCAGTGAGTGGATGAGTTCATTTGATAGATTGATAATCTAAAAGGACTCGCTGGGTGGTAACTGAAGGCAGGGAGGGCATGACTCAAGGAGGTGGGTCACTGGGGACATGCCTTTGGGGGTTATATCTTGTCCCCCAGCTCCTCCTTCTCTCTCTCTGCTTACTGGACACCATGAGCTGAGCAGCTTTCCTCTGCTATGTCCTTCTGCCATGATGCTCCCCTTACCTAAGGCCCAGAGCAATGGAGCTGACAAATCAAGTGGTGAACCTCTGAAACCGGGAGTTCAAAATAAATTTTTCCTCTTCTAAGTTGTTCTTCGTCAGTGTTTTGGTCACAGTGATGAGCACCTAACCAACACACCTTCCTTTCCTTCCTTCCCCACTCCCTTCCTTTCTTCCTTCCTTGTCTCTTTAACTTGGGGTCAGACCTGAGCCACGGTTTGATGGTTCTTCTAGTTCCTTTGGTTCCCTCCCATTTTCCTCTCAGGTGTTTTCCCTAAGTAAATTTCTTTTATTGACTATCAATTCCAACTTGGTGTTTAGACCCAGAATCTGGAATGAGTGTCACATCTGCCCTCACTGTAAACAAACACATATGCACATCCTTGGGGGCATCGCTTGGTCTCTGTCTTGTGGAACACAGCAGAGTGGCAGGGACCTAAAGGCGTCATCATGCAATCTGGGCTTTATATGCATCCTTCTTTCACTTACAAGCTGTATGTCTTGGGGAAGTTATGCTTATTCTATGAGCATCAGCTTCTGGATCTGTAAACAGGATCAGAATTCCTGCCTCACAGGATTATTGGGACAGCTGCATTAGGCAACATACATGTTATAGAAACATCAGAATGGGCTTCTAGAAGGGGCTCTTTCAGAAATTAATTTCCTCCCGATGGTCTTGCAGTTTCAAGGTCCAGTATTACACCAGTAAGGCCACAGCTGGGCTGCAGAGCCATGGCACTCCCTGAGGAGAACCCACTTGGGGACCTAAGTGGGCATATCCAGAAGAGATATGCCTACTTGGGTATATCTCTTCTGGATCCTCACTTAGAGAATGTCTGGGGTCAGCTAGCAAATACCCAAACTCTGTTGTAGTTTCTTTGTCACCTTATGAAGGTGTGCAGGCCAAACCTTTCTTCACAGGCAGGAAACTGAGGCCAAGATAAAGCTGCCACGTTTCCTTCAGGACAGTGGACAAGATGCTGCAAAACTGGGGTGCAAATGCAGACCACCTAATTCTTAATCAGAGGTCATTTTATTTACTCTTTGGTTATCAATTAGAATTGATGATGAGTATGTACAGAGATTCTCTGAAAGTCATATTTTATCACTAAATGAAACTATTGATTTCATCAGTTAACTATGCCAAAAAAAAAAAAAAAAAAAGCCCAGTACTCATTAATCAGCCTTTATAGTCTTCTATATAAGGACTTTTCTGAAAGTCCCTCATACAGGAACTTTTGTGACAGTGTTAGCTTATGTATGGAACATTTTCTATAGTCTACTTTTATGATCACTTCCATCTGGAAATAGAGACTAATAACATTAGTTATTAGAACTAATAACTAATTAGAACTTCTTCTTTTTTAAAAGTTAGAAAATAAGTGTAATTTTTATTCATATTGAACATGAATCAAATATTCTTCATACTGGTCATTGTGACCTTGCCATAAGAATATTTCATTTATTAAAAATTATTTCCCAAAGTGAAAAGAAACAGGGAAACCCACTATGAGAGCTGCAGGCTGACTTTTATCTCCCTAAAATTCATACTCGAGGTCCTCACCTGAAGTCCTTCAAAATGCGACTATATTTGAAGACTGGGTCTTTAAAGAAGGAACAATTTATGAAGCCTTTAGCAATGGTCTTAATTCAACTTGACTGGAATCCTTATAAGAAGACAAAATTTGGACACATACTCAGAAAGAAAGCCATGGGAAGACACAGGGAGAAGACAGAAAGCTTCAGGTAAGGAAAAGGACCTCAGAGAACCAACCCTGATGATCATGACTCAGACTCCTGGCCTCTACATCCTTGCAGACATCTCTGTTACTCAAGCCACCCTCTCCTCAGTACTCTGTCATGTCAACTGAGCAACCTGATGCAAGTAGAGACCACCACCACCTATTGGCTGGGCTTGGGGTCAGTGAGCTAGGCATGTTGGGGAGGTGGAAGCCCTGTCCCCAGTGGGGCTGCTCTGGTGGGTGCCAAACAGTTGGATGAGTTCTTAAGACCCCTGCTCATGCCCCCAGTGAATTCCATTCCCTCCAAAGTAGACGACCTTCACTGTTAGGCCTTGGCTAAAGAAAACAAGGTATTCTGATCATATTAAACATGGAGAATGCCCAGTGAAGAACTTCTTCTGCTTTACAGAGAGAGTGTGGGAGATGGGGAGGGATGGGGGAAGGGGTGAGTGTCTCCTCTGTTCTCGCACCACAGATACCAAGTCCTGTCCCTTCCAGAGACCCTGGACAGAGAGTACTCCAGGCAGAGCTGCACACCCTTGGCCTGGTGGAGACTCGGGTAAGGCAGTCCACAGTTCATCACACAACACTTTCAAAGCACTTTTAAGACTCTTTTTGAATAGATGAAAAATACTGGCAATAACCTGACCTTAACACAAAAATAGTACTATTTCCCCTTCTTAGTCATGGCTAATGCAAGAGTAAACCAGATAAAATAAATGTCCTTGGAGCATTCCACCTAGAGCATGATTATCATTAGCATTACTTTATGATGGGGTTTCTCAAGGTCACTCTAGAATTAGAATTCTTAATCAGAGGTCATTTTATTTACTCTTTGATTCATCAATTAGAATTGACGATGAGTATGTACAGAGATTTTCTGAAAGTAATATTTTATCACTAAATGAAATTATTGATTTCATCAGTTAACTATGCCAAAAATTAATTAATTAATTAATTAATTAATCAGCCTTTATAGTCTTCTATATAAGGACTTTTCTGAAAGTCTCTCATACAGGAACTTTTGTGACAGTGTTAGCTTATGTAGGGAACATTTTCTATAGACTACTTTTATGATCACTTCCATCTGGAAATAGAGACTAATAACATTAGCTTTTTTTAAAGTTAGAGAATAAGTATGATTTTTATTTATATTGCACATGAATCAAATATGCTTCATACTGGTCATTGTGACCTTGCCATAAGAATGTTTCATTTATTAAAATTATATCCCAGAGTGAAAAGAAACAGGGAAACCCACTATGAGAGCTGCAGGCTGAATTTTATCTCCCTAAAATTCATACTCGAGGTCCTCACCTGAAGTCCTTCAAAATGTGACTATATTTGAAGACTGGGTCTTTAAAGAAGAAACAATTTATGAAGTCTTTAGCAATGGTCTTAATTCAACTTGACTGGAATCCTCATAAGAAGAGAAAATTTGGACACATATTCAGAAAGAAAGCCATGGGAAGACACAGGGAGAAGCCAGAAAGCTACAGGTAAGGACAAGGACCTCAGAGAACCAACCCTGATGATCGTGACTCGGACTCCTGGCCTCTACATCCTTGCAGACACGGTACTCTGTCATGTCAACTGAGCAACCTGATGCAAGTGGAGACCACCACCTCCTATTGGCTGAGCTTGGGTTCAGTGAGCTAGGCATGCTGGGGAGGTGGAAGCCCTGTCCCCAGTGGGGCTGCTCTGGTAGGTGCCAACCAGTTAGATGAGTTCTTAAGAACCCTGCTCATGCCCCTAGTGAATTCTGTTCCCTCCACAGTAGACGACCTTCACTGTTGAGTCTTGACTCAAGAAAACAAGGTATTCTGATCATATTAAACATGGAGAATGCCCAGTAAAGAATTTCTTCTGCTTTACAGCGAGGGTGTGGGAGATGGGGAGGGATGGGGCAAGGGGTGAGTGTCTCCTGTGTTCTCGCACCACAGAGACCAAGTCCTTTCCCTTCCACAGACCCTGGACAGAGAGCACTCCAGGCAGAGGTGCACACCCTTGGCCTGGTGGAGACTGGGGTAAGCCAGTCCACAGCTCATCACACAGCACTTTAAAAGCACTTTTAAGACTCTTTTTGAATAGATGAAAAACACTGGCAATAACCTGATCTTAACACAAAAATAGTACTATTTCCCCTTCTTAGTCATGGCTAATGCAAGAGTAAACCAGATAAAATAAATGTCCTTGGAACATTCCAGCTAGAGCATGATTATCATTAGCATTACTTTATGATGGGGTTTTCTCAAGGTCACTCTAGTATTAGTGGAACTTTGGGAATGAGCACTCATCCATTATATGGGTTAAAATGACTAATTGAGGGTCTGCATTTAATTATACTCATAAGCACAGGCATAGTGCAGCTCCTTTGATGGCTTAATAACCTTCTTGTGTACACAAAGATAGATGGAAAAAACTAGGGTTGTATATTATTGTCCTTTAGGACAAGATGCTGAAGTGGGAATAGAATAGTAAAAATAAAAAAACAAAACAAAACAAAAAAAAACGACTCAGGGGCACCAGGAAATGAGCTGGGGAAGCTAGCAAACCCAGCCTTGTGCACATGCTCCGGCTGGAGACAAAGTCCCATGTACCCATGACTAAATACAGTGCAGCTATACAATAAAGTAGATCCGAATTTCTTATTGAGCTGCCTCTTAGATTAACAGGAAAAAGAAGATGCTAGCAAGGCTGTACTTGCAGCTCACTCTGAAATGATGATAATGGCCACAACAGGGATCTTTAGGGTATTGATTTGTGATATTTTCAGTGGGAAATGCAGCCATGTTTTACAGAAAGCATTCATTCTGTACACAGCTGCTGGAATTACTTCCAGAAATGACACTTATATCATATCATGCTACCTGTGTAAGGATGCAGAATAACTTCTGGCTGTTAGATAAATCCAAGCCACCTTGAGAAGCTGTGCTGGGAGCCATTAGCCAAGTAAGTATGACAATTTCCTTGCCAGCGTACCCCATGTTGCAGTGACATTGAATGTACTTAACCTTGCTCAAGGACCAAGGCAGATTAGGGTGTTCCCGGTTTTAAGATAATCTTGTTTAGGGCGTTCCCAGTTTAGGTTCCAGGTTTAAGGTTTAAGATTATTCCTGCTGGGAATAGGGCGTATCCTGCTGCCTGAGTTCCCCTTGAGTTCTCACGGGATTCAGACAGTATATTTTTGGAGATAGAAGCCCAGTGGAGGGGGATTTTGGGCAGAGAACGTGAATTTGGGCAGAGAACGTGAATTTGGGCAGAGAACGTGGATTTTGGGCAGAGAACGTGGATTTGGGAGAGAAGGTGGATTTCCCCAGAACGTGATTGTAGACGGCTGGTGTGAGTTCGGGAATAAAGAGTTGCTGTTTGAATCTACAAGCTGTGTGGTGGCTCGTGATTGTGTGCCCAGCCAGACTGCGGCATTTGTGCCCAGCCAGACTGTGGCATTTGGCGGCTCGTACGGGGAACTTCTGAAGCTTAGAGGTAAGTGAAATTGCTCGCCCCTGAGGAAGAGCGAAAGAATGGGTGACCAATTCAAAAAACAATGTGTTATTGTTTTGATTTATCTTGTTTTTGTTTCAAGCTGCCTATCCCTAGAAATTTCTCAGGCAAACTGGAAAAAATGGTTGACTAAAGGTTTGAAGTTTGTCGGCCCTGAGGAAGAGAAAATTGATACAACGATTTTTTATTCCGTTTTTGTTTCATTCAGTTTCGGTTTTGTTTTGTGCTATCTTATTGGGTTGCGTTATCTTTATAGTAGATTAGAAATTAGTAAAAAACAAACCGAAAAGATGTTAAGTAAATTGTTAGAGGTTCAGACCATGGAGAAAGACATTTTAGATCAAACAAAAGAGAAGGTCTCTCGAGCTAGTCAGACAGAGGAAGAAAATTTAAAGGAAAAGGGGTTGTTAGGAAAAAGGCCACAACAGGAGGCTGTTACTAACTCCATTTTATCACAAGAGGGCGTAATTCAACCAACAGCCCCACCAATGGAGACAGCTGAGTGGCCCTCAAACCCCGTAGTTGATAAATGGGATCCTGAGACAGGACCTCAAAGATTAGCATGCCCTGTACTTGAACAGGCAGGAGGGCAGCGAATTCACCGTGCTTTAGATTTTAAAACAGTGAAGCAGTTAAAGGAGGCTGTAACAACCTACGGGCCACAAGCTCCCTTCACGGTAAGCATGGTCGAGTCCATTACTAACTTGGACATGACGCCAGCAGATTGGGCTAGCATGTGTAAATCTGTACTAAATGGAGGACAATATTTGTTATGGAAGGTTGCCAATGAGGAATTTTGCACGGAGACAGCTAGGCGAAATGCAGCAGCCGGTTATCCTCAAAGAAATCTAGATATGTTGTTAGGAAAAGGACCTTATGAGGGTCAACGGCAACAAATTGAATATGATCCTGCTATATATGCACAAATTGCTGCAGACGCAGTTAGGGCATGGAAGACTTTACAAGGACATGGAGATTTACAAGGTCAGCTATCTAAGGTAATACAGAGAGCTAATGAACCTTACGCTGACTTTGTAGATAGGCTAATTCAAACGGCTGCCAAAATTTTTGGGGATACAGAACAAGCAATGCCATTAATAAAACAACTGGCTTATGACCAAGCAAATCGTTGCTGCAGAGAGGTTATTAGACCATGGAGACATGAAGATTTAAACACATATATTAAATTATGTAGAGATATTAATGAACAAGGGCAAGTCTTGGCAGCTGCAGTACAACAGGCTTTAGATGCCAGGCCAAAAACATGCTATGATTGTGAACAAACAGGACATTTTAAAAGGAATTGCCCCATAGGAGGAGGGTTTAACAAAAGTAGGTATCAAAGGAATAGAATACCAGGTATTTGCCCACGATGCCGTAGAGGGAGACATTGGGCTAATGAATGCCGTTCTCAAACCACCATAGAAGGTACTCCCTTATCAAAAAACGGACAAAGACCAGGTATTTATCCAAGATATCGTGGAGAAAGGCATCAGGCTCCATTGCCAAAAAACGGACAGGGGGGCCCAATGCTCCGGGGCCCACAACCACAAATATACGGGGCAGTGGAGGATCCCAGCAACACCATCAGGGTAGTGCCCAGGACACATTGTCCATTAAATCCCTCATCAGACAAACCCAAGGGAGCGCAGGGTTGGACATCCGTGCCTCTGCCAGAGCAGTATTAACTCCAGAGATGGGAGTTCAAATCATTCCCACAGGAGTAAAAGGACCTCTTCCCCAAGGAACAGTAGGCTTATTACTGGGACGTAGTTCATCTACATTAAAAGGACTTATGATAAGTCCTGGGGTAATTGATCCCGATTATGTAGGTGAAATAAAAATTATAGCTAGTTCTCCAAGAGGTATATCAGTAATTTCACCTGGAGATAGAATAGCACAGTTGTTAATAATACCCAGCCTACATAATAAATTTCCTAGTCATAGTGTAGAAAGAGGTTCCAGGGGATTAGGCTCCACAGGTGTAGATTGGGCTATGTTGTCTTTAAATTTAGATTCTCGCCCAATGCTAAAACTAAATATTCAAGGTCATGAGTTTAATGGACTACTGGACACAGGAGCTGACCTTAGCATCATATCTCGTCAAGAATGGCCAAAACATTGGCCATTACAACAAGCCACTCAAACGCTTCGAGGCCTAGGAGTGGCGACTAATCCCCATAGAAGTTCTATGATATTAGATTGGAAGGATCCTGAAGGATGTGAAGGAACTATACAGCCATATGTATTGGATCATCTTCCTATAAATTTATGGGGACGAGATGTCCTAGATCAATTAGGTTTGACGTTAACAAATAATATCAATCCTAATGTGCCCACTACTAGAGCTAGACAAGGCTTTAGGAAAGAAAAAAGATTAGGAAAACAAGGGCAAGGTATAGCAGCACCAGTACAAATAGATCAAGGAACAGACAGACATGGGTTGGATTTTCAGAAAGGGCCACTGAGACAATCAAAATTACTTGGAAATCAGAAAGACCAGTGTGGGTTCCTCAGTGGCCCCTGACTAAAGAAAAGATACAAGTAGCCCATGATCTGGTCAAACAACAATTAACGGAAGGACATATACAACCTTCCATATCTCCCCATAATACTCCCATTTTTGTCATCAAAAAGAAATCTGGTAAATGGAGATTACTGCAAGATTTAAGAGCCATTAATAATGAGATGGTTGTTATGGGACCTGCTCAATCAGGGATTCCTCAATTGTCTGCTTTGCCAAAAACCTGGCATGTTTTAGCTATAGATATTAAAGATTGTTTTTTTTCAATTCCAATTCATCCCGAGGATAGTCCACGTTTTGCATTTACTATCCCTGCATTAAATCATGAAGGTCCTGATCAGAGATATGAATGGAAAGTACTCCCTCAAGGGATGGCTAACAGTCCAACTATGTGTCAAATATATGTTAACAAAGCAATCCAGCCACTTAGAAATCAAAATCCTGAACTACAAATATTTCACTATATGGATGATGTATTATTGGCACATAAAGATAAAAACATATTGCTGGAATGTTATGCCACACTTACAAACTTATTAAAAAATTATAATCTAGAGATAGCAATAGATAAAGTACAATTAAATTTTCCAATTAATTATTTAGGAGTTCTACTATCCTCAACCATGGTCCGTCCACCAAAAATTCAAATACGAATAGATCAACTCAAATCACTTAACGACTTTCAAAAGTTATTGGGAGACATAAATTGGATAAGGCCTTATCTAGGTATACCAACAGGAGAGTTGGGACCTTTATTTGATATTCTAAAAGGTCCATCAGATCCAAATTCACCCCGCATGTTAACTCCTAAAGCAAGAAAGGCATTAAAAATTATTGAAACATATATGGAAAACATACATTTGGATAGAATTGATATAAGTTTGCCTTTATTATTTATTGTACTACCAACAAAAAATATTCCTACAGGAGTATTTTGGCAAGAAGGTCCATTATTGTGGATACATTTATCTTATTCTCCTAACACGATTCTTACTAGGTATCCTGAGGCTGTAGGACAATTAATACTCAAAGGAATAAAAGCAGCGAAGGGAGTGTTTGGAATTTCTCCCAATAAAATTATTACTCCATATACTATGGATCAAATTGATGAGTTAGCTAATGAGTTAAATACTTGGGCAATAATCATGTGTAAATCTAATGTTTCATTTGATAATCATTTACCATCTAATCCTTTGTTGTCTTTTTGGTCTAAGCATCCTGTAGTTTTTCCTAAAATGACAAGAAAAACACCTATCATGAATGCTCCAAATATATTCACTGATGGGTCAAATAATGGTACAGCAGCAGTAGTTACCCCTGATCAAACTTTTACATTTTTAGTACCCAAACAATCAGCTCAAAAGGTAGAGCTTAATGCAGTTTTACAAGCTTTTGTGATGTTTAAAGATTCTGTATTTAATTTATTTTCTGATAGTCAGTATGTAGTTAATGCTATAGTATCTCTTGAAGATGCTGGTAGGATTTCCCCTTCTTCTACTGTTTTCTCTTTGTTTTCCACTATACAAAGTCTAATCTGGGACAGAAAAGATCCATTCTTTATAGGACATATTAGGGCACATACAGGATTGCCTGGAGCCCTTAGTTTAGGCAATGATTTAGCAGATAAAACTACACATGACATACATATTTTCTCTACATTTGAAGAAGCTACAAATTTTCATAAAAGGTTTCATGTTAATGCTAATACTTTACAAAAGCGTTTTAAAATAACTAAGGAACAAGCCAGACATATAATAAAACAATGTCAAAATTGTGTGACATTTTTACCACAAGTTAATCTTGGAGTCAATCCTAGAGGACTGATACCTAACCATATTTGGCAGATGGACGTCACACACTTGCCAGAATTTGGAAAATTAAAATATTTACACGTTACAGTCGATACTTCTTCTGGATTTTTGATGGGCTCCCTTCATGCCGGAGAAAAAACTAAAGATGTTATAGCTCATTGCTTACAAAATTTTGCCACTGTGGGTGTTCCTAAACAGTTAAAAACCGATAATGGTCCTGGCTATACCTCTACCTCTTTTAAACAATTTTGCTCATCATTTGGTATTACTCATATAACAGGAATCCCATACAATCCACAGGGACAAGGCATAGTTGAAAGAGCTCATCAAACTATTAAAACATACTTATTAAAGCAAAAAGAGGGAATTGGAAGGGGGTATATATCCCCCAAAGATAAACTTAAAATAACGCTTTTTACTCTAAACTTTTTAAATTTGGATTCATCAGGACTTAGTGCTGCGGAAAGGCATATGTATCCAAAAAATGTACATAAGCCTAAAGTACTTTGGAAAGATATTCTAACAGGACAATGGAAAGGTCCTGACCCAGTGATTGTCTGGAGTCGGGGGTCTGTTTGTGTTTTTCCACAGGGAGAACAGCAGCCCATTTGGATTCCAGAGAGATTAACTAAAACAGTTTCTACAGATCGAAAAGAAGATGATTTGACTCAAATCCATAACAGCTGATATCCAGAGCTCCAGCTTGGCCATTCTTACATCTGCGACAGTGATTAACCAGGATGCTTTTTTCAATAGCTATTTTATTATTGCATTTTTCTACATCATAAGGTTCTATTTTTATTTTTTGAGCTCATACAAACCTAGGTTAATGTTTTTCTGATCAGTTTTATTTTTTGACTGTGGAGTTTTTAAACATTGCAATGGAGATTTCACCCAGGTAAAGCTACAAGGCCTTTACTATTATGTGTTGTACGTTTGTGTACACTCTTGTGTTTTGTGTTGTATGTCTGTATGTGCGTATGTCCATATTTCTTATATGAGGAGCGCTCATGAAAAAATGGATCCGAATTATTATTATTTTTTTATTCACGTGATTTAAATGGTTTAATTTAAATTATGTAAACAGCTGTTAAGGATTGTTTTTAAAGGTGGTTAACAGATCTGTTTGTTTACTAGTTTAAATTAGGTAAAAGGCTGTTAAGCATTGTTTTTAAAGTAGGTTAACAGATCTGTTTGTTTACTTTCACCTTTCCTTTTCATTATATTTAATAATTCTTTTCAGGATAATGTCTCTTTAGCATCATTGCCAGAATTCCTATCTCCATCTCAGTGCTGGTGAAGAACTCAACAAGTAATGCTCAATCAAAGAGTCAACTTACTTTGGGAGGAAACGGATTTTGGGAGGAAATGGACATATTGATAGATTCCTCTGCTTTGAACTGCTTGCAGAACTTGCCTGGACTATGTAACTATCGTTTGATGGTGTCACTAGTGATGCAATTTTTATTTCCTTGCCAGCGCACCCCATGTTAATTGTGGTAGTGCTGACATATCTTTGCTGATGGTGTCACCAGTGATGCAATTTTTCCCAAGGAGCCGTCAATTGGCTTGGTGTCGTGGCATTTCTGTATCCTCCTCCCTTCTGCTAGTGATGGTCTAAAATTTGGGGGCCAATGGCTTATGCTGGACCGGTAGTCAGTGACGGGTATGATCCAATTGCAGTGGTATCAACCTAAGACAGGAGGCTGACGCCTAAAGGTCAGTTTTCCGATGACGGGTAAGAACCATATGTTGAATTGGACAACCTACCAGGCACGGTCCATAAGCCACATTAACCTCACTCCCCCACTGGCACCAAGGCCAAATTTGGGGGCCAACAGAGGTGAGGCAAAGAACCTCACCCCCCCACTGGTGCATAGACCTATCCACAAGTATGGCTGTATGCTGGACCGGTAGTCAGTGACGGGTATGATTCAATTGCAGTGGTATCAACCTAAGACAGGAGGCTGACGCCTAAAGGTCAGTTTTCCGATGACGGGTAAGAACCATATGTTGAATTGGACAACCTACCAGGCACGGTCCTTAAGCCGCATTGCTTGTTGTTTAATTAATCAGAAGGGGGGAGATGCTGGGAGCCATTAGCCAAGTAAGTATGACAATTTCCTTGCCAGCGTACCCCATGTTGCAGTGACATTGAATGTACTTAACCTTGCTCAAGGACCAAGGCAGATTAGGGTGTTCCCGGTTTTAAGATAATCTTGTTTAGGGCGTTCCCAGTTTAGGTTCCAGGTTTAAGGTTTAAGATTATTCCTGCTGGGAATAGGGCGTATCCTGCTGCCTGAGTTCCCCTTGAGTTCTCACGGGATTCAGACAGTATATTTTTGGAGATAGAAGCCCAGTGGAGGGGGATTTTGGGCAGAGAACGTGAATTTGGGCAGAGAACGTGAATTTGGGCAGAGAACGTGGATTTTGGGCAGAGAACGTGGATTTGGGAGAGAAGGTGGATTTCCCCAGAACGTGATTGTAGACGGCTGGTGTGAGTTCGGGAATAAAGAGTTGCTGTTTGAATCTACAAGCTGTGTGGTGGCTCGTGATTGTGTGCCCAGCCAGACTGCGGCATTTGTGCCCAGCCAGACTGTGGCAAAGCTGGCTTGAAGTCCAGAGAATAAGATCAGGGCAGCTCTTCAGTGAGAGCAGAACATGCAGAAGTTAGATACAGTGTGGGGAGACCCTTATTGAATGGTCATTCAGTCAAGAGGTTGGATGGAACCTTCTTAAGCTGAGGTGAACATATCTGGGCTTGAAGAACTCAGTCCTGCTCACACATACTGCTTTGTTTTGTATCTGAGCTATGGAAGGTAATGGCCTGTGTACAGAAACACAGGTCCCTGTCTGGGTTGTTTATCCCCATGTGTGGGCACTATTCTGGGACAGGCCGTGTCTCTTCTCTGAGTTATTTACTCATTTTTCTCCCTGTGCTGTGTCCACAGGTGACTACCTTGTAAAACAATATAGGTGTCTCTCCATTTCTTCCTGAGGTGATGTGTTCCTTTCCTGGGGATGCTTGTATGAAGCATCACAAAATCCATGGCTGAAAGCAACAGAAATGTATTCTCTTAGAGTTCTGGAGTCTAGAACTCCAGAATCAAGATGTTGTTGGGGTCATGTTGCCTCTGAAGGCCCTATGGGAGGATCCCATCCCTCTTCCTAGTTTATGGAAGCCTTCAGCAATCCCTGGCCTCCTTGGCTTGCCACTCCATCCCAATAGCTTCTGCTTCTGTCTTCACTTCTCCCTTCCTCCTGTTCACCTCGCTGTGCGGCTCTTCTCTTCTTACAAGGACAAGTACAACCTGATATTAACTATGTCTCCAAAGGCCCTATTTCCAAATAAGGTCACAAGCTGAGGTTAGGGGTGGACATGAATTTTGGTGGGATATTTTCAGCTCATCACGTGGACCTCAGCTGACATGAACTTGTCCAGAGGCAGAGCCCATCTGACCTCACTCGTCAGTGTTCAGACGGGGTGGTCAATATGTGTTTTCAGTTGAAGGTTATGATGGTGCCGGCCAAAGGTTAACAGATATATCTGATTACACTGTGTGCAACAAAATAGTCATGGGTACAAAACTAAATCCATTTCAAGATCTGCACAGCCTGATAGGCTATCTGAAATCCTTTCACCAAAAGAGTTCTTAATCATAACATGAAGAAGAAAAGATTAGTGATATCCTTCAAATGCATGTCTTCAGTCTTTTTAACTATTTGCTACATTTATTTTGAATCATATTTTTATGTTTATTTTGGTGGGGTGGGTACCAGAGACAGTCAACCACTGAGACACATCCCAAGCCTATTTTGTATTTTACTTAGAGACAGGGTCTCACTGAGTTGCTTAGTGCCTCACTGTTACTGAGGCTGGCTTTGAACTCACAATCCTCCTGCCTCAGGCTCATGAGCTGCTGGGATTACAGGCATGCACCACTATACCAGGCTGAACCATATTTTAAAATATCAGACATTAAAGCTTGAATCAGGAAGAATTGGAGCAAAAGATACAATGAGAGAAGGGGAAGAAATGAGGGAGGTGAGCATGAGTTGGGGCATAGTAGGGAATGAAGCCCTTCCCGTCCTGCTCCTGATCTCACAATACTAACCCATTCCCTCCCACAAGCCGGCCACCATCACTCTTATCAACCTACTTCTCCAACAAAATGTAAGAGATTTTTTTTTTTTCATTTCTGTCCTCTTTCCTCAGTGACAGATAGATACTTCAGGAACAAATAGATAGATTTGCTTGAGAAAAAATCCATTTCCTACTCCAAAATGAATTTTAAATGGAAAAGGACTAAGGGAATCCACTTTTCATTTTATATTTGCTATGTGCTTAAGTTTTTGCTGTGTCAACATGCCAGGACTTTTCCAAGAAGGTGTTCCCTGCCTCTTAGGGAAGGCGGAGGCAAGTGGTTCCTCTCTCTAGAAGGTACCCTGAAGCTGGATCCTTCCCCAGGTAGGGTCTGGAGCCACGGCCACGGATGCTGGACCACACCCACTGCTCAAGAGACAGCACAAGACAGTGGACACAGTCTCCCGAGATCGGAGCTCGTAAAGGCAGGATGACATCAGCCTCTCAGCTCCATATGACAGAGGCACAGACTTATCTCTCTCACTCAGATTTCCCTTTGCTGAGTATATTTTTTGGACATTTAGGAGCAGTGAAATTTGCATTCATAATATTGTATTTTCTTTCTGAAAAACAATAAAAATGTAATCTCTTTATAGCAACTGCTTAAATCTTTAACCTTGGCTTCTCATCCAAGATGACATAACACGTATGAATTGTTTAGGAACAAAAATCAAGAGTAATGATTTCTAATAGTGAAGTGATAGACCTTCTTTATCATGTGCTCCTACTGGACTGGTAAGCTACACTGGCTTAGTAAATACTATCCTGAGAAGAGTTCTATTTTCTTTTATATTTCACTTTCTTTATCCATTCCTGAATATATAGTTAATGGAAACAAGCCCAAAATATCAACTTATCTTAACATTATCCAATGATGGAGGAGTCTGAGTACTGTAAAAATCATGTCAATGTCATTGTCTAGAATATTCCTTAAAAACAGCCTTCTCTTAAAGAAAAGAAAAGGCAACTATAACTGTCTAAATGAAGATTCAAGATTGGGCTAAGAGACTAACAACTCTGTCCAAGCCACTTGCCACTCTATACTTAAATTCTGTCTTATTCTGTTTTCTGTTATTACAAAAAATAATTGATTCTGGGTACTTTATTAAAAAAGGGGGTGGTGTTATTTGGTTCAGAGTTTTGGAGACTGCAAGTCCAGGACTAGCCAGTCCCATATGTTCAGCTCTGGTCAGGGCCTCCTGGCAGTGATACTACAAAGGCAGGAGTTTGTATGGAAGAGATCATGTGGCAAAACGAGAAGCCACAGAGATTCGTGGACCAGGATCAGTCTTTTAACAACAATCATCTCAAAGGAACTAACCAGGTCCTCCCCACCACATCAATCCCTTTCCACCAGACCCCGTCTCTGAAAGGCCCCACCATCTCTCCTCCTCACCACACTGAGGACCAAGCACAGCAACTCAGGGGGACAAGTCAATCCAGACCACAGCAGGCCTTAGCAGAGGGAAATGGAATGGAAGGAATTGGAGAGAGGAAGAAAGCAACTGGCCTTTTAAGGCAAGAAGGATGTTGGCCAAGTAGAGCCCACCCAGTAGGTGGCTTGACCATATTTGGATCAAAACTTCCAGGTCCTTGGAAGGCAGAGATTCTATAAATAATAATAATTGTTGAAGGTTGACTTAAGAGTCTAGTCTCTAAGGACAATGCACCTCGGAATTCCTGGACTTCTCCCAGGGTTGTACCAGATCATGCCAGCTGCTCTTTCTGACCATGATGCTTTCCCTTGCACCCACTGGGGTAGTCCTCTCCATGCCTGGCACAATATCACCTGATCCTTGAGGTCATTTTTGACCACACCTGGCTGAGTTTGTGACTCCCGTGGCAGTTTTCCTCCTGTGCTACCCTAACCATGGTGTCAGCCTGAGAGTAGGACACCACGTTAGGGCTAACTGTATGGAGGGCCCTTTCTTCCACTAGGCACAAGTTTCTAAAGTGCAGGAGTTGCTGTGTTGACCTCTTGTCTCCTGTCTGGTTCGCCAAGGCACACACTAAGTGTTCGGCAAATGCTTACAAGATAAAACTACTGTAAGCAAAAGCAGCCTAGGGAGGTTTTTATTTAAAAATGTGAATAAAGATCTAGGAGTTTCTAGAAAAAGCAAGAATGTAAATAAACTCATACTAAAACCTAAAATCTTCTATCATTATGTAGGCATTTGCACCCATTTGGGTATATTGTCAACATTATTTTTCAATAAATGGAAAAACAAATTCCTTGAAAGGTTATATACACTCACACTTTGATAACTTAATTTTGGCCTCCTCCAGGGCTGCTTTCTTCCTCTCCTAGTCAAACCTGATCATCAATGTGATATGATTCATAAATATATTCAAACGAGAGAGGAGCCATGGGCATGGTGGTGCACACCTGTGATCCCAGTGGCTCGGGAGGCTGAGGCAGGAGGATCCAGGTTCCAAGCCAGCCTCAGCAACTGAGAGAGCCCCTAAGCAACTCATCAAGACTCTGTCTCTAAATAAAATATTTTAAAATAGGTCTGTGGATGTAGCTAAGTGGGTAAGCACCTTGGGTTCAATCCCCTGTACCCAAACACACAACAATGACGACAAAAAACAAAGACAAATAAGAGAGGTGAAATCATACTGCTTTTTGTAGGAGGATGGAAGTTTAATGAATTAAGGAAGAAGTTAAAGTCTCACTGATTTTGATGAGTTTTGGTTTGTCACTTGCCTGATAAACCCAGAAACCTGGGAAATCACAAGCCCTGGTTGCATCTTGGCTAAGGAAACCTGCTCTGGCTACAACAGACTCTTTCCAAACCAAATATTCTCTTCTTGTGCTTCCTGTATTGCTACTACTTGTAGCCAGCAGCAAAAGCCAAAGCTCTGAGTGAGCAGAGAAGGATGGAGAGTCTCCTGAGTCTGACCTACCCTTGTTCTCACCTCACCCTCAGCTGAGGGCGTACAAAGGGGGCCCTTGACATGCACCAGTTTAGCTTCTTCAGCTACTTTTTCATCACAGCGCTACACGTGTATGCTCTTAATGGCAGCATCCCAAGTCTTGAGTCATACATCAAGAAGACATAATCATGCTCCTGTGGTACTCAGATTTCAACTAATAAACTAACTAGCTCTCTACTCTTCTGCCATTGAGTCTGAGACACATAGACGTCGTTAAGAACCATGACAGGCTTGGTAAGTTGGTGGCAGCAGGGAGGGAAAAACTAATTGTAATAAGTGGAAATAACTGATCTAGAAAGATCAGCCATGAAAGGTGGGAATGCCTGCAGCTTGAGCTTTGGAAGAGTTATGTTTCTCCTGGTGAGGCAAGAGGTTTCTGAGGGGTAACAATTGAAGAAGTCATAAAATTAATGCCACAATGGAGGTATTTTGGAAAACTGTAAATTTGGCTTACGTTCGAGACTACCCATGTCAAAAATTCATGAATTTGTGACCTGGAAGAAAAGCAAAATTGTCAGAGTGTCCCCACTGCTGTGAATGTGTGGAGATACACATGGAGCCTGTCTCTTTATCTCACATTCTGCATACACATTCACACAAAGGCCCTTCTCAAGACTGGGCTGAGAGTGTTATTCTGAATATTCATGACATAATGATTATTAATGTCACTGAGGTGATTTCATTCCTACTTGGCAGAGACAAGTTTTTATACCTAGAAACCGAATAAGTGTTAAGAGAAATGGCAGCTTTGCACCAGCCCAGCAAAAGCAACTCTGTATATTTTAGTCTTGAAACACAGATTATTTGACTAGGTACTTTTAATTATCCCCTCCTGAGCCCCATCCCATTATTAACCTTATCCTGGGGAGATTTCCAGCTTTGACACAAAATGCAACATCCTTGGGAGCACAGGTTCCAGAGTTTATAACTGTATCTTGATTATTACTTTCTTTCATAGGAGTCAAAATTAAACAAGGCATAAAGAGGCTCTAAGAAGTCTCAATAGATTTCTGGGGGATGATTTTGTAAAAATGCTTTGGGAGAGAATTATGACATATTTACAACTTCTATTATTTAAAAAAGCATTTAACACAACAGGCCTTATGAAATAGCTCTTTCTAAGAACCACAGACTTGAACAGTCACACAGAGAATTGAAAAACAAAAACAAAAACAGCAACTGGTGATAGTTAAGTAGGTCCTTGCACATCTGTTGTCGACTCCCCAAGAAACTGACCTGTCTGGTTATTCTACATGCATGATATTGCATCAAATAACCCAAAACTATTGTTTTCAATTAAAGTGACTTATATTTGGTTAGATAAAGTATGTGCTTTGGGCCCTAGACTGAAAAAAAAATTATGTTAAATAAGTCAGACACAGGTGGAGGTACAGGGCAGTGGAAGATGCCTACACCAGTTCAGTGCAGGATTAAAAAGTTTTGGTTAGCTTCTTATACTGTACTGCCACATCAACACTCATCTTTGCAGAACAATCCTACCCTTAGGAAGGCAGCAGCGAAAACTACAAGGAAGAGTGCCTGACCCAGGAGGACCCAGGGAAGATGGCAGGAGGAGGCCCTTGTGCCACGGGACTGACCTGAAGCACCCAGTGTCATTGCGCAGCACCTGCGATGAATGCAGCTGTATTTTCTGATCATCCTGAAGAGGTGAATTTTCCCAGCCTGAGTGGGGGATAATCACCACATTGGTCAATACTTCCAGGGCGTCCTGGATGATTGGCATTTTGAGTACATCATATGACGAGAGGTTCCACAGGACTCCTGCAAGAGACACACAAGGAAAGAGTTGGTAGCTAACAGTCGTTCTCATCTCACAGTGTTTTCCTCTCTGGAGTGAAAGGCACTGGCAGGAAGGAGTGAGGCAGTGTGTGGGGGTGTGTCTTAGAGCCTGATCCTAATTCTAGAGCACCCATTTGAACCTTCTAGAAGCGTGCTGTGAAAGACAGGTGAGCAGAACAGGGACATGACTGTCTCTGTCTCATCATGAAGAACAACTAACTCCAGAGGGCTGGTTGAACTGAGGCTCTTACCTTGCTTCAATAAACTTCTAATATGATGGACCCAAGCTTCCAACTTGAATCCAAGACCAAAGACGTGTGAAAGTTATTCAGAATAGTCTGGTAGGTCTTTGTTTTACCCAGCACCTCAGAATGCCTGTGTGGCTGACCTCGTTCACCCAGCTTCTACACACCAGAAGCTGCCATTAAATGGACACCTGAGACTCCAGCAGGAGACTGATGGCAATTAGCACATGAAGCAGTTTGAACATGGTGTCACTGTGACAGCTTTGTCAGTTTTTCTCTGGATGCAAGCTCATAAAGGACCTCTAGAATGTTCTTTCTTAAACGGTGATACAGGGAGCATGGAGGGCCTGTCTGCCATGGGCAGAGAGGAGCAGTAATTAAGGTGGGCAGGGAAAAGAAAAATTGCAGACATGTGGAACGTTTAGGTTTTTAGATACATGTTTTCCAAAATGAGACTAATTCTAGAACTGGCCCATGGGCATTGCAGGTTATGACATCATTTGAAAATGCTTTTAAAATAATGGTTCTATTTTTTGCTCAGAATAGTTCACATAAAGCAAAAAGAAACAGCACACTATTCTGTTCCCCTACTGATGAAAGCCTTTTGCTCCTGCAGCCTAAACAGGCATCAGCACTGCAGAGATGGTGATCAAATACTGTAGTTGTCTTTAGAAAAAATGACTTCTAGCTTTAACAAACTCTCAGTCTATTTTAACCAGATGAGATTTCATTTTACCCACCATCTGATGAATAGAACATATAGAATAAACTTCGTTCTGAATTTTTTATTAGTTCTTTACAGATGTGGAACCAACCAGTAATACAAATGTGACTGTTAATCATTAATTAAGCAACTATCACAGTGACTATAAAGTTCTATAAAAACATGACTGCAGAGACAAATCCCTTTAACTGTCTTTAGAAGTAACATTTACTGGAAATGTCACTTAAGTGAATACAACAGAGATGAAATGGTTTTGGTGCCTGTGGTCTTTGAATCAGTCCCATAAGGCCCGGGGTTACCTTGAGGGAAAATCTGGACTGCTTGTTTGGGTAAATAAAGTATTTTTGTAACACAGCTGTGTCTATTAATTTGTGTATCTTTTGTTTGCTTTTGTTCTCAGAGGGAGAGTTCATTATTTGTGACAGAGACTGTGTGGTCCACAAAGCCCAGTAAATATACTACCCAGCCCTTCACAGAATAGCTGTCCAACCCTCCTCAGTTCATCCACCACCCGCTGCGGGCTCTGTGAGCATGCTTGAACTGCCATCAGTATCCTTCCCTGAGTGGACAAAGGTGCTCAAGGGTGTAGAGAAGGTGCCCCAAATACTTCATGATTTGGACTACTTTGAAATACCAGGAATATTAGTAGATGCATTTGTCGTTTTGAAAATAGAGCATGAAGCTATTTTTCCCCTACTAAATGTTTTACAAATTTTGATCATCAAAATAATAAAAATGATTCTATTATTAATCTATTATTAATATAATCTCCATTTTTGAGAATATGATTTACTTACCAATAAGCTAGTTATTATAATTAAATTGATATCAACATTGGTGAACTATCTGTAGCTCACCCAGTTAGAGTTGTGTCAGGATGTTCATGACAGTCTGCAGATGATATACATAGTGGGGATAATATATGTAGTGGGTTAAAAAATTGATTCAAAGTTTGTAACAACATTTGTTTTGGGGAAGTACTTGTCTTTATTTAGAAAAATACCATGAAAAGTTTCTTTGAGGATGGTGAGCCGCTGAGGACACAGCCTTTTGGGTATTTCAGTGTGACAAAAAAGATTGCTCACCTGCACTGCAAAAGAGGGGAAATGTGGAGGGAGGCATGGGTACAAGAACAGAAGGCCAAAGTAGCCTTTTGTCAGCCTACTGGGTGGTGAAATTAGGACCTCAGAACAAGTGACAACCTAGGGATCCCTTCTATGGCCCTCAGGCATCTATCTCATTTTAAGCAAAGTAGGTATATCTTTGGGCTTCTGGGCTAGTGTTAAAAGAAACTAGGCTGGATTTGAAACCCAAAGTAAGTTTAAATAATAGCGTGCAAGACAACTGCCATAGTGTCACATATATACATACACACTGCATTCACATGCACACAAATACCGCTTCAGAGACCAGAATGGTGCTTTTTCTCACTTTGGATGTTTATGAAAACTCAAGTCACCATGTCTGAGAACTAGTTTATAGAATGAGCTGATTAAAAAGGTTTAAAAGTAGTGCTTTGATTCAATGACTTTACTAAACTTCCTGTTAACTGTTACATTTCAACAGTGATGGTCTAAAAATAATGACACTGAGAGTTACGATGCAATCCTTATTAATACCAAAATTTAAATTACCTTCTCTGCTAAAAGCCAGATTTGTTTTGTAAATCAAAAAACAGAGGCTGATCAAATCTCACTTTTACACTTTAATGTAGAAATTGCAAAGTTATTAGTTTGTAAAATGTATATTTTCCTCACTGAATTCAATCCCTTAACTATATTGTAAAGCCAGTGAAACAATCAATGTTTATAAAAGATCCAAATTGATGTGTGACCATATTTACCTCTGAGTAATTTCCACTTCATAAAAATGCTTTTAGTTTAAAGGCAGGAATTATTTTTGAGAATTTTGATCAATAGTCTCTCTCCCTCTCCGCGTCTGTTTCTCTCTTCCTCCAGTTGTGTGAAATGATCTGTTTTCTCCATTCAGTGGGTGAATCAAGATGAGTTAAGTTTCATTTTAAATCAAGTAGTAAAGAGGGGTGCCAGCTTCTGAACTGGAGTTGCACAATCCTATCTTCTCCTCTGAAACCCTGTATGCCCTCCAGCAAGTTACTTAACTATATATATCTGAACCTATCTCACAGCATTGTTCTCAGATTAAATGAGATTTCAAATAAATTGCTTAACAAAGTGCTCAATAAATAATATATATCTGGAACTATATACTGTACCAACTTGTTAAAGGATATTCTTAATTGATTTACAACCTGGTCAACATATGAAATCAACTGAATAATTTGATGACATAATATATGGTAATCAGTAAGGGAACACAATTCAGAGTTATCACTTCATAAATTAGTTTTAATATGTAAACTGTGTATTGTCTAATGCATTCTGAATCCCATCTGGCCTATGATTAATGAGATTAAATAAGGAATATATTGGTTCTATAATAAACTATATGGATTTGTCATTTAAGGAATAATTTCAAAATATCTACATTAATATTGCACGAATGAGATATCTTGCTAGATATATTTCTAAGGTAAGAACAGTGTTTGAACTAATTAATTTATGTTTTTTAAAAAAGTAAAATATTTTCACATTATGGTAATTGACAAAAACACATTTAAAAACAGTAATTTTGAGTTTTGCAAAAAGAGGAAATACAGAGAGTATTATGAGGCAAAAAGAAAGAACTCTTTTTTTTATTTTATTAACAAAGAAGCTTCTAATAAACAGATGAAAAGGAAGCTACTGGCAATTGATGCAACCTGTAACAAATGACCCAACTTGGAAGTTTCTACTGTTCTGTATCTGTTCCCAGGTGCTGCACAGGTGTCCTGGTGTAAGATATATAGGGACATGGATTCATCTAGTGTCTAGCACAGAGGTATTTAGCTTCTTTTTTATTTAATTTTTTTAAGTTGTAGATAGATACAATACCTTTATTTTATTTATTTATTTTTATGTGTTGCTGAGGATTAAACCAGGTGCCTTACATGTGCTAGGAAAGCATTCTACCACTGAGCCACAGCCCCGGTCCACTCTTTGGTTTCTAAAGTCTGCATTTCCCTAAAGAAAGAAATTGAAGAAGAACTTAAAACATGGAAAGATCCCCCATGCTCTTGGACAGGGAGAATTAATATTGTCAAAATGCCCATACTACCAATGCATACACAGATTTAATGAAATTCCTATTAAAATCCAGTGACATTCTTCATAGAAATAGAAAAAGCATTCCTGAAATTCATTTGGAAAAATAAAAGACTCAGAATAGCCAAAGCAGTCTTTAGTGAGAAAAGTGAAGCAGGAGGCATCACAATACCAGACCTTAAATTGTACTACAGAGCCACACTAACAAAAACAGGATAGTCTTGGCACCAAAACAGGCAAAAAGACCAGCAGAACTGAATAGAATACACAGAGAAAAACCCATATCTCATACTGGACAAAGGCAACATATACATACATTAGCGGAAATATAGCCTCTTCAACATGTGGTGCTGGGAAAACTGGAAATTCATATGTACTAGAATGAAACTGAACCCCTGGTTTTTACCCTGCACAAAATTCAACTCAAAGTGGATCAAGAACCTAGGCATTAGACCAGAGCCCCTGAACCTACTCAAAGAAAATGCAGGCCCAGTTCTTCATTATGTTGGCTTAGAAACTGATATTATCAACATACTCCTAAAGAGCAAGAAGTAAAATCAAGAATCAATAAATGGGAAGGTATCAAACTAAAAACTTCTTCACAGCACAGGAAACAATCAAGAATGTGAACAGAGAGCCGAGAGCATGAGGGAAATTTTTACCACCAGCATCTCAGACAGAGCATTAATCTCCAGGATATACAAGGAACTCAAAAACCTAACACCAAAACAAACAAACAACAACAACAAAACCCACAAATAACCCAATCAATAAATGGGCAAAACCCCCCAAAAAGACAAAACAACAACAACAACAACAACAACAACAAAAACTGAACAGGCACTTCATAGAAGGAATATGAATGGTCAAAAAATTTTCAACATCTCCAGCAATTAGAGAAATTCAAATCAAAACTACACTGAGATTCCATTTCACTGCAGTCAGAATGAAATCATCAAGAGTACAAGCAACAATAAACATTAGTGAAGATGTAGGGAAAGAGGTTCACAGATGCATTGCTGGTGGGACTGCAAATTGATGCAATCACTCTGGAAAGCAGTATGGAGATTCCTTAGAGAATCTGGAATGGAACCAAAATTTGACCCTATTATCCCACTCCTCGATTTATATCCAAAGGACTTAGAATCAGCATATTACAGTGACACAACCACTTCAATGTTTACAGAAGCGCAATTCACAATAGCTAAGCTATGGAACCAACCTAGGTGCTCTACAACAGATTAAAGGATAAAAAAATGTGGTATATGTACACAATGGAATATTGCTCAGCCATAAAGAAGAATTAAATTATGAAATTCACCAGTAAATAGATGGAGCTATGTGAAATAAACCAATTTCAAAAAATCAAAGGCATAATGTTCTCTCTAATATGTGGATGCTAACCCACAACAAGAGAGGAGAAGATTAGAAGTTTATTGGACAAAGGGGTATGAAGGGAAGGGAGAAGGAATGGGAGTATGAAACAATGAATCCAATATATTTTTCCTATCCTCATATAAAAATACACGACCAATGTAACTCCACATCATGTACAACCACAATAATGTATAATATTTGAAAACACACTCTACTGTCTTGTAAAAAAATCAAATGCATAGATAACATGTTAAGTTCATTTTCAAGGCCCAAAAACTCCAATGAAAGCAAGAAGAAACAAAAAGAATTTATATAAACACAAAGTATGCATTGAAGGTATCTTTCTACCAATAAATATTAAATCAAAGAAAAAAAGTCTGCGTTTCCATCCTGCCTACCTTGGAGAACCATTAGGAAAGGCAAAGGAGGCAACACATTAAGGTGCATATGGAAAAAAATAAGTCTGCAAAATCATTATTACTATTATTTTATTTATCTTATTGGTTCCATGTAAGTATCCAATCAAAAAGCCCCCACAATTCCCTGACCATTTGTCACCCTGCATAGACTTTCCAAACCCACTCTGGACTTCAAGTCCACCCCACTGGAGAACTGATAAAATGACTCTCTCAGTTGGCACTGGAGTCAGAAAACACCACCACAGTTAAATGCATCAACGTGTAACCGAAAGCACTTCTTAGAGGCGAGAAGCTGGCATTCTTAATCTTTTAATTCTTTGTTCTATTTAAGAGCAGTAGCAGATACTGTACCAGTATTTGCAAGGGTTCTGCCCATGACTCTGGTTCATGAAAACTATTTCTCATGAAAAATCTCTGTAATGATCTATTTGGTTGCAGTTTGAACTTTTAAGTTCTCACCTCTGTCATGATCCTATAATTTAAGGAGAAAAAGGAAAGTAGGAAAAGCCTTTATCTTGGACTGAATGGGAATCATCATTTTCTGCACAGTGGTCACTTAAAAGGTGCCTGCAGCACCACAGCCAAGTTACACACACCTGGCCCTTCCATTCCCCTGCACTGACCATGCTCAGGCAGCCATGTTCTCCCAATGGTCACCCTGTCTGAGGGTGAGATTCTGCCAACTGTGAGTGGAAGAACAGCAGGCAGTGGACTCTGCTGAAATCCCTGGTGCCCACCCCTGTGGCAGCCCCCCCCCACCCTTACAAGAAAGAATGTCAGGATATTCCACAAGTTCTTCTCCTAAGGACACCACTCATGACATGTGATCCAGGGGAGTCCAGTGGTTCTTGCTACTGGCATCTTTTATTTATCCATGTGGATACTGAATACAAAATCACACAGCAGTGACAATGACAAAGAAAGCCTCCAGTGATTCTCTTAGTATGTTCCAAGCTGAGCTCAAATGTCTACTTTCTGTTTCCACATTTAGATATTACCTGATGTTAAAATGCCATGGTTTTCTCTAGGTGTTGGTGAATCAGTAATCCCAGGGCCTTGGATAACTCCTCTCCTAAAAGTCTGTCTCCCCCCATCATTCAGAGGCCAACGCTGCTTGTGAGTGGGGACTCGACCTCTCCTTCCCAGGCTCTCCTCCCAGGTTCAAAGATTATCACAAATTGTTGTCTCTGTTTTAAAACTGCTATCTGACCTCTGCACCAAATAGACTCAGAAGACAAGCACTCTCTCACAGTAGGAAATTTAATCTGTGGGACATTTCATAACACTATATACAAGGCCTGGTGCTTTTGGAGGGACATATAGTTATAGTACCACAGCCTAAGACAAAGAAAAAATGTCTGTAAAGGTATATTGTTTAAAATATTCACATTGCTCTCTGGATAGTCAGGGCTGATGAAATCTTTGGTTCTGGAGTTTACCAGATTAAATGGCTACAACTCACATTTCAAATAATTAAATGCTTTGATTTTACCCTATTTTCAGACTTTATCCATTGGCATAGCTTATCAATGAACTCTTTAAAAACCTCTAATGTGTGAAATTTCAAGTTTTTTTTAAAGCAGGTTTTTTTCTTACTAATTTTTTAATTGTGCATTTAAAGGAATATTGTCTACATGATATTGTCTATAAAATGGTTTGCATTTTTAATTCAAGAGTCTTCAAATATGTGTCCAACTGCATATTGGTTGTATGCTCAATTTTTAACAGCTAGGTGGATGCTAAGGACCCATAATGAAGCAGAGATGTAGGAAAAAGTTTTTTTTGTTTTATTTTTAAATTCTGCTAACACAGTAATCACTTATTTTTTTTAAAAAAATGCATGTATAACCAGACTCTGTCAATCCCTGTTCAGAATCCTCTAATGATTCCCATCACACCCAGAAGATCATTAACCTTGGCCTTTGGTCCTGCCTGACCTGACCACCTTCTCTCTACTTCCACCTCTGTTCTCCCATCTTGCTCTCTGACTGGCATTTGGCTTCCTTTCTCTGGTTGTCTGGAGGTGGCTGAGCCACCCTGTGTGGTCTGAGTCTGTTGTGTGACTTCCTTTCTATCCCACAGTCTCCACTCAGCCTGATCAGTATCCAGTAGAGCTCACCACCTCATATACCATCTCTTCAGGTCCACCTCTTCTCTAGATTCTGCAGTATCTCCTATTTATCACCTCATATACTTCATGATCTTATCTACTGACTCTCTTCTTTCACCCCCAAACAGAGGGAATGCCTGGCACCCAGCAGGAATTCAATACTGTCTTCTGATGAATGAAGTTTTGACTTTGGACTCTGAATTTTTATAATAGGGCTGGTTTGCACAGTCTACCTTTTAGAAGAAATGTTACCTAAGCAGATATCTTAGAACCTTAGAATATTAGGCAACCAAGAATATAATGGCACTAGTCCAGGCAAACATTATATACGCTCAGAAAATGTTTTTCTTAGAGCTTTCTTTTCATTTCATGCAGTAAAAGCCAACACTCTGTATAAAGTGTTTCTGTACTGTGTACACCTGCATCTTGTTGATAGCAACCAACGATTAATATATTAGGTAATTATAGATATGCAGATGTCTTGTTTTCCTTAATGCAAAAATATATAAAAGCAGGTGAAACAGTGTAGCACCTAAGCCTATAGCTAAATATCCAATGACCATTAGTTATACTTGGATTAAAAGGTAAAGAGACAGATAAAAGTCAGAACAATAAAGATTATTCATAACTCAAAATCTTCACAATTTTCTGTCATTCTTCTGGATGGAAGACATTAAAATAGAAAAAATTGAATTGCAAAGCAAATTATCATCTATTGATTCATTTTTTCATGCATTCATTGCTAAAAAATTAAATCTAAAGCCTGAAAAACTAACAAAAAAGGGAAAAACATTAGTTTTGTTTTCTCTAAAAGATAATATGAAAAAATGTAAGGTATTTATTAATATAGATATACTCACAGGTTGGGAAAATAGCAAGTTTGAGTGCCAAAATTTAAATTCTGATTTACACTGAAACTTCTAAAAGGGGATTTCCATAACAAACAGTTGGAAGGTGCTCATCACATTTTCTTTTAGGTTGCGTGGTCATAAAGGTGAAAAGGATTGATACAACAGAGTCAAGCACCTAGCCAGGGAATAATCCTGTCATTGGAAAAGAATCCAGAACCTTATTTGAGAGAAGACATCCCCATAGAACAGCGGTAATGTGGCACCTTCAATCAGAGGTGGCACTTCCCAGGTTTCCCAGCCTGTAACATGTCTGCATGCTAATTTCATGTGTGCCACATGGCAATGGGGACCTGAGTTGCAGAGAAAATGAAAGCTGCCTATCAGGTGACCTTAAAATGAAAAATTTTCCCAGGATGGTCTCAAGGGGCTTTGTGGAACTGCAAAGCTCCTTTTGATGCCATACAGGGAGACAGACATTTAGAATCTAAAAGATAACAGCATGAGGAAGACTCACTCAGCCGGCTGCTGCTGGCCTGGAAGATTAAAGGAGCCATGAATCCAGGAGTGCAGGAAACCTCCAGACACTGGGAAAGACAAGTAAACAGATTCTACCTGGAGCCTCCATAATGAGCACAGTCCTGCTACAGCTGGATTTCAGCCCAAAGAAACCAACTCTGGACTTCTGAGCTCCAGAGTTATAAGGTAATGAGTTCATAC
Source organism: Marmota monax (assembly GCF_021218885.2). Taxonomy (NCBI): domain Eukaryota; kingdom Metazoa; phylum Chordata; class Mammalia; order Rodentia; family Sciuridae; genus Marmota; species Marmota monax. Next base: position 383,361 of record NW_026693298.1, read on the forward strand.
TGTAATTAAGCTCCTGGGTTTGTGGTAACCTGTTACAATGGAAATATAGAGATAATATGTAGGCAGTGACGGGTTATAGGTTGTCAGGTTAGGTGTTCATGAGTGACACTTAAGCCTTCTCCAGGGAACAGGGCAACTGCTTTTACCAGCCCAGGTGCCAACAGCAGAGAGCTACAGCACCCACACATTCTGATGCCCAGACTTCTGTGTCCATGGTCAGGACCTATGTACCATCCTCTCTTGTTCTAACCAGTAGGAGTTACTTGGCTTCTGGATGATCTAAAACGACATGAGCATATCTAAATCTGGCAGGACCAAGGTAACCTCAATATCTGCTCTGCATAAAGAAGTACCAAGAACAGAATATTCATTGCTCTTTGTCCATTTTCTTTACTCAGTGGCCCAACCATTGGCCACTGACCATAGGTCCATGTTAAATGACCCCCTTTTCAGATAATTTCAATGAGGAAAATTAGGAACAGTCCTCCCAAAGGGTCAGGTTGCACACTGGTTGGTGACCCTGTCTACATAGGTAATAACTGGTCACTATAACTAATACCACTTCAGACAGTTCATGCAGAAGAATACAATCTGGTCTCCTGGGAAGATGGCTCTGGTGTTTTGGCTTTGCTTTTTATTATCCTGTTTTTAGCTTTTCCATAAAACAGGATGGAAGGAGGTAGATTTCCCAAAGTATTTCTCAACCCCCCCCCCAAGCATTCTTCCTCATCATTTCCTGCTTTGTCTGCAAGTCTCCTCACTATTCTGGTAAGAAGTATAAGGCAGCACTAGGTTTTCACTGCAGAAGAGGACAAAGCAGCGGAAAGGTCAGTGGGGCACGTGGGTACAGTCTTCCTGTTCATGCACTTACTGGACACCTCTGGCCTTTCAGCCCAATTTAAGTTTATGAGCAAATCCCTGCATTTAATCAGAGAGTCTCAAGGAAGGCCCTTTTCTATGTCAATGTTTCCTAATACTCTCCAAGGTCTACCAAGATGTCCAGGCCTCCAATGTTCCCTAAGAATGCAAGTACTCTTTATCTGTGCCCAAAAGCAAGCCACTGATCACCTTTTAAAATGTAAACAGATTACGGCGAAGCAAGGTAAGGTGATGACCTGATTGAAACCTCAAGGTTATCTCTCTGCTGCCTCTAGGGGCTTTTCCATGGATGCCAGTCTCTTTGGATATTTTCACTGTTTAGTTGAAGGACTTTTGGGATCCTAGACATCCAAGAATGTGTCCAATATTCTTACCCACTGTGGACCTTGAGACCTTCTTATTTGGGGGACCACCTTCAACAATTGTTCATTCTTCCCTCCCTCCCTTTCTTTCTTTTCTTTCATGATTTTTCTAGATTTTTCTTTTTATTTTCATTCCTTTTTCCCCAATAGAACTTAATCATATTCCTAAATATAAAATAAATTTTCTCTAGAATCCAGGGAGTTATAGCAAGTGTTATGTTCTGTGTTCACTTCAGGGAGGCATCAGGAAAAATTTTTTCAATCAGTTGAGAAACATTTCTGATTCCTCAGATTTGCCCTGTTGGGTCGGTCAACCTCATAGTTCTGCAGGACTGGCCAGCCCACCCCAGCTTGCCACATGGGTCAGCTAGTCCAGTTCTGTCAGCCTTCTCTCTTTTTTTTTTGTGATGGACCTTTGTTTTATTTAATTATTATATTTGCTGAGAATTGAACCCAGTGCCTCATACATGGTAGGCAAGGGCTCTACCACTGAGCCACAAACCCAGCCCTCTGCTTCTCTTTTATAAACCCAGTAACTATCATGTCATCAAGCCCGTATATCATATATGACTACGTTTGGGTCTCTTTGATGAAGTTTTGACATGGCTAAAGGAGTTAACACAGCTTGTGTGAAAACTGTTAAAATGGATTGTATGGTCTTTAGGGTAAAGACAAATTGAGATTGACTTTTTCTCAGAAACTGGGATTGGAAAAAAATGGAAATTTTCCAGATTGATGATAGCCCTATAAACCCCTGGTGCCTATTCAGCTTCCTTATTAGCTTGAACTATATTGGATATTGTCAGAGCCGTAGGGAGTCCCAGTCTATTTAGACCCTAATGATCTATAAAGTAAAGCCAGAATAGCTAACTGGTCTGTACAGAGAGGGGCTGTGACCCAGGAACCTGCCTCTGCCACTTCCGTTGTCAGGTCAGCATCTGCATCTTATTCTTGTTTCAGGATTGCTGGGTCCTAGGGGCTTTGTTTCATGTGCACAACTACAGCTGGCTTCTGCCACCATTGTCACCCTCTCCTGTGCAAACTCACTGCACACTGTACGGGTGATGCACATGGGCCAGCCAGATATGAAAACAGACCTTTTGTGTTTGAAGAGCCTGTTTCCATTCTCACTTTGAGTAACTTCCAGTTCTTCAGCACAAGGGCCATTATAATGACACCAATGAGGCCCAGGAAATGGAGCTTCTCCACCATGAAACTGGCCTCAGCACATGATCTTCTGCAGGAGAGTACCCCTGCCCTGCCCTGCTGCTCCTCCACACCCCTCCTGCACTGTACCCCCATCCTCTATCTGCTCCTTCCTCACTACATGAATTAAACACAAACCTTTCTCCATAATCATGGTTTTGCCTCCTCTGAGCCTCTATCCAGGTCTTTAAAAAAATCAGCAAAGGTAAACATACATACCCCATATTTTCTAGCACTTTTCAGGAGAAAGAAGACTACAGATTCTAACTTCTTTTTACTACCAAAGTACCTAAGTTTTTCTCCTCGTTGGACAAGACTTAGATGGTAGGTGAAGTAATTCTCCTCCCCTAAAGATGCGCACATCCTCATTCCTGAAACCTGTGAATATGTCACCTTATGCAGCTAAAGGGACTTTGCTTCTGTGGTTAAGTTAAGGAATTCTGAGATGGGAAGATTATTCTGGTTGTCTAAATGGGCCTAAGACAGGCACAAGGGTCAGAGAGAGAGGAGATGTGATAGAGGAAGCGGAGACTCTGTGAAGAGGGTCTGGGGCAAACAGGCGGGGACTGATGGAGGCTGGAGAAGATTCTGTAACACCTTATGTGATGTCCAGACCATTCTGGATCTGGAGCTACACAGCTTTACATGGGTGAGACAGGAACTTTCACAGTGTGTCCATTGTTCCCTTGATTCTGGGTAAAATACAAACTTATAATGAATAGAGATTATAATTCAAGGAGAGTTTCTTCCATGGGTTCTTACTAAAATGCAGAGATAACTGAAGCTTTTAACAAGAAAATAAAAACTGACATAATATCATAAAGCATAAAAACCAAATGTGGGGTGCCAATACATTGCAGATAGATGTTGCAGATAGGGGATGGGTGAACCTGCCTCTTGATAGAATGTTCCCTTCAAAGAGAAATCTGTCCTCCTTTAGTGTCATCCAAACAGACCATGAGCAAGTAACCCTAGTCTGGGGGCAGAAAAACAGGCAATTCTCCAATAACTATCTGCACAGATTCAGTCTCACCTTGCACATCTATCTGCACAACGGACACTACAGCAGCTGGGTGACCCCTGGAAGGCTCTGGCCTCTAGAGCCTCCAGAGGGAAGAGCTCCTTGGAAAAGGAAAGGGAACTCTGAGAAAGCCTAAGGGAAACCTGCCAATTGCACAAGCCAACATTTTGTCACTTCTGGGTGATATTATTTGTCTTTATGATATAAGAGAAAAACAGGGTGATATCTAGGAAGGAAGCATTATATTCCTGCCATATTTCTCCATCAACTATGAACATAGTAAAAATCTACATAACATCAAAATCCAGAGTGTCTGCCTCACAGTGAAGAGGACAGGGAACAGCTGGTACGTGGTGTTCTCTTCCCCAGTGCACAGGATTGAGAGAATTGGCCTCCAAGCTGTGACAGCAGTGATAGGAAGGACAGTGGTTAACCTAGGCACATCAAGTGAAGGGTTTCCAGTGAGCTCTGAGAAATTCCCTTGGGATTTAAGGGCAGTGCCCATGGGAGCTGACACTCAGCCCCCCACCCAACCCCCCCCTCCATTTGGCTCACACAATCTCAGAGCTTACTAAGCCCTCCTGGTAAGGACACTGCTGCTGTATCCTTGCCCTTCTTCATTTGTCTTCATTGCCTTCCTGCCCAGCCAGAGCCAAGAGACAGCATCACCTGTGGATGGTGGCAAGGATGGTCCCCACTGCCACTCCAAAGCCCATAAGGAAGTTGTGTGGGGACAGCGCTGGGGACAGTTCCTGGCATTCCTACTGGAATTCTCCTTGTTGGTCCCCAGATACACATAGATATTGGATATGACATTATGGTTCGCCTGCTGCTAGAGTCCAGGGAACATGCAAACAAGGTTTTAGAGCAGTTCTGGGAACCTTGTCTCCTTATATATCACTGGTAACAGGAAAATGCATTTCAGTCATGAGAGTCTTTCAGTCTTGGAAATGGAAGACAATGTGTACAGAGCCACAGGAAATACCCAAAGCATCCCATATCCCATCTCATATAACTAAATGCAAACAACAAAAGAGTTAATGCCTACTCAGGGTTTCACTTGTTATGCAAGAGGCAAATAAATTAAGAATGATTGTAAGTGCGGAAGAACAATTTGAATTTTAAAGAGCTTTTAGCAAAATAGACGTTTTTTCCCCTCTTACACGTGGGGTTTGGTTAGAAGTGCACAGGGGCTATAAAAGCAGGAGGGACATCATATAACCATCACTTACACAGCTTTTCTTGAAAATCTGTAATCATTTATAATGATAAAGTATACCTAGTAAGGAAGAGAGAAGACAAAACATCTGTGGGAAAGTTTGGGTAAAAAGACACACTTCTTCCATCCAGAATCTGATTTTTCCATCCAGAATCAAGTATGTCCTGAATTTTCCCACACTTAAAATAAGTCAACTGAGGATCTCATTCAACTCAGGTGGCTCTTCCCTTCCATGGTGTTCTGGCTTCAGTGATGTTAAACATTTCCAAGATGGTGCATGCAGGGGCCAGAGGGGAGGGACATCGGTCATCTGCAGCTCCACCAGATCAAGGAGGTCTGAATATCTGGATTTAGAATGAAACAGAGCAACAACCTTGGTGAAGCTGAAAAAGTGGGCAGGGGCTCCAAGCAGCAAGTCCACTTATGGTGGATGAATGAAGTCAGAGGTTGCAGAAATACAGTTCATCACAGAACTGGGATGAAATCAAGGACAGGAGAACTGGCCATGCATTGATAATCTATGCATGGATTTCACATGATATGAAGTTTTCTTGTGCTGTTTCTAACAGTATCTCAACAAGAGCAGTTCTGGGAACCTTGTCTCATTATATATCACTGATAACAGGAAAATACATGTCACTCCTGAGAGTCTTTCAGTCTTAGAAATGGAAGACTTAGAAATGGAGCAAGATGTACACAGAACCAGGAAAACATGGAGAAGGTTTGGAAGGGAAAATCAAGAATGTGACAGATGAATAAGATTCCTCTCCCTTGGTTCAACACTTTAGAGATTTTCCACCTGGAAACAAGGGCTGAGGGTGGTGAGCTAGCAGCAAAGCCTGACGGGAGGCGGGAACTCAGGTTTTCCTGCCACCTCTCCTAAAGATGAGGAGAAGGAATGGCCCAAAAGAGAGCTGAAGAAGTTTAGGCTGTTTATAAAGTTGGGTTATGTCCTCAAAGGATGGGCTAGTGCTTTAGGTAATAGGTCTTCTCTTCTAAAACATGAAATAAGCTTCTGAAACATGCCCAGGAAACAAGGCACTAGGAGAAATCCTGGGTCAGAGCAGGCCCTCCACCAGGATGCACATGCATCTGCACTGACGTTTGGACAGTCTTTGTCTCTTTCGATCATTATTGGAACGACAACTGACCAAGGTGGGGGAGGGTAATAAGAAGACCCATTAAAATAAAAGGGAAGAATGACCCATAGAAGATGAAGTTAAAATAACCCAAAGTGAAATTAGCAAACCCAACCCAGTAACTTCACAGAGGTCTTAATCGGGTGTCTCATCTCAACACAGCATCAGTTTGAATCTCTAACTTCCATCCACTTATTAAAAGAGTCTCATCCCAGCCACATAGATGAAGCCTTCCTGTTACCCTTGGACCCTCGTCTCCTCCTGTCTTCAGCAACCCACCCTCAGGGCACTCTTTTCTTCCTCCTTTCCCTCCCTGCTCTTTCTCTATTGCTGCTGGGGTGAAAGGGAGAAGGGAGAGATGTTCCCTTACACAAAGGCAGGTCACCAGGCCTCTGTCTTTCAGTGGATCATTTCTGCTGATGGATGTGGCATATGGGCTACAGAAAGGCTCCTCCAGACAGCTATGCTCACTGCTGCCCTCTGTGGAGCCTTGCTCTGGGCTTTCTGTTGCCTGCACCTTGCTTCGTCCACTCTGGCTGCCCTGCAGGAGCGCATCTGAATCCCCAGAACCTTGGTCTCTTCTCTACTCCATGACCTTGCCTGGTCTACCTTCCTTTGGGGAACCTTAAACCTGAGGGAGTACAATATTGCCCATTAGGTATGACTGTACAATTGTGTCACCTCCCCCTATGCTCCTGCAGCCCAGGCAAGTCCCCAGCTCAGAACCTGAGCTGACAGCCAGCTGGGAAAAGAAAGAAAAGAGAGACTCCTTCTCCTCCTCCTCCTCCTCCTCCTCCACCTCTTCCTCCTCTTCCTCCCCCTCCTTCTCCTCCTCCTCCTCCCCCTCCTCCCCTCCTCTTCCTCCTCTTCCTCCTCTTCCCCCTCTTCGCTGTTTCCTACAAACTACAAGGCTCCTCCCATCCCTGTACAGTCTTCCCCAGTGTGGATTCTGTCTCTCTCCCAGTTCTCCTGTTAGACATCTCAATGGACAAGGCTGTCAAATTAGGGAGGTCGCCATGGCTATTACAGAGACTAAAAAGAGACAATGAGGTGATAGTTCTTCTATCAAGACCTGGGATTTTTATTTTTTGTATTTTTTTATAATATTTCTAGTTATTAATAGTATTAAGATGAACTTAATACTATCTATCTATCTACCTACCTACCTACCTACCTATCTATCCATCCATCCATCTATCCATCTATCTATCTATTTATGGGGGGGTACCAGGGATTGAACTCCAGAGTACTCAACCACTGAGCCACATCCCCAGCCCTATTTTGTATTTTATTTGGAGACAGGATCTCACTGAGTTGCTTAGCACCTCACTTTTCTGAACTCACAATCCTCTTGTCTCAGCCTCCCGAGCCTCTGGGATTACAGGCATGTGCTACCACCAGATTATTTAATTTTATGTGGTGCTGAGGATCAAACCTAGTAACTCACATGGGCTAGGCAAGAGCTTTACCTATCAGCTATAGCACCAGCCCCCTGGGCCCTTTTTGACCTTGGTCCTGATAATTATCCACTCATTTTCTCCTGGAGCAGTACAGCTGCTGCTGTCTCTGTTCAGTGACCACTGGGTCCCATTTGGCACCTTCCGCGGAACTGCCATGATAACTTCTTAGGCCTCCCTGCCCTTAGGAGGAGGACTTCTGCCAGGCAAGCCCTGATCTCTAGGCCTTGGGGAAAACTGCTAAGGCTGATGAGTGCTGTGACTGTCGACACTGAGAGAAGTGCTAACTGGAGAGAAGAGCTAACCGGAGCAGGGAACGAACCTCAAGGGCCGAAAGGCACAAGAGCAAAATGTGAACAGGAGACCTATGTGGCAGGGAGGGGTGCCAGGGAGTCACCAGGCCCAGGCAGCCTTGCCTCTGTGTCCCTGCTCACTTATCTTCAAGCAAAATGGTGCCTGATCACCAGCACTGGGTGCCTCCCGATGCCTCATCTCTGTTGCTTCTCCTTGTTTGAAAAGACCATGATTGTGACTTCCCCCACACTGAAATGTACCTGTGTGGCATCCTATCTGTTCTCTTCAGCTGTAACTCTGCCCCAGCAATATTGTGTTCCTATTATCTCCTCTGCCAAGGGTGACTCGTGGCCCTTTCTGCTTCAAGTGCTGGCCCTATAACTCTGGTTCTGCCTCTTTAAACATATTTCACATGTGAAGGACCAAGCCTTCAATAAATTTTTTTAAAAGTGTGTTGGGCTATCTTCTCCTCTTGCTCAGCACAGCCCTGGCTCTGAGGTGCTCCCTGTGGACCACAGTTGGCACCCTGCATGTCCCTGCGGGTTGTCATCTCCAAGAAGCTTCAACTCCCCAGAGAGCTGACTCCTCCACAGAGACCTAGGTATCTACCCCACCCCATTTCTGGCCCCTTCCTCCTCCTAGCCTGAGAATGTGGCGTAAGCATGATGAGGCCAGATGTCTCCCTGGAAACAGGTCTTCCAGCTCTGTTCATGTTACTGCCTGCCTTTCAGCTTCCCCTCACTGACGACAGCAAGTCTCAAAAAGTGAACAGCCGATACACATGCAGCAGAGTATGTACAAAGATTTCGTCCATCAAACTAAAACATTTTATATTTAACTATAAAAGATTTCTCTCATTAATCTTTGCAACAGATGCTAATAATAACTCATATTAACTTAACCATTTGTCTGTGCTGGCGGTCCACCTGTATTCTCTCTGCAGGGATATGGGGTCACTGTGCCATTTTATAGTCTGTTAGAGGTTCAGAGAGGTAAAGCAACTTGCTCAAGGTCAAGGTCATGGAGCCAGAAAGTAGTACAGCAGCCAGAGTTCAAATGCAGGCAGCCTAGCCCCCAGATGAATGACATATTGTCTACTGATACCTAGAAACTGAATATAGGCTCTCTTTTAAAAAATGTGGAACAATTTATGGTGAAGGAAGAGAAGAAATCATTCAAAGGCAATTAACTGAAAATATAGATAGCAGCTTCTCTTGAACTGCATGAGGTAGAAAGAATCAAGAATAAAGCAGAAATTATGAAGCACTTTAAGTGTAATAGGAACAAGTCTCAATTTTTTAACATATGAATTGTTCTAAATTGTTCTGAATAAAATCAAAATTATGGGGGAGGGGAAAGTGTGCATATTTTATACACAAAGATCAATTTATATGTTAAAGAAAGATACTGTCAGTTTGGAAGAAAATACTATCAAGGATAAACTGACACCACAACCATGTGCACATATACACACAAAGAAACCCCAACAGAGGAGAAAACTCAAGGGACAGGTATACTTCAACCTGAATTACTCTGCTTACCAGGTCTCAGTGGGTATGCCTTAGATTATATTTTTATGGAAAATTCCGACTTCACTGTAAGAAGTAGGCAGCTTTCTTTGATTCCACAAGGCTGGATTTCAAGTATTTTGTAAATCCTCTACAGCTGTGGATGTGCCTTTCCATACACATAAACCAGGGTATTTTAATGCCCTGTTGCCATTAAAAAAAAATTCCACTGAGAGCGTGGTTTATGTTATCTTTTCTTAATTGCCAATCAATATGAAAAGTTCACTTCTTTAATAATAAAAATCTTTACAGGAACTGGGATGATACAGCAAATATAAAGAAGCTACTTGGAGAGAGGAAAATACAATGAGGATTGGTTTTGTAGGGCCAAGGTCCTTGTACTGTAACAGTATAAGTTCATAACGTAAAATCTTCAGTACTTCTGCTGCCTTTATTATACTGAGGCTCATTTTTCATGAAACAAAAAGTGACCAGGTCAAACCCTAAATGGAATATTTTTTGTGTGTATACTGAGGATTGAGCCAAGAAGCATTCTGCCTCTATGCTACCTCCCCAACTATTTAAATAGTTTATTTGGAGAGATGTTTTCACTAAGTTGCTGAGGCTGGCCTGGAGCTTGGATCCTCCAGCCTCTACCTCCTGAGCAATCAGGATTAGAGGCATGAACCACCACCTTGGGCCCTAAATTAATCCTCATCACTGGTGATCAGTGACCACTTCTGTCATAAAGAAGAGACTATAGCCAACCCTTCCTACAGGCAATGTCATATTGTGATCTGAAAAAAGGCACATTGTTTAAGTGAATAAAAACATCTTTTAACTAATTTTTTTTAATTATTTAAATACTTAAAATTTTTATCAAATAAAATTATAATTAAATTTGATTGATTGATCAATGTGTAATTAAGTAAAATATTTTTAAAATTAAAAAAAAATTAAGATAATCCCTTTGGGACATTCAAAAATGTGGAAATATTTTTCCTAGAGTCTCTAGGAGACGCATTACAGCGAATGCTGCCATTTAGATAACCACTGGTGTGTGTGTGTGTGTGTGTGTGTGTGTGTGTGTGTGTGTGTCCTGGATCATACATAACTCTCAGGTGTGAATGTGAGTGTCCCTCTATCTGCCTAGTCCACCGTTTTCATCAGAAGAAATGAGAAAAAATAGCATAAAAAAAACTGAAATGATCACAACCCATGAAAGGCACTTAGAATTATCCTCAACCAATGAGATGCTCTTAATATTCTCACCTGAGCAGGAGTTCCTAGAAAAAAAGAAGAAAGGATTTGTGAAAATATCCAGAAGTTACCTATGTTGAGGCACCCCTGCAAAGCCCCCTGCATTCCATACACATAAGCTAGTTGCCTGGTCTAACAATTTCTCTGAAACTCAATTTATTGTGACATTGCCAACAATGTAGGAGACAGTGTGGACCACAGGCATTGTTCACACACCCTGACATCTATCCACCCTAATGGTGCCTCTGCCCATTAACACAGGTGGACCCACTTATAGATCAGATAGCCATTGTCCATGAAAAAGAGCCACACACATGTGGCGTGTTTGTGATCAGAACCTAGCCCCCTCTTCACCTCTCCAGCTTCCTACAACCTCTTTTAATTTTTTTTAGCTGCTTGGCTTCAGATCTCATCTCTATCCACCTCTGACTCATTGCTTATGTGACGTCCTCCAATCACACTGGCTGATCTGTGCTAATCACTAAATGTCTGACTCTGGGTCAAGATGATCCATGGAATACAAACTTCACCTAAGTCACTAGAGACTATCAAGCTGGGCCCTACCTGGCACTCTCCTGAACCCAAAAGCATTCTATTTATGCTGTTTTTTTCCTGCATTTCTCTTCATTTCTTCTGATGAAAACAGCAGGTAGAGGAAGACCCACTCACACCTGAGATTTATGGATGAGCCAGGACACACACACGCACCCAGGTTTCCTAAATGGCGGAATTCCAGGTAATGTATCTCCTAGAGACTGAAAAATATTTCCACATTTTTAAGTGACCAAAAGGGATTATTTTAATTTTTAAAAAACCATTTACTTAATCATACATTTGTACATCAATCAAATTGAATTCTGGGAGGTGCACCAGGAGGCTCTCAAACCCCAGTTCACTAGGCTACAAGGAAAAGTTAGGACTGGGCTTTTGTCTATGATTTATGCCAGTGAATTCTCTACTTTGTACCTATAAGATCCAGCATCATTTTGAACAAAACTGAATTTCTTGGCTTCATTATATGAAATCTGTACAAAGCACTGTAATAAGGAACGAGCAAGGCATGGTTTATGGCCTCCACATATAGGAGATTTAATTTTGCCTTTTGATCAATGGCCAATCCATTGTGTGAGCAGAGTCAATACCAATAATGAAATGTAGACTGAAAGGCTAAATCAATCCAATAAAATGCAATAGAAAGACTAGAGGACTGAGTAAATTTGGAAAGGCTAGTGCCTGCAAGATTAGTATTTGGACAACAGGTAATTACGAAAATCAATACCTGTATATGAAAACATGACAGGCAGCCATCTGTCACAAACAGAGAACCCATTACTAATAGTTTGGGCTCTGAGTAGGGATGAGAGAACAAAACAGGTCTGGAGGATTCTTATGAGAGTTTTGCATGCATGTACACCTCCCCATGTGACTGAGGGTGGAGAGGAAGGAAAGCTCTGAGCTGCTCATTCTGGGTTTTATTTAGGCCCTTTGCATGTCTCTGTCCCCCTGGCTGACAGCAACTTTGATCTCATGCTTTCCATTTGATATCAGGGCATGCCCCTAGTCCTACACCCTTGCCATCCCTCACCCCAGCCTCATAGGTACCAGGAACCATCATCATGGAGCCAGTAATCTATCAGGTGCAGTGAGGAGGGCTGGGATAATTTGAACCACTACTCAAGGGTCAGCTGTTGGCAGGCACTCCGAATACTAAGAGGTAATACAGATGACCTGGAGGGGACCCACAGCAAAGTAAAAATAAGTACACACTGATATATGCAGACACACAGATGCATGCACAGAGAAGACATATATATACACACATGTGCACACATATATTCATAAGGTAAAATAGCTTCAGTGTCTTAACTAGGTTCCTGTGATGATGAGTGGATGTCCACCACTAAGCAGTCTGCAGTCCCTTAATCCCCTCAAAGGTATCCACATCTCTATTTTAAAGGTAAGAGGCTCCAGTAGACAACACTGGTTTGTTCCAGGTAACCACTGATGAGCAGGGGCCCCAGTATGGGAAGCTGCCTCTGTCTGATGTGATGTATGTGCCCCTTCACTGAACAGCCTATGTGAAACCACAGGGCATTGAGGGTAATTCCAGTGTGGCCACAAGTAAGTCTACAGCCAGGTGCCAGCCATTATCACTATTGAGACCTCCATGCCTAGGCCATGAGTCCGGAACACATACAGGGTCAGTTAGGAAGTCTGTTCAAACTACCCTGAACCATGACGCCTGTACAGCCAGACCAGACGATCCCTTGTGATAAAGTTTTGCCAGATGCAGTGGTGCACACATGTAATCTCAGTACTTGGGAAGCTGAAGAGGATTTTCTAGTTCAAGACCAGGCTCAGCAACTTAGCAAGACCCTGTCTCAGAATAAAAAAACTTTAGAAAAGACTGGGGGACAGCTCCGTGGGACAGCACCCCTGATTCCTGGATTTCCATCGCTCCTTTCTGTCTGCTGCCCCTCATCTGAACAAGCTGATAGGAAGAATCTCCCTCCACACAAGGTCCCGTCCTCAAGAGAGAATCCATTGCCTACCACCCCAGGATCTCAGCCAGATTCCTCTCCAGAACTCTCTCAAGCCATTTTTTTGGAGTGATTGGCAGTGATGCTGCTGATTCTGGAAAGCCTCACCATGTGGGTAGCCCACCTTTTTGTACCTTCTTGGTGTGAGAGTGATCTTGGCAGTCTCAACACTGGAACCTCAATTTGAGTGGGATCCAGCTCACTTGCGGGTGGACACCACCACACTCCTGAGACAACCTCAGGCTAACAGTGGACAGAATGCTTTTGTGGCCACTGAGAAACTCTCCAGGTTGCATTCTTCTGAACCTTACATGCTGGTGTATGATGCCCTCATCAGAAGTCTGTCCTTCAGTTTGTATGGATCTTTTGTTTTCTATTCAAATGACTAAGATGAGAGTTCCACTGGGGATGGGAGACACATGACTTTGATGACTTTTTAGGTCATTTTAACAGTAGGTATTTTTTCACATTTTAAATTTGCCTTAGGTGGGCAATATTTTCCCTGTATCTAAATTTGGCAGTATTCACACTTGGGGCTGGGTAGTTTTGTGTTCTTCCCTGTGAATTATAGGACATTTTGCAGCATCCTTGATCTCTACCCAGTAGAGACCAGTGGCATCACCACATCTTCCTCCAGTTTTGACAACCAAAATTGTCCCCAGACAGCAAATGTAACTCGGGAGAAAAAAATCACACCTGGTTGAACACCACTGCTCCACATTTATTCAAAAAAGATATATGACTTTTCTGATAAGAATGGGCATGAACCAAGTCCTCTGTAGTCCCAGAGGAAGAGAGGGAAAAAAGATGAAAAGCTGCTGGGCTATACATATATCCAAATGCGAGCAAGCAAAATCTATGACAAATTGCAATTATATCTTCAAATCTCTTCTTTCCACTCTTAAACTAATTTAGACTCATCCTCAAAATTGCTTACATGCTATGGAGATGACTCATTATAGCTTATAAAATCTTTTTTATAAAAAATTGATTACTCAGCTGCTTGTATGCAAATTCTTTTCCCTTATCTGAAAAAATCAGAGTTGCAGTGACCACAATGATTTTCCAAAAATAATCACACACCGCAGTGGTGCTATGAACTTTAGAGTGTTCCCAAAGAACAGGGCATGTTGACAATCATTTATGTGATAGACACAGACAATAGTCTCTATAATGCATCACATATATCCATATTATATGGGCATGTTGACAATCATTTATGTGATAGACACAGACAATAGTCTCTATAATGCATCACATATATCCATATTATATCTGCTGTTACCTTTGTAAATGGCTTCAAAATGCTTGTTTATAAGGCAAAGCCATTATATTGCCTAACATCCTCATTCTTTCAATGAGTTCTCCAAGAAGGATAGGCCATAGCTCCTCATATTGATTGCAATTTGAGGAGATAGCAATTGATGCTTTGTAATTTTTTAGGGCTTAGAGGCAGAGATGACTCCAGAGATGGAATTCAGAAGAGGAAGGCACACCCACATGTGCCATTGATAATCTAGCCTCTGCTGCTTCTGGCATGCATCCTTGGTCCTCTATGCCTCAGTATTCTAATGCTGGAAGAAAAGAATGATGGTTCCGTCTTAAAGAGAGATCTAAACCTGAAAACACAACTTTAGTTTAACTGATGTCTTTTCCCATTGACATTTCTCTAAAAAATTCTGAATACTTACTCATCTGACACCTTTCATTTGAGAATCCAAGTAGTGCTTACCTCAGCTTTAATTTTATTGTCTAAAACAGAGGTGTTGTAAACAGGCTGCAGCATTAGACTGCACTGAAGGAAACTGATGTTGCAACATCTGGATCACTTCGGGCAGTTCTGGGTCTCTCCATCCAAATTCTCTGAACAAAAGGAAGGCAGGAGAACATGAGGATGAGCCCTCTAGGCTCTGGCATCTGGTTAGCACACTGATGAATTGTACTTACTAGTTTATACAGAAATATTTCACAATTGTTCTTCTGGTTTCTTTACACATGGACACATCTAAGAGAGCATCCTGAAAAGATCACCTTATGTAAATAGTTTTTAAGTGCACCCATACACATTGATTATATAAGATTCTAGACACATATAGCTGGGTATGGTGGTGCACGTCTGTAATCCCAGCAACTTGGCAGGCTAAAGCAGGAGGATCACAAGTTCAAAGCTGGCCTCAACAATTTAGTGAGGTTCTTAGTGACTTAGCAAGACTCTGTCTCAAAATTGAAAACAAAAAGGGCTGGGGATGTGGCTAATGGTCAAGTGCCCCTGGGTTCAATCCCTAGAACCCAAAAGTTAAAAAAAAAAAAAAAGATTACATGTACATATATATGAAGTTAAATGTATCAACTAAAGTTCCAAATTTATGAAGATAATGATTATGAAAAATAACAAGATGACCCATGATTATATTAATATACACTTTTTTAAATTTGGCTTATATGGATACTTTGTAGAGATCACCTTTTCCTAGTATATTATTTAAAAAAAAAACTGAGGCATGGCATTTAGCTAAATTTTCAGATACGAGAAAATATAATTCATGATAGTAGGTGATGCTGATAACATCATTATTTTCATTTTCGTGGTTGCTGTTTTTATAAACTCACTTTAAAAAATAGAAGAGCTTCAGTCCTGAAAAAAGTAGACAAAAATTAAAAAAGAAAAGATAAAACACAGACATATTCCCTTAATGATTTTCTGGGGACAAAAGTACAAAAAACAAAATGACATTTTAGGAGGAAATTATTTATTTAAAGACATTCATGTATTCACAAAATGTTAATACATTTTATGTCTAAATATTCTTTGCCTGAATCCTCCTTCTTACATCTGACCTACTCCAAAAATCTATTTTTCAATTTAAACTTAAGGAATATGCTCTAGATATCCTAAATCAGAAGTGATATTGTACCATTGTCCAAATGGATATTCTTTTTTTGAAATCTCTCAGCTCAACCAGTTAGATCACAATGCTGACAGGACCAACTCTATGGATTCTATTCTTGAAGCAGAGAACCAATTTTTAACTGAGAAATAAAAAACCAACCTCTGAGACCACAGATAAAAACTTGACCTCACAAGGCACAGAAGGGTGCTGTTTATCTGAAAGATGGGCTACAGGAGGAATGAGATGGCTGTGCAGCATCTACTCCTACTCCTCGTGAAACAACTCAAAAGCATGCATCCTACTGATGTCAGGTCACCGCTGTCATCTGCATGGAGATAGTCATGAAAAATAGGATGGAAAGGAATAGACAAAGGTTAAAAGTTTCCTCATAGGATCTAACCTGTTCTATTTATCTTTCCTTTATCACAACTGGTAGAGCTGTCAAGAAAACCCTGAAATGTGTTGGTGCTTGCTTTACTGAAGACACTATGAAATAGGATGGCTTTTGAAGTGGCTTTGTTTTTATTGGAAAGACAAAGCATTTGATTTCATGTGCATTGACTATTCAATAAATCTACATACCGCCGGAGGCAGATTCATGCACATTCTCAACCAGACACACAGCACAATACTACATTTGCTGGGAAACAGGTATAAGTGACTGCTGATGCTGAATCCTTCTTGATATGTGATCACAGTAGAAAACTAAATATGTGAAGCTGGCTCTTCTTTCAAATTTAATTTCCTTTTGTTGCATGATCCCAAACCACCACTGCAATATGGAGATAGCATGGTCCTTCTCATGAAAGTAGCCCTCTAGAATTACATGCCTTGCAAATAACATCAAAATCTGCAGGGCAGCTACAAATTTAAGACAATGGGTGACCAAGATGAATTCAGTAAGTTTAGGCTATTAGGAAGTGATTAGTGAAGAACTTATTTCAGTCTATTTTATTAACCAGGTAGTAATTGCTCTATTAGACAAAGGCTCAAGGAACATACCTTTCGAACAAGAGCTTCAGGGGAGAAGACTTAGAGACTTTTTGAACACATGCATACAATGTAAACATGTGTAGCCACACATGTCACCCCCCAAAATTCATATGGGACTAATGAACATTCCAAAGAATCATGAATCCAGAAGAGATCCAAGCTCCCTACTAATAGGTCAGAAGGAACCTGGTACCAGCTTAACACCTCTTTCCACCATGCGGCCTGCGCAATGGTTTCATTAATGAGATTCTTGGCATAAAAGTTAGCTAGAAGAGATCGAAATAAAACACACAGACTCAGTTACCTTATTTCTATTGCCAGGTCCGAGACGGCTCCCCTCTCTGGCTCCAACCTCTAACTGCCCAGCAGGGCAGCAAGGATTACTCAGGGCTAGCAGGAGAGAGAGAGAGTGAACACGCCAGGGAGTAGCCTTTTATTGGGGAACAAGAAATTCAGGGGAGAATTCCATCCAATGAAGGTTGAGGGGGGACTGCACTCCAAGGTCAGGGTCAGTGATTGGGCCCCCAGGGTCAGTGGTCAGTCACACCCCCACACGGACAGGTTCTCTCATCAGGAAAGGGCCGGGAAAGTTCCGACACAGCCAGAACGCCTCAGACCCTTAACAGGAGCCGCCCAGTCACGTGTCAGGATGGCTTCCCACACCTCTTCTAGCCACAAACCTCTGGAATACCAAAGCCCCACCCATCCCTATTTCTACCTCCACAGACCTAGTTGTAACTGTCAGTCACCCCCCACCTCACTGCCCTTCCCACTATCATCTAACCATACTCAAATGAACTTGGCTATCTCCATTTCCTGCTTCATACCCTTGGTGGCTCCCAGAATTCCTGGTAAAAGGACAGGAGGTCCCCTTGGCCTTCTACATTGCCTCCCCAGCTCTCTGTGCTGGTCACCCTGGAGACAGGTGGGCATCACTCTCTCCTGCCTCAGTTCCTTGGCTACTGTAAGAGGATGATCTCAGGATTTGGCATCAGAAAAACTGGAAAAGAGTTCAGAACTTGAACATTTGTCTTTAACTCTTGTATCTTGTAAATATGGGATAGTCTCTTAGTCTTTGTTGACTTTGGCTTCCATAGATGAAATAGAGAGTAACAGTGTAATATAATAACAGAATAATATTATAGAGAATAATAGCACTGTTCTCATGGAAGATACCATAAATTGGTAAGTGCTTAGTAAACTACTCAGAGCTAGATATATTCTAGTAATTGTAATGCTAAGAGTGCTATAGGGACACATTTTTCTTTTATAATCATGTGACATCATCTAATTTTTTAAGAACTTTCCTTTTATTGACATGTATCCATTTGGACATTATGCTTATGTGAAGAAATTGAAGTGAAAAGAGAAAGATTGCTTTTGCTTCTATCAACATTTGCCATTTTGAAACTATTTTCTTTCTTGCTATTCCCTCAGAGGCAGGGTGGGTTAATGGAAAAGATTTTTTGGATGGAGCCAGACCTGGTTAGAACCCTGCTGACCCATCAACTTTCTCTGCAGCCATGGGCTCAAGTCTGTCCAGCTTGCCCCTGAGCCTCCACTGATCAGAATGTGGTGGGGAGTATTTGCCACATAGGTGCACTTGGAATCCATCTGCCTCCCTGAAATCATAATTCCTGCTCTGGTATATTGGTGGGAGATCGGCAATAACAGGCACAGATGGCACACAGTGTAGGCTCTCTAGAAATGTCAGGTGTTACATATAACTAGACAAAGAAAAGGAGAATAAGAAGCAAGAAGCATCTATAATTTTCTAAGAAGCTGAACTCAACACTCATTTGTTACTGGGCTTCACTTCAGAATGTTAATGGAACCAGAGAATATGCAAATATAACCTTTTCTTCATTAAAACTTGTCACATAGACCAACAATACTGTGACTAAACCCTCACTCATATATGGACTGTCTGAACTGTTAAAATCACAACGCTTAGCACAGAGCTAAATAGAAAACAGTTTGAAGTTCTTTACAAAGTTATACTGGGATTGAAACCAAAGAGTTGGAGGACTATCATAACATTTGATTAAGTTTACCCAAGGAAAAGAGTGTAGAGACACCCAGGGTCCTCACAAATTCAAACTTTGGTTTTCGACATGGCTTCATGTCAGAGGGGACACTGCTCACTTTGAATGCAACCTGAATAACTTCCACTGGGAGCCTGACTGTATGGAAGTTATATAAAAGTGTGGAAATCTTAATCATTCATGAACTTTTGAACTTTTTTGAAGTTTTAAAGACCTTACTGACTTTGACATTCATATCTAGAGCTATGAAGATAGGCTGCTTTGTTTTTTATGCTGCTTGTTGATTAAGTTGGAAGGGCTGAAGAGTGCTAGATATTAAAAAAAAAAGGATTTTTAAAATGATAAAAAGAAGATATGTCAACCCAAAAGAACTTATTCAATGATACACACATGAAATCACTAATGTCTCAACCCTCATTCCTAGATAGTTTGTAACACAAAACAAATAGGATAATCACATTTTTGAAAAAGTCTTTGCTTTTTTTTAGAGTGGGGGGAGGAAGAGGGAGGGAGGGAGGGAGAATTTTTTAATATTTATTTTTTAGTTTTCGGGGGAGACAACATCTTTATTTTATATTATGTGGTGCTGAGGATCGAACCCAGCACCCCACGCATGCCAGGCGACCACATTACCACATGAGCCACATCCCAGCCCAAGTCTTTGCTTTTATATAAACAGTAGCACCAGAATTAGGACTATCTAGAAAGTGAGTTCAATTGTTATATGGCTTTTAGACAGAAAGGGCTTTCTTCAGGCTTTCCATATTGAGTTAGATGGAATTCCCTGAACTGAGTCATAAGCATTATTCATTCCACCATGCCTTATGGGGTCAATCTCATGATGGAGCTGCCACTGTGCTCCACGGACATGTGCCCAGCTCACAAGGCACCTTTAAGTCACCTGCCAGTAGGAGAGAAATTAATAGAGAAGAAAAGGAACTAGTCCTTTTGGCTCAGTGAAAGGACAGAATCCCACTGGAAAACCAGGAGGGAGAGATCCAGGATGCTCTACACTTGCCCTGTGTTTGGTCTCTGGTTAGAATACATGGGATACTAGACAGTCACCCCACATGACCCAGGTCCTAATCCCTGGTATTGTGAGTATTGTCTTGTCTGGCAGATGTGACCATATGAAGGGTCCTGAGATGGGAGATCATCCTGGATCATCCAATGGGCCCTAAATGCCATCACAAGCATCCTTCAAACAAGGACACAGGAGACTGGACACGGGTGGAGGCAGTGAAACAGGGAAGTGAGAGGGGAGGCTGCTGTCTCTGCAGATGGAGGAAGGAGCCGGGAGCCAGGAAAGCAGTACTCTGGAAGCTGGAGGAGGCAAGGGGATGGACCTCCCTCTGGAAGCTCTGCAAGCAGCAAGGCACTAGTGACACCTTGTGTGGCACAGAGTACCTGAGTTCAGACTTCTGATGCACAGAACTAGCAGGAGTAAAAGTGTGTTGTTTTAACCCAGTAATTTTGTGTTAGCTTGTAAAAGCAGTTGCAGGAAACTAATGCAGAAGACCCCCCACTGCCAAGACCTAGCTTCTTGGTCTCCTCCTCAATTCCAGGTCTGAGAGTCTCTCGTGTGACATCTGTTTACCAGGCACCCTCTTCTGTTGATTTACTCTGACTTCCTGGCCACCACCTGCAAATCTATGTATTTGAAAATGTAACATCCGTGATCTGCATCTGGCTCCTATAAGGCCCAGGAGCCTTCACTTCTTGCCATATTCCTACTACCCCTGCCTGCTGTGCCCAAGGATCCAGCCACAGTACGCCTACTCCACCTGCCAGTGTTTACGGGGCAGCCACCATGCCTTCTCACCAGTGCCGCAGTCCAGCTGCAGCAAAATAACCGGGGGGTGACGAATAATTTGTGTAGATTGATACAGCAGGAGTGGGAGCCTTTTATTGTAGGACAGCAGAGGTATTTATATATTCCACACAGCTTATCTTAATTAACATAAACTAGATACAGCAGTCAACCAATAAGGAATCTCCACACTTAATGGCTCGCTGGCGTTACTTCACAAACCACTCCCCCTGGTAAAATACCAGGCGCCATCCTGACTTGTTTACAGACTCTAACAACCAGGACACAGCACTGAAGAGAGCAAATGTTCCCACCTTTGGAGAACTTACATTCAGATGGGAATTGGTAATTAATTGTTAAAAGAGAAAAACAGATTACTTCTCAGGTCATACTAAGTGTATAGTAAGGTGAATAATGTTCCCCTTAGAATCCTATCGTATTTGGAAATAGATTTGCAGACATAACTAGAGTAAAGATTGAGACAAGCCTATACAGGATTGGAATGGTCCTAGGTACAAAAAGAGTGTCTTTTTATAAAAGACAAACAGGAAGAGAGGGAAGAAGGTGGTATACAGATGGAGGTGGAGACTGGGGACAGGCATTGGCAAGCCAAGAAACACTAAGGCTACCTGGCAAAACAAGAATCTAGGAGGAGGCTTGGATCAAGCCTCTCTCAAGTCTCCAGAAGGAACCAAATCTCCAACATTGTGATTTCAGACTTCTGATTACCAAGCACTCAAAAGCAGATTTCTGTTACTTGAAGGTGTTCAGTTGTTACTATGTTATGGCTGCCACAGGAAACTCACTTAAAGTGATGGGAAAAACAGCATGGAGATCAGGACAATCAGAGCCTGGGAGTGTGGGCATGTGGGGGTTTGTGCAGGCGTTGTTACTATACAGTGGCCAGGAAAAAGAGCCTGTGGCAGAAGTGGGCTTGGCATGTCAGGCAAGAGGTGAGAGGCCAGTGGGAGAAGTGGAGTGGGCCCTGCATGCCTTGCTAAGAGAGGCAACAGGGGCCCAGACTTTGGAGGATATGCTGGCTATTGCAGGCCCTTGGATGCTTCTCCAGAGAGATACTTGGATGGTGGTTATATGGACATAAGCACCTGTTACAATGCACGAACTTCAGGCCTAAAAATGTGCATTTCTGTTCATCAAATATACCTGGATAAAGCTGAGTTTTTGGAAGGGGTCCCTGGATCTGCTGTGTTGATAACTGGCTTTGAGGGGCAGGGTGAGAGCAGAATGTCCTGAGAAGCAAAGAGTTTGGGTATAATTTGCAGGGTGATCCAGCAGGGTTTGGATGGGTGCGTGTGAAGTATGAGAAAAGGGAGCTCTTGGAGACCCACTGGGAACCCCCCTTCCTCCCCACACATAAGGGTATCTTCTGTCATTCATCTCAGGCACAGCCTGGACCAGTGGGGCAGGTGGGGCAGGCTAGGCCACCTTTTGGAGACTAGGACCTTTTATTTCAGAATAAGGAGGAATGATTTGAACCAGCAAGTTTTCTACTGGCTGCTGAAATGGAGAGAGACAAACAGTAAAATAATGACAAAATTGGTTCCTTTGAACTATTGTGGGTACCAAGTGCTGGAATTAGTCTCTGCCAAACAATGGGCTTCTTCTCTGAATTCAATCTAGAAGAAGTTGAAGAGGAAAAATAATGTACCATGATTAGCCAAAAGTTATGATATTATTTAGCATTTGAAATTACATATAATTTAAACATCAGTGAATTGCTGCTTCTATTGAAGATGTAAATATTTTAAAAGATGATTAGGACAAAGGATATTATCAGTTATATCATAACACCTATGTAGTGTCAATTAACTTTAAAGTGCTATTTATTTATTCATTAAGGCTACTAGATGTTTCAAGAAAAATATGTACACAAGGAAAAATTAATAATACATGTACATAAGAATTGAGTTGCTCTGAAATTTTGAACAGGTTCTTTTTGGTGGCAATAGCCCAAGGGAAAAGATTGCAAATTAGTACCCATAAAATTTACCTTGTAAAACATAATGACTTTATGGAAAATGCTTATATTCTACAACTATGTACCTATTTTAAAATTAATAGCCCATATTGTTCCTTAGAAAAGCACCTAGATGTGTGGACCCAGAGTGGGAACTGGAAGGAAAGAATTTGATGCTCACGATATTAAGATTAGAAGGACAGGATCTAAGGATGTTTGATCTACAGCTTTTAGTCTGTCTTAGGAGAAGATCAGGATTGTGCCTCCAGGTTAGATTAAGAATTTGAGAAAAAGTAACAAAGTCCCAGGTCACTTCTAACATTTTTATGCATATTTGGATATGCACATGTATCTGTGCTTATGAGTACATGTGTGTATGTATACATATATACGTGTATCTGTGTGCTAACATGCACACGTATGTATATGATGTGCTTGCATGTATATATGTGTATATATTTACAAATCTTTGTGTATGCATACATACACAAAATTGTACAATGCACATACACATGTATTTTACATAGATAATAGGGTGGTATTTGGAAAGAGTAAACTTCAAAAGCAAGTTGCTAGCCATGTCAATGCCACGGAACCAAGAATAGGATTTGGCTTAAATTAAGGGATCTCTGGCAGATTCAGGGGTGAAGGGCTGTGTTCAGCATAGGTGGTTACCAGGATGTGGGGGAAAGTCTATGACTAGGTATCTTAAAAAATCTTATTTTTCTAGGAGGAGGGAAGAACAAAGCCCTGCTCAACCCGTGGTGGACAGAGAAACGCAGTCATGTTGGCCAGGCTTGGGAGTTGTGTGGTCATTTTTCTTGTGGTGTGGATGACATTCGGTGTTTTGTCTATATTCACAGATGCTTATGGAAAGTGGAGACATTGTTAGGATCCATCATGGATACAGGACCTTGCCTGTGGTTCATGAGAGGTGAAGAGCTCAGGTTCAACAGGAGACAGCCCGGGTCTGACAGATGCCTGCCGGGTTGGCTGCCAGGCCTCGCTCTTCCCATCTCGCACCTGGGTGTGAGGCCACCCTGTGAGGCCATCAGGGGCACATCCGAGGGAAAGTAAAATGCTGAAGAGAAACTTCCCATTCTAAGGCTTACTGCCTCTGCAGAGGGTCATTCTAGGGCTAAAATGGTGTTCTAAATCTGCCAACATTTTAACAAAACTACAAGTTAAACAGGAAGAAGAAAAGGAATTGAACCAGTTCATTTGTCTCCAAGATCTCTAACTCTGTGTTCTTACAGCCTGAAATCTCCCAGAGAGCAAGTCTGACACTCAGTGAATCACCTGAAGAGTGAACTCATGGATCACGTGATTCTAACCAGGAATACATTAGGAATGGGAGGGAAGCTTATTGAGTAGTGGTTGTGTTTAGTTGCTAAAATAAGAGGAAAAATAAGACACCACAATTCCATAATTAGGCCTATAGGAACTAGTTCCCCTGTTAATAATAAGGCAAACCCACCCCTCTAAGTGCACTACTCCATGTTGCGCTTAAAGGAATCCTAAGGAAGCTAGAAATTCTGGGGCTTGAACACAGGGGCACTTTATCACTGAGCCACATCCCCAGCCCTATTTTGTGTTTAACAGAGACAGGGTCTCACTGAGCCTTCTTAGCACCTTGCTTTTGCTGAATCTGGCTTTGAACTTAGGATCCTCCTGCCTCAGGCTCCCCAGCCACTGGGATGGCAGGCATGTGCCCTCACACCTGGCTTATTTTTCCTTTTGAGACAGGGTCCCACTAAGTTGCCGAGGCTGGCCTCAAACTTGCAATACTCCTGCTGCATCCTCTGGAGTCGCTAAGATTACAGGTATGAACTAACATGTTCAGCTCATCATTACTATCAATATAAGAAAAAAGAAAAACAAATACAATGTCTGAATAGCTATTCACAATTACTTCTCATTACTAGGCATGAAGTACAAGGAAATTCCATGGGTGTTTATTTTACCTTATTTCACAGTACATTTGATATAAAACTATTAACTTATTTCCATCTTACTGTCTGAATTTTTCCAAATGTAAAATACAGACATTGTTTTCACTCTTCAGTTTGAATAAAACAACCAACATTGGATACTCATTAGCAGTCCCTGCAGAACATGAATCAAAGGGGTGTCAAAAGGCCACCTGTATACCCTCATCCTAGATGATTCTATAGCTGGGCAGCTGAATACATTAGCCAGCTTCTTTGCAAAGTGCAATAATAATAATAATAATAATAAATAATAATAATAATAATAATAAAATTCATTTCAAGATGATGATATCCAATTACCTTTAACTTGGACCTGCTGATTGCCGCAGTCTGGCTGGGCACAAAATTACGAGCCACTCAAGCAGGAACAAACTTTATTTTTGAAACTGCCTCCAATGCCCCGTATCCTCGTATCCTCCCGGGAAGATTGCTGACTGACCCACGCCATGTTCTCCCAGATGCCAACAGGAAGTCCCTCCTCCGGAATTCCCTCCTACCGCACTTTCCCAACCAATGGGAACTCTCCAGGAGTCCCATAGCAGGCCAAGGTGAACAGCAGGAGTCCAATATCCATATGAATGCAGATCTTAACATAATCATATCATGTCAATGGCTTGCTGGCATCACCTTTCAACCAAAAATGCCATGCATCATATTACTTGGCTGTGGCTCTTAGCAGTTGATAAAGTCTTAGATGACGCTTTTATGACATCGTGTGTGGCTAACTCACAGTAAATGGTTATGACTTATTTGAAAATTAACTAAAAGTTTGCAATGAATTCACAAACATTTTATCCTATTGTTGCCAAAAACCACTATAATTTAAAATGGGCAGGGGGTAGACAAGGCAAATGGAAGAGGTTTGACTATAGGAAAAAGAGCCAATGGTAGATAAATAGAAGTTTACTTATGCAAATAACCAAAAGGTACGTTATTTCTATTACCTTTTTCACTAATTACAAATAATAGTTTCTGTGATGGAGCTGTAGCTCACATGTGTAAGGCCTTGGGTTCAATCACCATCTCCACAAAAAAGAAAAAAAGGTAGTTTCTTCATTAAGCATTTTTTCAGTACACAAGAAATACATTGTTTTAAGTTCTGTCTACATAGTAGCAAACCAAAGCCACTAGAAAAAAACAGAATTTGGATCTTTAAGAATGCTAATTCAATATTTAATTATTGTACAAATATATGTTTTTAAACAAAATTTTCTTGACACCAGCCAGTTCACATCTTGCCCATGAATCTTCTGCTGGTGCTGGGTCAGGTACACATGCATCCACTTTTCTGCTACTTTCACAGTAAGAGGGTTTTGCTGCAAACCCTGTCGTTGCTGGGTTGCTCTGATCAGGAATGAGATCCCGGTGCAGAGTGCTTGAATTAGCAGCAGCTGCTTGAATTAGCAGCTGCTAAGTATGTGTTCCCCTCCCTTGTGCCACATGTGAAACCTTTGCTGGATCCCTGCTACTCCGTGAACTCCTGCAGCTCTATGTTCAAAGGAAACAATTCTTTGAAACAAGATTGTTTCAAAGAAACAAATTAAAGATTGACATGACTTCAAATTAATTGGGATTCTATTATGTGCCAGTCCTTGGAGGAATGCATTGAGCAAAACACATTTCTTCAACAGACATTTTACCAATTGTGTTTTCTAGACAATTTAATGCCAGCAAGAGAAACATACAATTTTTAGATTGTTGAATATCTGATATTAATTCCCATGTCAGCTATTTTTGGCACATGATCCAGAAAAAAAAAAAAAAAAAAAAAAAAACATTAAAACATGGTCTTAGTTGTTTTGCTGAAACTCAAAACAACTTTATTTATTTATATAATTATTTAAATGATGTTGATTTTCCTAGAACACAAAACAATGATGTGTTGACTTAAAACAATAACAAAAACTCACATCTCAAATTACAAAACAATCTGTAGTGGATTACACATCTGCCCTCAAAAAGATGCACCTAAGTGCTAATCCTTGTACCTGTTATTGAAAATAACATGCTTACAAATGTAATTAAGTATCTCAAGATAAAATCACCTTCCTGGATTTACTGCAGTTCCTAAATCCAAGAACTTATATCCTATGAGAGAAAGGAGAGGGGATTTGAGACACAAAGATACACAGGGAATAGGGTCACCTGAAGATGGATCAAGGTAGAGACAGGGCCACCAACAGCCAAAAGGGTCAGGGCAGGGTCCTGCCCAGATCTAAGAGGGTCTGGGTTTGCTCATGCCCTGACTTCTGGCCACCTGACTGTGAGAGAATACATTGAATACATTTCTGCTGCTCCAGATCACAAATTTAGCAGCAGGAACTAACATATGACATTTTTGAAGAGAAAAAGAAAACACTTGGAATGAAAATATAACTCAAAAGAAGCCCCACAGCCTCTGACCGTTTTTTCTTTCCTGAAGCAGTGAAAGGAAATCTTTCTCCAAAATAATCCTCAGAGAATAATCTATGAAATGACACAAGTTTTGGTTCCACAACATGATGGAAAAATACATAAAATTTTAAAACTGTCATTTGTATTAAGAACAGAATTTACTGTTTTTTCTCAATTTTTAGATTGTTCAATGAAAAGAATAATTGATTTGGAAAAAAATGTGAACTCACTCATTAATACAAAAAAAAAAAAAAAAAAAAAACCCTGAAAAACCTCACAACACTTCATCTCCCTAAATCTCTAAAGAGCAAGGCCACATGGCTGCTCAGTTCTCTTGCTTTGACGCTGACTTGTGAGATGGCGGTGCCCATGTACACGCCCCTCCCCAGAGGTGACCAGAGGTGACCTGCCACTCTGCTGCGAAGCCTCTTGTCCTCTCTACTCAGGAACCTCACCCATGCTCCAGCATCTTGCTCTTCCACACATTCTCACAAAATCCCACATCCCTCAACTGTCCCTCCAACCAGAAGGCTCTGCATAGTTCCCTGTAAGCTCAGTGCTCTTGTGTCTGTAGTGTGATAAGGGTCTGGTTGCCAACTTAGCATTATTTGGAGGTGGTAGAAACTTTAAGAGATGGAGCTTTCCTTCTGGGAGGAAGTTGGGAATATGTCCTAGCAAGGGATTGTGAGAAGCTGTCACTTCCTTTTACTCTCTTTGCCTCCTGGTCACAAGGTGAACAGTTTTGCTCTCCACATATGCAGGTCCTGATGTGCCACCACAGGTTCAAGAACAAAGGGGCCAACAGGTTGTGGACTGGAACCTCCAAAACTTTGAGCCAAAACAAAGGTTTTTCTCTTTATAAGGTGAATGTCTCAAGTATATTTGTTACAGTGACAGAAAGTTGACTAACACAGTGCTATATCACCTATCTCTCATTAGTGGTCACTAAGGAAGTAGAGGTTTGAATGTGGTTTGTCCCCACCAAAATGCACGACAATGCTTAGTTCCAGGCACAGCTATGTGGGGAGGCATCTGGGACATAGGCAGAGTCCTCACATATGAATTAATGCCTCACTCCTGTGATTGAGGTCTTACTTTTGCAGGACTCCACAAGTAATCACAACAGTGTGTTGTGGTAAAGCAAGGCAACCCCCTCGTGTTTCATGTCTTACGCACACACCTGTTTGCCATTCCATCTTCTAGCATAGATTGGAGAAGCACAAGTCCCTTGTCATACCAAGTTCTTAAATTTCCTAGCCTCCAGAACCATGAGCCAAATTAAACCTCTTTCAGTATAAATTTACCAGGCTCAGCTATTTTATTATAGCAACAGAAAGTGGATAAAACTTTCTCTCTCCCATATTTCTTCCATTCTTTCTTGCCTCCACGTTCTCACTGGGCTTCCTTCACTTGTCCTATTTCTTTTACTTTCATTCAGAGATTTAACAAACCTCCTTGGAGCATTTAACACAACCAGTCTGTATAAATTTCCCAGTATCATGGAGGAGGAGGTGAGAAACTACGAGGACAGAGTACTTACAAATGCTAAGGAGAAGGCATAGGAAAAGTGGGTACAGAGATGCTAGTGACCAGGAAAGCCTTAAATGAGAAAGTGATATTTAAGAAAATGTTTCTCTGGTTGCTGACAGGAAAGGAGACTGGGCAGGACGGAGGTTGAAGATAGTGGTAAGCTTAAGACATAAATATGGAGTCACTACCATTAGACAGCAGTTAAAGCTGAGTCTGGATGGGCTCATCAAGGAAGTCAGTGCAGACAGGCAGGAAACAGCACCCCAATACTGACTTCCCTCCTCCTGAGGCCCTCTCCCCAGGTTTCCACCCACTTCACAGGCACTGCTTACCCCTGATTGCCTGACTTCTGGGCTTTGTGTAAGTGAAACCATGTACAAGGCCCTGAAATCCATTGTTTATTAGCAAATATTAACATTTTTCTTGACTGGTCCGAGAAAGACCACATTAACTAATTTTTATTACACCATGTTGTTATAATTTTTCTATTAATTTTTCTAATAATTTTAAGCATGACACATAATGGAAATATCATCAGGATATGGCATGCACACACATACCCATCCATGTGTGTGATATGTACACATATCCCTTAAAAAAGTTAATAAAATAATATGAAATCTTAGAAAGTGTGATATACTCTGATAATCATTTATTTGATTCCACTTTATAAAATGCTGGCTATCACTAATAGCTTGAGAATTGCTATATTAAAAACCATTCCATGCAAATGGAGTTTGAACACAAGCAGGAGTAGCTATTCTCATATCTGACCAAGTAGATTGCAAGGAAAAGTTAATCAGAAGAGACAAGGAAGAACACTAAATACTGTCAAAGAGAATAAAATTAATGCAACAAGAAGATATAACAATAATAAATATTTATTCCCTAAAGTGCGCATAATTACATGAGGAGATAGGAATAAGAGAAGGGATCTTGTCAAAACGGAAGTGAGATCAAAAAAGTAAAAGCAGGGGATTAAGTAATAAAGAGGAGAGGAGGGAAAATGAAAGAACTGTGAAATAAAGTTGACCAAATTATACTGGGTACACATGTGAATATACTACAATGCATTCTGATTTTATATATAACTAAAATGCATTAAGCTTACTCATTACTGTTAAAAACAAAATGACAATGAAAACCACTAAACATCTATTTAAAGTGGGAAGGCTCCTCTTAATCACAGAAAATAATTTTATAGCAATTTTATAAAAAGTAAGCCCTTGGGCTGAGGGTATATATCTCAGCTGGTAGCGTTCTTGCCTAGCATGCACAAGGCTCTGGGTTCAATCCCCAGTACAACCCCCCCCCAAAAAAAAAAGCAAGCCCTTAAACCACACATGATGGTGCATGCCTATAATCCCAGCAACTCGGGAGGTTAAGGCAGGAGGATCACACATTCCAAGTCATCCTCAACAACTTAGCAAGACCCTATCTCAAAAAATAAAAGGGGTTGTGGTATAGCTCATTGTTAGAGCTCCCTAGGTTTAATCCCCAGTAATATTAAAGAAAAGGGGGGGGGGATAAGACATGTCTTAATATACAATCTACACTAAAAGCAACTGTGATGATAAACTCTAGTCCAGCTGAGGCTGAATATCCAAGGAATGCTATGTTCTTAGATAACTTCCATATGGCAAGGGAAAAATGAAATCTTCTAAGTCACTATACATGCTAATATTCCATAATAAATTGAATAACTGAAATGTTATAAAAAATTTAGATAATAAAAACTCCATATTTTCTTTAATGGTCCTTTTTTATCTTTTGGTCATTTATAAGGAGATATTCCATACCACACTATTTCATTCTCTTCTCTGCTGTTTTATTTCTCCTTTCATCATATTCATCACCACTACCACCGTGTGTCTTCAGCAGCATCCCCTCACTTGAGTCTAAGCTTCATGATGGCAAGGACCATTTTTGCTTGTCTACTTTACTGCTATCCCTAGTACTTAGAAGATTAGGAACACAAGAGATATTTGTGAAATAAATTAATAAATTAGTGATAAAATGAGTAGAATACTGACTTCTGCACAGAAGTTCAACCCCAACAACTCAAGTGCCTCATTCTTTTCCCTCCTACATGGCTATGAGAGAATCACAGAAAGACAAGCCCCTATACTCTGAAGGCATAAGCTGTACATCATGCACTACCTATCAGTGCTTGCTTCTTTCTTCCTTTACATTTACAAGTAACAACTCCCCAGCTCCCTTTGGCACTGTTTTGGAACTACCAGTTGCTCATTTCCTTTCTGAAAAAACAACAGATGTGAAATCAAAGCACCCTGTCCTTATGCCCCTCCTTCAGCTAAAGTCAGAAGCTCCTCAGGCCACAAAAAAATAACAGCAGCAAGGAAAAGGCAAATAACAGCAGGGCAAAACAAACCAGAGGCTTCTACCTTGACGTAGACCAGTAAAACTGAAAATGGTTTCATCTTTTTCTATTTGTATCCCTCTGCAAAGAAGTAGTTGGGCTCTGAAAAAGAAGCTGTCTTCTGGCTGCATACCCCAAGTTGTGGGAGGAAAGATCAAACCAACTGGCAGTTGGGTACTGATTTGCCATTGGTACTTCATCCACCTATTTGACTGAATCTCTCCAAAACTCATGTTAAGGGTCACGTAATCCTTTCTGCAATGACTTGATCAAGCTTGCTGGAAAATCTAACAAGAATCCAAGGTTCTCCTTGTTTCTAAGCTTATGGTATTGTTGTCTGATGTCATTTGTAGTAGTTTAATGCCTTCTCATTAAAAAATGCATGTGTCTTGGATTGACATTTAAAGTTTGGGAGGTGGAATGGGCTCTCCTAGCAGAATAAAAGCAAATCACCTAGTAAAACAGGAGATAAATGCATAAAACTAGCCAGAGACTCTGAAGCAGAAATACATTACTGACTCAAGATATCATTTCAAATTATTTTATACTAGAAATTGGCTTTAAGAGACATGTATTCCCTGCTGAATGTGTTGCTGACTCAAGTGATCAAAACCAATCCATTTTTAAATTCAGGATAAATCTCAGGCCTCAGAAACAGGAAAAGGAAGGAAAAAAGAAAGTTTCCAAAGCAGAAAGGCAATAGTAAATATTACTCATAGGACCTATCTCTCTGATACGCCTCAAGCTTGCTAACAGCATTTCTATGCCACAGGCATGATACTATCCTTTGCCCTCCATTTATTTTACAGGAAGTCCTTCCCTAATAGCCAAGAGAATGAGACAAAGCACTCTGACATCTCTCCTGCTTAGAAAAGGCTCAAAAACATGGAGAGATGCCACAAAAACCAGCATGAGCACAACAAACAGCAGTGGCCAAGGAAATTCAATCCCAATTGAAAATCTGCCAAATGGGAACTACTCGATAATTGAAGAGCAAGCATCTATTTAAATAGACTGTGTCCAGTTAAGTATAAAGTGTGTGGTTATTAGGATCAGAGAAGAAACCCCTCCTAAAATCACCACTGGCCCGTTAGAAGTTCCAATGACTATAAAATCATTCCTCCCTCTAAGGTGAATGTTCAAATCCTAAACAGACTCAGTGAGGCACAGAAGAGAGCCACCAGGGTAGTGGTGCTTCAGGTCACAGCAGGCTTGGTGATGTCAAGTGGGATGGAGGGGGGGGCATGCAGGGATTATCTTGCCCCACGTGGCAAAGCTGGACATGCCAGGGAGCCCCACAGCATGTGGAGCATGGATTTGGATATGAGTAAGAGGTAACATCCAGAGCCAGGGACAGAAGTCTAAGCCAATACTGATACACAACAAATCTAACCAACTAGAAACAATACTGAATTACACACATTTAGAGTCCATTTAAATGGACTCAGAAAATCCTTTCAAAAATCAAATTTACTCTTAACATGGCCCAAAAGTTAAGAGCTACTATACTGGCTGACCCTAAAGAACTGCCCAAACACAAGGCAACATATCACACTGCTCTTTTCCAATAGAGAATGCCAACAGTTGTACTTGACTACAGTAACAGAAGGTAGAAGTTTTTCAAATGGCAGATTTCCCATCCAAATTAGTTCTTCTGAAAATAAAAATATATATATCTTTCAGTATCTGGGTACATACCAACAAGGTTGCCTGAAAATATAACCTGGGACCTTCCCAAGCTAAAAGTTTATGGGATTAAAAACATCTATGAGGTAAATCCTTGAGAATTGACTATAACTACAAATAAATTTTCTGTGGCCTAAAATCCATCTTCCACTGGTAGGTATGATAAAAAATTATCAGGACTAAATGAGATCCTAGCACTCAGAGCAATCTGGTTCTAAAATATGGCCCAAGTCTTAGACCTGAACCTGAACCCCCAGAGGTAGCATCCAGGAGTGTGTGCTGTTAATAAGTTCCCTGGGGTTATTTTGAAGTTCAAGAAACATTAAGTTCATCTCTTTCCCTCCAATTACAGATGGGGAACTAATAAATCATTCAGGAGAGAGTCTATGTTCAGGCCTTCACATTAGAACTTTGTGACCTGAGAATGAATGACCCAAAGGCACTTGTTTCAGCAGACACATATAGTCAGCCAGAGTAAGGGCAGCCAACTCCCTGCCCACAGGCATCTCCCTCTCCAGAGCTTGGTGTGTGGCCTTTGAAACAAGTGGGAAGGGAAGGAGAGAAAAACAGAAACCTATCATTACATTCTTCACTGAGATTAGATTACAAGTAATGTGGTGAAGAGCCTTTAATAGACTAGAAATACTCTCACAGAGATGCCTGTCAATTCTGTACAGAAGAACTAGCTAGTAAAACTTTAAAAAAACAATTATTTAAACAATATGTTATTCTACTTCTCTGCAAGGCTGCTGAAGGCAGAACAGAAGAAGAGTTTTCTTAGGAGAGCTGGTCTCCAAATCTGAGGTCAAGACCAAGATGTAATTCAAAGTAACTACCCCTCCAGGCAATTATATCAGGTACCACCAGTCTATGGACAACAGCTAACTAATGTTGTGTGCTTCTCATTGACCCCCATATCTAGCCAACCCCCCTTTTCTCCCAAGAGGTACTGTGACTATTACTAATAATGCTGGCATTGAGCAGATGTATTATCAATTAAAGGAGTTTGTATTTTTCATTTTAAGAAATAAAAACAACAGAGACATTTTTCAACTAATGAAATAATTCTGAGAAAATATCACACCAAAGGATAATCTTATAGAACTAACAGAGTAGAAAAAGAAAAAAATTGAGCCAAGCATGAATCTGAAGGCTGAGGTAGGATAGGAGAACTGCCAAGTTGGAGGCCAGCCTGGGCCACATAATGAGAACCTATCTCATGATAGTCATGACCATCCTTTCAGGCCCCAGTGTATACCTACATCCACTTACAGCTCTATAAATAGCAACAGCCAGGCCCTACACAGTGACCAGCCACCTGTGAAATTAGCATCAAATGATCTGATCAGGTTTCTTTACTATCTCTCCTCCTCTTCGCCCTGGACCAAAAATCCAGATGCTGCTGTGCATCACATTTTCCTTGATGGGTGGAGAAAAGACCTGTCGCCAACACAGGATGGCCACTTCACCATAGCATTCCAACTGACTTAAAACAGAAAAGGTCGCAATTTTAACACCAAATCTCCAATATTTATTTTGTAAGTTTTGAGCCCTAGGAAATTTATAACAAAAGTTCTATTTCCAAGAAATTAAACACAAAATATTCTATTATTTTATAATTGATTTAACTTAATAAAGTCAAAAACAAAATCTAAAAATAGTACCTAAATTTTACATGATTAAATATCAATTGGAACTGAAAAGGAAAAGAACTCTAAAGATGACAGGCAGCTTATGACTAGTACACTAGAGAAAATGTATTTCCATTATTTATTATTTCCTTTAATTATGAGACTTCTTGCCTAGGTTAGGAAACCTAAAATGGCAGGGGCTTGTTTGTTTTGTAAAGCTCAAAAACAAGTGTTCTCTGTCCTTCCTAATGTAGGGGCACTTAATGTGAAAAGATAACCTTTCCAATTCATTTAACAAACATGGATTTATTGAGCACACACTGTATGTAGGACCCACAGCTAGAACTTAAGGGATCAACATGTAAAAAACAATGTTTCTAAAATTGTTACACACACACACACACACACACACACACACACACACACTGAACTATAGCAACTATATGCAGTACCTTATTTTATACATGAATAAATATAGTTTAAATGAAATGTAAAAATGACAGTCATTTTTCAAAGTTCACCCTATCACTATTTCATAGTCCACAGCCATGCATCACTCCAAATGCACTTACAAGAAAGTCTGTTAGGGTAAGTACTAGCCTATTTAAGGGGAAGTTCAGAAGGCAGTTAGCAAATGCTCCTTACTGCTAGTGGTAGCATGCACCTCAATCCTACCCACTGGCCCCTTGCTGCCTCACAAGCCCCTCTGCCTACCCCCAAGAAACCACTAGAAAACTAGTTGACTTATTCTCAGTGTTAGTTTTATAAGAACATAAAACATCCCTTTCTTTTCTCTTACCATTCTTAAGATCAGAATCAATAACTTCTCAGGAATATCATGTACTCTAAATCTAAAATTATGCCCCTTACATGTGAGACCAGTAACTCCCCAATCTGACTGCATACTACAAATATCTGAGAGCTTTAGAAAAAGAAAAATACATTGAAGGTCCCATCACACAGCCTCGTTTACCTGGTCTGGAGTGTGTGTGTGTGTGTGTGTGTGTGTGTGTGTATTTTAAAGTCGCTGGATGATTCTAATGCACAAGGACAGCTAGCGCTTCATTAAGTGTGGTCTCTGGACCAGGAACACCAGTGACATCTGGGAACTTCTTAGAAATTCAGAGTCGAGGGTGTAGCTCATCAGTAAAGGACCTGGGTTTGATCCCCAGAACCACAAAAGGGAGGTGGTGAGGAGAAACGATAAGAACAAGAAAGAAGGAGGGAGAGATAATGAGGGGAGGGGACAGGGTCTAAGTTGCCCAAACTGGCCTCAAATTTGAGATTCCCTTGGCCTCTGCCTCCTAAGTAACTGGAATTGCAGTGTAGGCTATGGCACCTGGCCACTATCAGTATTTCAGCAAGGCTTCCAAGTGATTCTGAGGTACATTAACATCCAAGAACCACTACCTTAGAAAACCTAAAAATATTTAAGAATTACTGTACTGTTGATTCATTTTTAAGGCATTTACATCTTACCTTTACAATTAGATAATAAAGTCCTCAAAGGAAGAAAGTGAACCTTCTAAATATCCCTATAGACAGTACTGTGCCTTACACGGGTAGGTGCTTTGTTAATATTTAATGGCTTATCATTCAGCCAGCCTCCATGTGGAATCATAAGCCACACTCTCCACAGAGAAAAGGGAGGGCTCTATGCCAATATAAACTGGCAAGAGTGGTCTGTCCCCAGAAACTTGATTAAATGCCAATTCCTTCTAAACCTATAGGAGTCAGCTGTTCCCATACTATCCAAAAATCAAAAATTCTCTTCCTTTAATCAAGAGTTATAAGAAGAAATTTGGAAAAAATTATCCTGAAGAAGAAATTTTTCTTCAAAGTCTGTTTTTAAAAGAAAGAAAGAAAAAATTATTGGGAAATGATTTTATATTAAAATCAGTAATAATCAGTCATATATTGAATAAAAAAACTTCATTGGACTTCATTAAAGATTCAACTATTTCTTAGAAATCAAAGCTCAGACCAGACGCAATGGTGCATGCCATTGAAATAGGAGGATTCCAAGTTCAAAGCCAGCCTCAACAATTTAGTGAGACCCTATCTCAAAAAATAAAAAGAGCTGGGGACCTGGCTCAGTGGTTAAGCACCCCTGGGTTCAATACCTGGAACCTCAAAAAAAAAATCAAGGCTCAAAGGCCTTATAGTAAAACAGTAGCACCTATAGGGAATTATTCTAAAACCTAGCTTTCTGAGAATCATCTACATAAAGGGAAGCATTCACAGGAATTGCTCCAAAAATGTTAGCTGCTTCCATCAGAATATGGGTGCAAGACCTTCAATTAAAGCAAAGTGTGTTCTCAGAACTACAAAGTGTACAATGACTTTTAGAAAGTTGCTTAAGTAACAGAGCTTGAAATAAATTCAACCATTCCATTAATACAACCAGAAAACTTTAGTAGTCTAGAAACCCTAAGTGACAGATAAGAAAATGGCATGGGGCAAGCATAATGGGATAGATTTCCTCCGTTTATGATAGCCTCCGCTGATTTATTGTGACCACACTTTCTGGGATTACCTGAGACTGCCCAAGAATTAAGGAAAGACATGTAATTCTAAAGTTCCCTTTAGATACAATGCCTTTATTATTTTCCAAACATATTAAGTTGTTCTAACCATAGAAGGGCAAGTACAGGCACCAAGCGGGAAAAGTGGTTATGATGGTTACTTCAAAAACCACTTTTGAGTTAAAAGCTAGCCTTAGCAAAAGCAAGGCACCAAGCAAATCAGTGAGACCCTGTCTTTAAAATTTAAATTTAAAAAATACAAAATAGGACTGAGGATATGACTCAGTGGTCGAATGGCCCTGAGTTCAACCCCTGGTAACCCTACTCCCACCCCACCCCCAAAGAAAAACCACTTTGAATTTATTTTTGCTCTCAATAAAAGAAGCCTCATCTCGAGTAGGAATCAGGACCCACTCTTGAGTAAACTGCTTTCCACAGTCAGGGATTAATGATTAGCAAACTGGCTGTGTTCCTCCCCAGGTCAAACAACGGTGATGCTGAAAGTGGTTATACATACTACACATGGTTAAGAATCACGCTGTCAAACACAGACAGGTAACAGGGATCCTGCAAAGTTAGGGAAGGGCAAGAGACACAGAGATAAGCACATACCATGGTATTTCTTGTTATCTCATAGATCCCAGAGCCACCTAAGGAAACAAAAATGACTCCTCACTATTAACTCCTAGGTTTATTAAACAAACAAGCACATTAGATCCATAGCCAGGGATGCCGGCACATATAGAAATCACTTTGGGAGACAGGGGAGATACTGCAATTGCACTCAGAGGCACTGAACCGCTGAGCCACATCCTCAGCCCTATTTGGTATTTATTTAGAGACAAAGTCTCACTGAGTTGTTTAGTTCCTTGCTTTTTGCTGAGTCTGGCTTTGAATTCTTGATCCTCTTGCCTCAGATTCCTGAGCTGCTGGGATTACAGGTGTGCACCACCACACCCAGCAGAAATCACTTTTTATGTGTATTTCTTATGGTTCCACAATTGTATACATGGCTTACTGTCTTTTAAAGAACAGCACAAAATGAATTTTTAAAATATTCTTAGAGGTTCCCCAGTACCCATCCCTTCTGTGCCACACCCAAAACTTCTTGAATACCTTCACTTACATAAGACTTATTTACATTTTTGAAAATCTTACCAGAGTGCTGTTCCTAAAACAGAATAATACTGTATTTGCCTTCTAATTCAGTCATGGTTCTACATTAGAAAAGAAAAAATCTACCCCATCTTAGAAATCATACAGATTTGAAGACAAATACATATGCAAATTTGTAAGTGTTATCACCTGTTAATATAGGCTGAAAATTCCAAAGGTTTATTTTCCCCCACAAATAGTTCCCCTAACACAAAGCCAATAGGATTAGAATATATAACTGTATCTAATCTCCTCTCTTATTAGTCACCTGACATACCACAATGCAGCTTTTTTATGACCCAGCACCATAATTGACAACTTCCAGAAATACCACATAACTTTTTTTATTTGTTCTTTTTAGTTATACGTGACAATAGAATGTATTTTGACATATCATACATACATGGAGTACAACTTCCCATTCTTGTGGTTGTACTTGATGTGGAGTAACACTGGTCATGTATTCATATCTGAACATAGGAAAGTTATATCCAATTCATTCTACTATCTTTCCCATTCCCACCCCAAATTCCTTCCCCCAGTTCCCCCCACTTCCCCCTGTCCAATTCGTTGACCACATAACATTTTTCACAACATTGCCCAGTAAAAGAAACAGACAAAAATAACTTCCATATGGGGATAATACACTTAACCGTTTGCAATTATGTATTCTGTTTATTCTGCAGGTACTTATCTGGTAATTCATAATTTACCAGAACAAGTTTCTATTTGTACATATTGCTAACAGATTTATATTCTAAAGAATTCACAACTAGCCTAGATTTCTCTGGAGAAATCTGTATTCCTCGGAGCCTCCAGCTGCCTTCAAATCATGTGGGGAATTAATTAAAATAAAAAATATATATATGCTTGGACTCTGTCATAGAATTACTGAACCAGAAGCTCCACAGTTGAATTACTGGCCCCATGTATTTTTTATAAATCAACTTTATTAAGGTATAATTTACTTCAAATAAAAGTACCCATTCTGGTTTCAAGACTATCTCCGTCACATACCAATTCTTAGAGGCTGAAATGCTAATTTTATTAACAT
Source organism: Marmota monax (assembly GCF_021218885.2). NCBI lineage: Eukaryota > Metazoa > Chordata > Mammalia > Rodentia > Sciuridae > Marmota > Marmota monax. The sequence goes on from NW_026693298.1 coordinate 422,309, forward strand.
TGTATTGGATTATGTATAAAATTATAAAGTTTGGTTATTTAAAATTAAAACTTTAGATCCAGGAAGAAAATACCCATTCTAAGTACACTGTTTGGTGTAGTATCCATAACCAAGATCTACAACATCTCCATCACGCTGTGAACATCAAAATTGGTCTCCTGTTGGGCCCACAAGATTTTTTCTTAAGATTTCATGTTTTTCAATTGTTTAAATAAATTCTTTGTTGAAGTATTAAATTTCTCTCATAATTCCGATATCTAATTCATCTCAGTGCTGACATGTGCTACTGGCTATTCTCATTCATGTTCGATTTTCCTGATTCTTTTCATTTTATTCCAGATGTCTTTAGTTAGTAGGCATGTTGAAATGTAGCATGGGGGATGGGGAGGCAGGGTGTAGATTCCGTTTCCCTCTGGGACCCACCAAATACTACAGTGGAAAAAGAATGCACTGAGTCTCACTGCCTGTTACAGATGGCAAGGTGCAAGTTCACCTCCCTGCTTGGCCCTGCTGACACCTTTCCAAAGAAAATATGCACTCGCTGGCATTGCCTCATTTCCACCAGTTGAGGGTGTAAGATCAGGTTCCTCTCAGCCCCACTGGCACCCAGGGGAAGGGGAGAGGAGGGATGATTCTACCACTTTGTTGCAGAAGGATGGGAATGGAAGCTCAGTTTCAGCCTGGACCCCACCCCCCACCCCTACTTATATTCCCTGGTCCTCCTCTAGACTACCACCTAGTTCTGTCAATCATGGAATGGAAGACCAGCACCTTGCTGTTGACACCACCTGGCAGGGGTATTGATGAACACTGCCTGTTTCCAACAAGCAGAGTGGGAAGATCAATTTTTTTGCTCTGCCCTGCTGTAGCTTTAGGGGTATGGGATATGATTTTCCCCTTAGTATTGGATACAGTAGAGAGAGTACTGTCAAACAAAGCTTTGTTATTCACCCATCCTTTCCCAGAGCTTGGCAAGGGAAAAAGACATTTAAGCTTTTTTTTTTTTGGATAGGGGAGCAGGGCAGGAGGGGAGTTCCTATAACTGTCGCCATTACTGACCAGAAGTTCCCACAACACCCATTCTACAACTACACAATTTATGAGTTTTGTGTCCTTAAGCATCATTAAGGAAATCCAGAGGATTCACCGTCATGCCTTTTCTCAAGTCCCTAAGTGGTAGACAGTCTACCTTTCTACCTTTCATGTGCTTTTTTGTTGTGTCATGTTCAAGGTTTTTAGTTTAAGGAAAAAGACCTTAAGGGGGAAAAGTTTAAAGGAAAGAATGGGGCTAACACTCTTTGCAGAACTAGAACCCTTAGAGATGTATATCTTTAAGATGCCCTCTCAATGATTTTGATGCACAAATGTGCAGAAACAGCAGCAATGTTCTAGGGCATTAGAAAAATCAGACCCACTAAAGGGGCTCACCAGACAATCCAATTGTGGATAATACTATGTGTAAGGCGACCTACTTGTATACTTTTGTTTGAATTTGTTCATTTATTCCTTATAGAAACTTTTGTGTGACAATGATTTAAATTATCATTTTCCATATAAGGAGATACTTCTAGTTTAATAGCCCAAGATCACACAGCTCATAAATAATGGAGACAGAATTCAAAACCATGCTCTTTTGCTCCCTGACTCCACATTTTTACAAACTACTCTCTCACACAATGCAAAGCTTATAAACCTACCTTTATGTATACATTTTCAAAATTTATTCAAACACATTAAGGCATTATCCTCCTGTAATAAATAAAGTCAAGGAACACAGGAATCAAAAAGGATTTGCCTTAGGCTATAAATTAAAAAAACTCATTGGCATTCTCCCTGGGTTGGGAGGTGCAAATTATTAAGTCCTAACTTCTTAGACTAGCTCTTCATAAACTGATACCAGCCTATATTTTCAAAGTTAATTCACGTTTTAAGGCTTTAAGCTCCAGACAGGAAAAATAAAAGTATACTTCTGTTAAACTACACAGCTGTTTAGAACCAACTCAGTAAGCACTGACTTAATGAATGAGAAGCAATAAACCCAGCAAGGGGGGCAAAAAAAAAGTAATGATTCAAATGTAGAGCAACTGAAATGGACCGGACCAATGTGAATGTCTTATTTGACCCTATATCTTTCATTAAACTAATCGTGTACATCTATCCCAGGCTCTATAAATTTTATTATCCAAGTTAGACACAATCACAATTCTCCCTCACCCCACCCCTATTGCCAGGGATGGAAATCAGTGCCTTGTTTATGATGGACAAATACTCTACCACTGATGATTAGATGATTACTAAATAATCTTAGCCCAAGATCACAATTTTAGACATTTCAGCTTTCTATGCCAAACAAAAGGGAGACATGTGGATTCCCATTTCTTTCCCTTAGTAAAAGCAAAGAAATCAGGTCACATGACAGGCAGGTATAAGGTGGAACTGAAGCAAAATACACCCAGTCTCTGGATTTGGTTCTTAGCTCCAAATCTTCTTAAGAGACAGACCATTCATTGTTGTTCTGCCCTGGTGATCTCCCTTCTTGTTTATTTGGCAAGCTTCTCATTGTCTTTCAAACTCCTCCTGAACACTTCCACTGGCTGCATGTTCTATACTACCACTGCATGTTCTATACTACCACCATCCTTTGTGGCCCCTTTCATTGCTGCTGTTTTCACAGTAATTAAAACCATTTATTTGCACACAGATGGTTCACACTAGACAACTTCTTGAGAGATGAAACAATGCTTAATTCTTTATTCCAGTGTGTGCCTGGAACCTAGCTGCACTGAATACATATTTTCTATTAAGTTTCTCAAAGCCAAGTAATTTTCCCCTAAAAATCCCAAATCCCCTTTCTCATCATTCCCTTGTCCAGGTACCAGGTAAAGCCTGTGGCTACGTATAGAAAGATCTCCAGGGTTTAGAAGATTGGGGGAGGGGGGTGAAATTTTCATGTGAAATGCACAAGAGTCATGGGTGCAGAGGCCAGAGCAACTGCAAGGTTAGTCATCCACAGTTCTTTCTGCTGTAAAATCTGAGCCCTCCCCACAATGCTCCAACACTATGAACACAGCCTTGAACTGTGGGGTCAGCAGGTAAAGCTACATTTCCTTTGGTGATCTACTCTAAAACCAACTGGCCAGTATCTCCCTCCAGTAGCAATCTGTCCTGCCTTATATGAGTCTTTTCTTTTTTAAGTGCAACTTATTGGTGTTCTTGAACAAATCAGTTTTATATTTATTCTCTAAAGATAAATGATGCCATTAAGTCCTTCTAAGTGCATGAGAGAAGAGGTGGGGAGGGGAGAGAAAGAAAGTTATTATGCAAAGCAGTGAGACAAACAATTGGCCCAGAGTGAGAAATGTCAGCCTTCTGTTATTCTCTCATAGGCCTCTCTAGACTCCGTTTATAAAGTACATCATCTCTGAAATCCACCAAATTTCTGTAATGAAGCATTCCACAAAAAGCTATGACTTAGGTGAAATACCACAGCTGCACCTAACTCCACGTAGCTAACCCTATACTATGTATAACCATGCATCCCATGCCCAATAGTCCAGGTGACTCAAGACACAACTACCTGCTCCAAACACACTGGAGGCAAAAGGCTGGCACCTCAAAAACACACTTCAGGTAGCCCTGGATGATTCTACTGCAGCACTCACACCTCATTTTTGGAAAGCCCTATAACTCAAGTCTGAGGGCAGTGTCACAGAGTCAATAAATTCTAAACATAATCCTCATTAAAAAAATACTCCCACACATATACTGAGTACCTAATATTACAGGGATTTTCTAAATGATGGTATGGTCCTCATTTATATTTTTAAAAGTATAAAAAGATGCTTTGATACATTATGAGAACATCACCTGAAATAAATCAAACTAATATGTCAAGAACTAACAAAAAGGGGCTAGGGTATAGCTTAATGGTAGATCATGTCCTTACCATGTGCAAGGTCCCAGGTTCAACCTCCAGCACCAAAAATACTATAAACCAACAACAGTCAAGTAAAACCTCACAAAACAAAATGAAACCACAACTTAAAACATTCTCTGATATGTTAGTCCCAAATAAAAACAATTCCATAATGTCAATTTTTGTTTCATTATGCCAACCATCTGGAAAAAGACATGAACATATCAGTTACATGCCTATTTATGCTCTTAACATTCACATTCATACCACACTCACCATTCACCACAAACACGAACTACGTATCTAATAATAATGAAAGCAAATAAAATGCACTGAAACACATTCTACATGTTGTTATAAAGGTTTAGCATGTGTTTTCACCCTTCAAAACAACCATATGAGGTAAAAACTACAATTATATTATTTCCTAGCTACAGTTTGGTTCAATGACCCCCTCCAAACACACTGTCTTTATCTTTTTTACTTTGGTTTATTTCTCTTATTTATTATCAATAATCAGGTTCACTATAGATTATTCTGTGACTGGGAAACAAGAGCACCAAAGAACTGAAAATATACCATCCTTCAATCTGTGTATGGGGTGAAGGTGGGAGTTCATAACCCACTTGAATCAAAGTGTGGAATATGATATGTCAAGAAATTTGTAATGTTTTGAACAACCAACAATAAAAAATTTAAAAAAAATTAAAATAGACATACAATAAAAAAAAAAATATACCATCCTTTTCACTCACAAGCTCTGGTTTGCAACATTAATTCACAAACAATAAAGGCAGCAGATAGCTCCCATGAAAGGAGAAAGAGATACAAATACAAACACATTATAATCTGAGAAGCAATTAGGTCTCTAACTTGGAAAGTTAGGTATTTCCAGCTAAATACAGAATGGTGCATTTCCAGTGCCATTAACTTTAGGAAGACTGCAGCTAATCTCATTGAATCCATAAATAAAACCCACTCTGTGAACATTACATAATTCACCCTCTCATTTCCTGGACAGCAATCAATTCTTGAAAGGCAATCAACTTCTTTCTCCCCATGGAACAGGAAAAAAATTCTAGTGATGCTGTGTACACACCAAGACATATTCACTAAAATCGTCTCTTTGTGATTTTTGTCTCCCACCTAATTATAGATGAAATATGATTTACATTCCTTGTTCAAGTGTGACATATTTAATAGATTATTCCATATCAGTTTATCCAGTCAAGTCAGAATGACAGTAACACTGTTAATCAGGACCTACGTATCAATTTTAAGTTTCAGCTAGTTCAATGAAATTATCAAGAGTTGCGGGACACCATCAGTATGTTTTGCTCTCTGTGTCAAGACATTCAGAATATTTGTTGATTTCTCCTTCATGTTCTATTTCACTCACGGTGGGGGAAGAGAATATGTGCAACATGTGTGCTGAAACTCGGCCCCACATGCTCCATGGTGGGGATGTTGAGGGCCCAATCTAAGAAGAAGGATGCTGTCTTGCCACCTGGAGCCTTGACACCAGCTAAGCCATCAGGTCACATTTCCCTGTTCTGCTTGGAGACTGGAAAACCCAAGCCCCTCTGTGAAGAAACTTTTCTTCTCATCCTCTCATTTTGTCCTCTGGAACTCATTTTCCCCTCAACTCCCCTTCTTCCAAATCAGGGCAACTGTCTCTCTCAAACACTTTCCGATAGCACATAACCTTCTCCACTGTCACCTTGCACTGATCACTCCTTCCATTTATTACTAATTAAAATGAGGTTCTTTTATACAGGGTCTGAGTACCCCACCTCAGGATCTTCCTATTCATTCTTCTAAACCTTACAGCTTATAGTTCATTGCTGTTGGTGTTGAAACTATCCTAGCTCCTGGCTATAACTATGAGTTTACTAGCCTCATGGAAAAGAAATATACATCCTGTGCCTAGTCTACCTCTTTGAGCTGAGCAGACTGTCTCCCTTCTCTATCGTTTCATATCCTACATAAGTGAAATGTATTCCACTGCACTACTGTAAAGCGGAATGAGCTAATGTAAGTGCTTAGGAAACTACCTAGCACAAGGTAAGTGCTAAATGTTCTTTAACCTATGCTCATTCTTTCTTTCAGCTTATAATCTGACATGACAAGAAGAGGGCTGGTAGCTTAGATGTGGTCAAACAGCCACCTGGGGCCATGGTCAAGATTAAAGACACTAATTCTACCATATACCTTTCCATCAATCACTTGTCTGATAAACCAAACATTCACTAGAAAATTGCCAACAGAGTATTGTACCAAATTCTGCAGGTTTTAGAGGAGATAGTACTAAAATGTGGTACCTACACAAAGGAATACAAAGCCTGATTTAAAAAAAAAAACTGTCTTGTATAATTACAATAGAACTGATGAGACACAGTGATGACAGTAATCTCCAAGTGGGGCAATGAAAGATCTGGACAATTAAGAAATATTTAAGCTCAGGCTTGCAAAGATTCAACTTACTTCTCTGGCCAGTCATGGATCCTGAGAATCTGTTATTTGGGTCTGGGCCTCAGTGAGCAATGGACAGTGGTGGGAGTGTGTTCAAGATCAAGGTATGCTACAGCAGGTGACCGAGAGCACTTACCCAGGGTCAATTCAAAACAATCTAGAGATCAAGGACCAACAAGTTGACCTTAAACACATATCTTTAAAATCTAGTTATTTATGGAAAACAGTTCCTTGAAAATAAAAACAGACTTATCATGTGATCTAGCAATTTTACTTCTCTGTGTGTGTATATATACATATATAGATATCTATGTATGTACATACACACACACACACACACACACAAAAAAAAAAAAAAAAACAGAAAAGAGGATTGCAAAGAGAGTTGCACATCCATGTTCATAGCAACACTATATATACAACAGCCAAGAGGCAGAAGCACCTCACATGTAAAATAAAGAATGAATGGGTAAACAAAACGTGGTATAGACACCCAAGGAAAATGTTTACAGCGGGCCAGACAGACCGAAAGACAGCGCCCAGCGTGGCAAGCCCAGCGGGGACCCAGCGCCGCCAATGGGGCCCCGCATAAAGGCAGACGGGGGGGGGGGGCGCTTACCTCCAACGCTTCAAAAGTGACAAAGCTGGTCACGGCAAACCCATCGATGATGTCCTGTTCGGCCAAGGTGGACTCGCGCCGCTTCCTCCGCGGGGGTCTGGGCCGGGACCAGGCGGAGGACAGGGGCTTCCCATTGTCTTCCTTGTCGGAGCCCGACGACTAGGCAAGCGAGGGCCCCCGGTCTGGCCGGCCCCGCCGCCGCCCACCGCGCCGGCCCCCAGACCGCCCCGGGAGCACCTCTCCCGGTCTCGCTGCGACAGTCGGTTTTTGCGGAGTCCATGGCCCCGAGCCGGGCCATCCATGGCTCTGCCACGCCGGGGTCCCCGCGCTGGCCGCCCGCGCGCCACAGGCTCCAGCCGCGGCCGCACAAAAAAACAATTGACACGGAGCCCTCCCTCCGGCGGCACGGCGTCCCTCCGCCCAGAGCAGACGCTCGCCGACCGCACCCGCCGGCGGGCCAGCAAAGGTGGCGGCAAAGTGGGGGCGCGGAACTTCGCCCGCCCCGGCGCTGCAGAACGCCCCGCCGCTGCTCACGCAGGAAACTCACTGCCGGGCCGCAAGAGGTCCAAGCCGCGCAGCCAGCGGCGGCCGGGGCCAGGCAGCGCGAGCCCAGGGCATGCGCGCTGGCGAGGCCGGGCCTGCGCACTGGGGGTAGCGGGGCGCAGCGCTGGGGGGCGGACGGCGAGTGGCAGGGGGCGAGGGGGACGAGCGGCGGGGGCCGCGCGCGGGTGCGGCATCCGGAGCGCCCCGCGGGCCGCCCCCGACCCTCCACGCGTCGCGCGTCTTCCCGGGACACTTGCTCCTCGACTCGCCCGAGGAGCCCCAGGGCGTTTCCCCTGGGCGACCCACGGGGTCGGAGGAGGACGCTTCGGGCGGGGACACCGCGGGGCGCTCGGGATCGGGGCGTGACCAGGCGCTGCAGAGGGAGCGGGCTTCTGGCCGCGCGAGGCCCCGAAGCGCTCCTGCAAACATATTCTTCAGTCTCTGCCATATGAAGCCAATGAAAGATGCCTGCTGGTGACCAAATGATGCTCATGCAAAAAAAGTGGTTCCGAAAAATTTAATAAGCCTTATATTTTTAAAAATTGTGTCTTTATTTCTTCTTAGGAAATGTTTTCAATTCAAAATTTCATGTGACTTGATCAAGTGTGAAAACTGATGGAAGGTCATATGAAAAAACTTCAAACGACTCTTTAAAGCAACCAATGAGAGATCAAGGTGTTTTTTTACTGATTGTAAACCCAAGTGTCAATTTTTAATGGATTTGATAGATGACTCCTGATGAATTATGATTTTTATATTTATTTTTAAAGAGCAATATAGATCTAATACAGATACAGCTAAGATACCATCCTGGTTGAAGAAAGTATCCACCCTCTGGAATTACATAAAAAATATACTAGATACTGGGGACATGCCCTAGTTCAGTTCCCAGCAACACACACAAATAACAATAATAATGAGTAAAAATAATAAATTCTAGTCCAGATCGAGTTACAAGCCTCCTATACATAAAACTTAGTAATTAGTTTGTGTTTCTGCCATGTTCAAGGCCTTTCATGGTCTGATTCCTGTTGCCTCTCAAACTCCTTTATTTCAGAATGTATTTGTCAGTGCATCCTAAGCTAGCTCTTTCCAGAACACCTCCATACCCTTGCCCATGCTGATCCATCAGTCCAGAATCTTCTTTACTGCTATCCAGACTTAATGAATTTCCATTCACCTATCAAAGCCAACTCATCCAGAAAGCTTATTTTTACTATTTCCATTTAGAATTATCACCCTTTTTCTACTTATGTGGCACTATAATGTATGGGCTTATGTATATTTCAATGTATTGTTAAATATTTTGAAGTAATATAATGACAAATCATGTACTTTCCCATTTCTAAAAGGGTTTATATTATTTACAAAATAATTAAGTTGAAGGATAATTGATTAAAAAAAAAAAAACTACCTACCAGAAGAATACTGTCTATATACCTTTCCAAAGTACCTGACCCCTCTTATGTACCTGTCTATAGTCCTGTCCAATCTCTGCAATACCTGGCCCTTAAATCTTCTTTTCCCATCCTCCAGGGGATATCATTACTCTGAATCCCACACTTACCATTCCATGCATTTCTCTATATTGTTAATACATATGGAAGTATCCCTAAGCAATATATAGGATTCTTTTGCATGTTTTTTAATCTACATACATGATCAGTCTATATGTATTCTTTTAAAATTTGCTGTTACAGTGTTTTATTTGTCAGAACTGTTGATACATACAGTTTCTGGGCATTGTTTTCACTGTTGCCTACTAATTCCATCACATGAACATTCCACAACATATTATTTGATTTCTATCTCATCAATAGAAATTTAGATTGCTTACAATTTTTGTTAGAAATAGCGCAGTGCAGAAGGAGACAGGGTCCCCTCTGTTTATACTGCTGTTATGGGACTTGCCACAATATTCTCTTATTTTGTAATTACACATATATTCTGTAACTCAACTGTCACAGGACTGGTGGGCAATGTCGAATGCTCAATGAATGTAAACTGATTTTTAAGACTTATCCTTTCTGTATTTGAGTTTAGATTTTGTAGACTTAGGCTGCTATGTTTTCTAGTACAGATGAAGACTTGAATCTTTAGATTTTCACACTTCTCCTTCAGAAACTCTAAAAATAAGTTGGAAGGAAACTCAAGACTTAGTTTTAAAGGGGCTCCTTAGCCAGGCAGGTGTGGTGATACACACCTGTAATCCTAGTGACTCTGGAGGCTGAGGCAGTGTAATTTGGTAAGACTCTATCTCAAAATTTAAAAAAAAAAAGGGTTGGGAATGTATCTCTGTGGTAGAGCAGCCATAGTTTCAATCTCCAGTGTGAAAAGTGGGGGCAATGTGGTCCTTAAAAATGAGTTTGTGGTATTCCTGAGTTCCTTAATGCCTCTGTCAATTTTGGAACACAATAGATGTTTCTTTATGAAATTATGACTACCCAGTGATCACATTTCTCTCTTCAAATGCTATTAATTGTTTTGCAAGATCAAAAAAAAAAGGAAATATTTTTATCTGTGATGAAATCATCCTGGCTTTCAGAACAAACAAGCAAATACTTGTTGTTTGAAACATCCAGATAAATATATTGCCCCACTCCTAGAATGGATTTATATTACCAGGAAGTTTCATGAAATGGTTACATAGAAGGATAATTGATAAGCTATCATAAAAATATATAGATATATATAAAACATATATTCTAAGAAAAGTAAACATTTGTTATGTGTTGAACAGAACAAACACATTATACTGTTTTCTGTCATTGCAGATAAGACCCAGAGCTTGAAAACAATGGGTTTATGCAATGCAAATAAATGTATTAAAGTTTTTCTTTTTTAAATGAAAAGAAAAATGTTTATATGTTGTCAGCACAATTCTATCCTATGTTGTGTTTTTCCTGAAAGTTCAAATTTGAAGGAGGAATTTTATGTATACAAAATGAATATTTATGCACACAAAAACATTTGTAACATTATATTTGGGGGAAAAACTTGAAAAAACAACATAAATGCCCTAAAATGAAGGATAAGTAACTTATAACATGAACATATGTTAGAATTTAATGAATTTATTAAAACTATGATTTTGTGAAACTATGTATTTGTTAACTAATAAATAGAATTGTAAATACCTCTGATTACAATTGTTCTGTCTTTTGTTTGTTTTGAAGTTTTTTTGTTACTGGGGATTGAACCCAGGGTGCTTTACCACTGAATTACATCCCCAGCCCTTTTTTTAAATTTTCATTTTGAGACTGAATCTCACTATTTATATTTAAACCTCATGTTGCTGAGGCTGCTCTTTTTCAGACTCAGGAGTCACTGGGTTTTCAGGTTACAATTATTTTTACAGTTGTTAAGTTGTATATTATTTGTCATAACAACATGTAGAAGAAACAAAACTGCATGTGTAAATTTGATTTTAGTGGTAATATAAATGGAAATTTATCTATTTTTTAAGTATTTATTTTTAGTTGTAGTTGGACACAATGCCTTTCTTTATTTATTTTTATGTTGTGCTGAGGATTGAACACAGTGCCTCACACATGCTAGACAAGTGCTCTACCGCTGAGCCACAACTCCAGCCCCAGAAATTTATTTTTAAATTGCTCCTTCTTATACTAAATTTAATATGATAATAAATAAAGCATCATGTTTTATTTTAAAGAGTAAAGTGTGTATATTGTAGTAACCAAGTGTCCCCATTTGCTTATAACTAATGGTTTTCCCAGAATGCTGAACATCTCATAACTAAAATCAAAATCATCCTGGGTGAGTGGGAATGATGAGTCACCCTATAATGTATCTTTAATTGGTAGGAGAAATGATTTAAAAAATTATTTCTTTTTTCTTGAGACCATGGGGATTGAACTCAGAGTTACATTGGCACCCTTTTACTCTTATATTGAGACAGGCTCTTGCTAAATTGCCAAGGCTGGCTTCCAACTTGTGATCCTACTGTCTCATTCTCCCAAATAGCTAGAATAATAGATGTATGCCACCATGCCCAGCAAGAAATTATAATTTAATTTCAATTGTTAAGAAATAAACTAGATACTAGTTTGGTCACCAATCAGAAATTATTTATATTTTAACCTCTTCCATGTTACAGCTACTCTTAGAAAATTGCACTCAAGTTCTTAAAGAGACAACCTTCTAATTACACTAATTACATATTCACCTGGTATCCATTTCAACAAATGAAATTAGTCTCAGCACACATTAATTGACATAATTACCGAAACATCAAAATCAGATTAGCCACTGTAGCTCAAAGAAAAATAGAAAAGAATCCATTGCTCCAGCAAATTGCAAAAGTGTTTTCTAAAGAGGGCTCAAAAAGGTTGTTCAACTTGTAGATAGTTTTAAATAAATCTAATAAAACATGGCTATAATAATATTCATTCATGAGACAAGTCTGGTTTCTTTGTGTGTTTTGGCTGTATTGCATTTAAAATTCAGTCTTTATAAAATCCTGCACTTCGTTGATCTTGTAATCCCCGTTATACATGTTTTAGTGGCATAGCACTCCTGTTCTAAGAAAAAATTGTATCTACCATTTGTGTTTTCATAATTAACAATCAAACAGTTATCCTCAAAGCACAACAGCAGCAACAATGACACCGTTGTATTTGTAAACAGCTTACATCTCAAATTCCTGGCTCTTTTTCCTAAAATACTGACATCATCGTAAAACACTGTTCTCCATGATTTGGGTCCAAGTCATCTGATAAATCAGAGAAACATGAAGATAGCAAAAAGAAGACATATGTTAGTGCGATTCTTAATTGATTACATGCCATCTATCATTTCGAATCTCTCTTCCTTGTTTCCTATGCCAGGTTATTCTCACCACTTAAAATGTAATTTGCACAATCCACCTTCCATGCACTCCGTTCTGGTTACAGTGCTATTATTAGACTACCTCAGCTTTACAAGATCTTTTATCAAAGCTCATTAGCATTCTTTATCATCATCATGATTATTGCTATTATTATTTACTTTTGCTCTTCTCTGCAGAATGTTTTCTCTTTATTGTAACACTTGGTATGTTCTCCCTATTGTTTAAAAACTGGTTCACCCATTGGTGTAGAATTTGCTTTTGTTCTAAATTAACTCTGATAAATCAGAGAAACACAAAGAAAACAAATTATTCAAGATAAAAATAGACATATACTTGGATTATTTGTTACTGTTCCTTATCACTTAAAATCTTCACTATCGGTAATGTCTCTTGAAAACTTTTCTTTCTGACACAGTATGGGTTACTAATTGTGTTTACTATCAATAATATATGAATTTTGTGAAATTACAACCAGAATTAGAGTGAAATTACAAAATGAAATTACAACCAAAAATATAATGGAGGAGGGGAACTGAAATAAAGAAGGGAAATTATAACTCACCATTTAAAAAAGAAAGACTTTAATACATTATTTGCATTGCATAAACCCATTGTTTTCAAGCTCTGGGTCTTATCTGCAAAGACAGAAAACAGTATAATGTGTTTGTTCTGTTCAACACATAATAAATGTTTACTTTTCTTAGATTCTTCCCATTAGGTACCCCAAGCCCTCCATTTAACACTGTTCAAAATACAAAGAGCATGTCAGTTTAATCTTCTCACTTTGCCTTAGCACCTCCATTACACAAACACACTCCAGGGTCTGTCTGTGGTCCAGCCCATGCTTGCAAGTGATCTAATGATTATCCCAATTACTTTTGTAGAAAGCAATCAAACTATAGCAATCTTACAATCACCATTGACAATGGATGTCAGAACCTTTGACAAATAAAGTCTCAAAGTGTCACTCTTCACATCTCATTAATTATAAGGAGAAATAGTACTTTAACATTGCAGACATTTGGTGAGTTCTGCCTTAATCAAATGACCCAATATATTGTACCAATTACAACAGCACATAAATTTGGATATGATGCATTGAGTACACATTAATACCTATATGATATTCCTTCAAAAAATTTTATGATGCTGGAGATGGTAACCCAGGCTTTGTGCATGTTAAGCATGTGTTCTGCCCCTGAGCCATTCCTTCCAAAAATATTTATCCTGAATCTAATCATTAAGAGACAGCCAGGCAAATTCAACTTGAGGGACATACTGAAAACTGGCATGAATTCTTTAAAAAAAAATGCTAATACTATAAAAGGGAACAAATAAAAAAAGACTAGAAATTTGTAACTCAAGGGAGGGTAAAAAGATAGAAAAAATGAATGTAACAGTTAATCTTGGTTATATCATGGAATGCAAACAAATAAATAAAACTACAAGAACTGTATTGGAACCATTGTGAAAATTTTAATATAGAGTTTATTTTCAGATAATAATATTGGATCAATGTTAAATTTCCCAAGTAGTCATATTGTGGCTATGTAGAAGAATGTCCTTTTTCTTAAGAAATATATGCTATAGTATTTAGGGATGAAGTGTCAGGATGCCTGCAATAAATTATCCAATGGTTCAACAAAACCTATACACCAAGGGAAGGAGTACAGAAACAGAGAACAAATGTGGCAAAACGTCAGCAATTGGTAGATATAAGCTCCTCATTATACTTTGCCTGCAACTTTTCTGAAGATTTGAAATGTTGCAAAACAAAAAACTTGGGAAAACCTATTAAACCAAAATCCAGCATTTCTTAGGGAAAGAAGTCCTGGGTTTAATTACTTACATTAAGCCAACATGCTTTGCTTTGAGAAAACACAGAGTTCTCCAAGTTTGTGGAGCAAAGGGAGCAGGGTCAGCATCAGGTATACAACAGACATTGCTATGTAGACTCGAAATTTCAGGACAGGTTCTATCTCTCCAGCCACAATGAATCTCAGATCAAAAATAGTAATCCCACCCCCCAAAAAAAGAATTGTGTTTACTGAACATGTACAGATTTCTTCTTGTCATTATTCCCTAAAAAATTATTTACAAGACATTTACATTGTATTAGCTATAAGTGGTCCGTCCGGAAAGAATTTAAAGCATACAGGAGGATGTGTGAAGATTCCATGCAAACACTATGCTGTTTTACATAAAAGAACCTGAGCATCCTCAGATTCTGGTATCCATAGGAGGTCCTGCAACCAATTCCCTGCAGTCATAGGAAGGATTGCATATATTTATGTAGTTAAATATGACATCAGAGATGCTATAGTACAAACAGAGGCTCAGAGAGATATGCCTCTCCCCATGTCACACAACATAACAATAGAGCTGGATTTCGAAACCAGGAGTCCAGTGTTCTATTAACATTTGAGGCTTCCTCATGTACAATTATTTCTACAAAACAACAACAATCTAAAATTTCCTGAGCTATTTCAGTTTAATAAAAAGTTTGGACTTTTTGCATGAACGAGTGCTACCAATTCCTCTCTCTTTTTCTACCAATCCTCTATGAAAATGAGACTACAAAGCAAAACCTGAAACATGTAAGACTTTTGGAAGTTAATAAAGTCAAGCTTATAATAGGAAATTACATAAATAGAGAAAAAAGTATGAGGTTATGTATATCCTTTTATAAAAACAACAACACAGAAATTCAGATTAGTCTATATCCACTACCGAAAAATGAGACCTCATTTAAAATGCGAATGAATGTTTTTGACTATAATGTTAAAGATGTGGTTTGCTATTTAATGGAACTTCAAATGATCAGAAATTTAGTTAAATTCTGACCTAAAAGCCTTTTCCTCCTACCACTCTGCTTAGTATATGATTTTATTTATTTATTCTGCTGTTGATCTAATCAAGGGTCTTGCACATACTAGGCAAATCTCTACCACTGAGCTATACCTCCAGCCTCAAATATATGATTTGGTTATTTTAAGCACCACAAAGCATTCTTGAGATGCAAACTGATAAATATTTTCATCCTACTTTCTAACTTGAAGACAAATAGTATTCAAGAATGATTTCTATTGTTGCATTGTTGAATCCATAGTGAAACTCAAGTTTCTTATGCCACTAAAATCCCTGTTGTATGCAAGGAAATCCAGGACTGCAGGCAAAGAGGTCTGACAGTGGCATTATGTCTGTGAAGAGTGCTGACCAATACCTCTTCTACCAGTCCTCCATGAAAATGAGACTACAGCACAGCAGGAAAGACAATAATAACACTATAGCCCAAGTGACTTTAAAAGAAATCAAACCCTATTATTTGAATGGAGTAATGGATAGGCCTGAGCGTTATCAGTCACTCTGGATGTGACAGAAGTACACTTCTTGTTAGATCATTAAAAAAAAAAAAAAAAAAACTTTTCAGCATTGCATTTGTCTTGAGCAAGCCAAAGAGAGATGTACAACAAAAATGCTACATTCAATACAACTATTTTTTTAGAAATATTGCATATTAGAGAAGAGAGTCTTAAAACTAAAATTAACTTGCTTTGTTAAACAGACTCATTCTTTCTATGCACCCAGGTTGCTTTGGTTTTGCATGCAATATGTAAAGTTCCTTAGAAACCTTTTCTCTCCCTTGCTAATAAATGTCCTTCCCTTTTCTGGATCAGGTATTAAAGCCATCTTCTCTGGTAAAATGTGGACACATTTTTGACATGTGAACAGTGTATGTATTCTTCATTTCCTTCCTTATGTATTATCCTGGCATAACTTAATTGCTCCTAGCTGAAATGTTAAAACTTCATATTCAGGCATATAGTGCCACATATGAAAATATCTTATACCTGATGCCAATCTACAAATTCTTACTCTTTTTTAATATTTATTTTTTATTATTTTTTTAGGTGGACACAATATCTTTTTTTTTAATTTTTATGTGGTGCTGAGAATCAAACCCAGTGCCTCACGCATGCTAGGCGAGCACACTACCAATTGAGCCACATCCCCAGGTCCCAAATTCTTACTCTTTGAAAAGAAAAATAATAATAATATTGGGCTGGGATTGTAGCATGGTGGTAGAGCACTTGCCTACCATGTGTGAGGCACTGGGTTCAATTCTCAGCAGTGCATATGAATAAAGGTCCATTGACAACATATATATATATATATATATATATATGAAAATAATAATAATAATATATGGTACAACAGTCCCAAGGCAAAGAAAAAAGACCTTCATGGCTGTACTAAAAATTATTTCGGGTGGTGAGTGTGGCTCAGTGGCAGAACACTTGCCTCACACATTTGAGGCACTGGGTTCAATCCTCAGCACCACATAATAATAAATAAAATAAAGGTAATGTGCCCATCTACAACTAAAAAAATAATAAATAATAATTTCATTCACCCTCAGCTAGGCAAACTTAGAGGAAGATTAGGAGGTAATTTGGCCATATTTATCATCATGCATTCAATCAATACATTACTGGACACTGTATTAAACCAACCCCTTCTACTAGGAAGATAGAACTCTTTAAATAGAAAATAAGTAGACAGTGATGAACAGCAATATTATCCCTGCCTTCAATTTAAGTTCCCAGGACTTTGGTAAACTTTTGAATCCTCTATTCTCTGGACATAAAATTGCATTTACCAGCTCTCGAGGGAAGATAAATTGAATGACCTGTGAGAGCTCTCCCTCTCCCACCCCTCACCTCATTTCATATTATATGGAGAAGAATGACTCTTTACAGTATGGGTAGCAATAGCTTAGGATTGAGAATATGAACAACATGACCCGACGAGTAAGGGAATCAGTTTGCAACTGAGATCCAGCTTCCTGATTCCTCGGCACTGAGTTGGATACCCACGAGTCATTCTGAGGATGCTTACCTCAAGGGTTAGTGTATTAGTGCCACAATCTGCTGTCTGTAAACTGGAGACTCAGGTCCAAATCCAAGAGCCTTAAAGTCAAGAGCATATATGGTGTGAATTTTAGTCTGAGGGCAGGAAAAGGCCATTTCCCATCTCAAGCAGGCAGGTCAAGAAAGAGAATTCCTCCTTTTTCTACCTTTCCATACATGCCCTCAGTGGATTGAAGCAGGCCTACCTCATTGGGGAAGGCATTTTGCTTTACTGAACCCACAGCTTCAAATGCTAATCTCATCCAGCAGCATCCTCACAGACATTCCTAGAAATAATGTTTAGCCAAATGTCTGGGTATTCCATAGCCCAGTCAAGTTGACACATACAATTAAACATCACAGGTAGAAAGCTAATGTTTACTGGCACTTACAAACATGCCAGGCACCATTGTAGGTGCCTCACATACGTTGTCTATGCCTCTTAACTGGAGTCTATAGGAAGGTGTGGAACCTGTCTGCTTTGATGAACATTACATTCCCATCCTCCAGCATAAGTGATAAGCACACCATGAATATGTACTGAATGAATAAAATGAATGGAAAGACCTCACTGAATCCTCAAAAGAATCCTGTCAAGTAGACAAGGTAGATTTTACCCTCATGTGACAGATGAAGAAACAGAAGTTCAATGAATTTGAGAAGATTTTCATCTCACTAGAACTTCAAAGAAGGATTCTCTACATAACCAAGCAGCTTCCCAAATAATAAGGTTGAAATAGGATTACTACTGACTGATGAAAAACACTTTGAATACTAGACTAAACCGGTGGAAGTCAACATCCTGACTCCTGCTCAGTAGAACCCCTGCCACTCAAAAAATCCTCCATTTCTCTCCGTAGAGGATGAAAGAAACATTTTCTTTATGAATGTTCCCAACACAGTGACATCAGATGTGAGGTCACAGACCATATATTTCAAGGTGAGTATGCTATGTGATCAGTGTGTCTTTACATCAGCATTTCTGAGAGATTGACGCAGCAGCTATTACTTGTCTCATTTTACAGAGCTAGGAAAATATAAGCAACAAACTAGAAAGTGATTCAAAATGATTAGAATCGCAGCCGGGAACAGGGGTGCAGGCCTATAATCCCAGCAGCTCAGGAGGCTGAGGTAGGAGGATCACAGATTCAAAGTCAGCCTCAGCAAAATGAGGCACTAATTCGTGTTTTAAATAGCTACATATATTAATAGGTTATATTAATGGTTAACATGCTTGCATATCAATAACTGCATGCTAGTTACAGATTTAAAATTTTTAATGATATCCAAATATTTTCTCTACATAATGACAGAAATATTGCCTTTGAAGACATAATCTACTTATTCTTTCTTCTCTTATCTATTATATATCTGTAAATTTTTGATTATTTCAGGCTATCAATAAATTTTATAAAGCCATCCTGAAGAAAAACTTACAATAATAACTACCATAGATTATCTTTTGGACTAATACCATGAATACAAGGGGACTACAAGATCCAGTAAGTTCTTTTCATCCAAGGCTTTCATAACAAGATGAGGGAAGGGAAGTTTGATGACTTTGCTTGGTTATTCGTAAGGGACAGACTGGGACTTGAACTAGGTTGCCCTGATTCTGTATTCTCAGCTCTGTTTTCCAGACGCCAACATCTAACAATAACATGCAGAGAGTTCAATGGAGTATCGTTGATGATAAGTCACAAAATTTTTCAGTTTCTTAGGAAACAAGGTGAATAAAAATAACTTCTGCATGGGCAAAAATGAAGGGACAATACAAATCCAAAGCTGTTGTGTATAGATATTTTCTTTTCTTTCTTTCTTTCTTCCTTTGTTTTTAACGTAGCATTCTTTTTAAAATATTTTATTTATTGATCCTTATGTGGTGCTGAGGATTAAGCCCAGTCCCTCACACATGCTAGGCAAGTGTTCTGCCACTGAGGTACAACTGCAGCCCCTCGATATTTTCTTTCTTTCTTTTTGATATTTTCTTTAGTTGTGCATATTGGCCCTGTTGGAGGCAGTACACTAAAAAACACACAATAACAATGACAACAAAAACCCAACCCACAATAAAAATGTGCCCTTCATTGTCCTTGAGAGAGCCCCTCCCCAAATATTAACTGTAAGAAGACACTTTATTGGAAATACACATTAAAAAAAATCTTCTCCCCTAATAATAATCCTTTCACAGATGTATTTACACACCCTGCCAGTGTGGAACATAGCTTTACAGTTCAAGTATTTTCCTGTCCTACTGAAGATTTCCTCCTGTCCCAGTCCTCTTTGAGAACTGTTCTTCCAAACATCTCATCAGTGGGAACTCTGTAAATCCTTTGCGCTTTCTTTCTGTTCTGAGGGTGACTTGCCTTTCACCTTTGACTACTGGTGTTTGGTTACTTGTGTCCTTGCTGATGTGAACCTCATGACTCCTTGCCATATCCTTTTTCTATCTTTCCAATCTCTTGACTCCTTTCTCTTTCCAACCTTGTTTTTCCAAGTTGACTTTCCATGTTTTCCTGAATTATCTGTCATCCATTTATTTCTCTAAATTGTTGCTTTCCCTTATGGGTCTCTGAGTAATCACACAGTCTTCGCCCGCTGATTCAGAGTTTTGACATGCTTTACGTGATGGCATACTTCCCCATGTTAAAAGATTTAAACAGTCTCTATACTTCACCTACAATCTGTAATATCACTTCTCTAGGTGCACCTTCTGCATAGACACTTTGTATCTGCCAAACACAACTACCTGTAAGGGTAAAAGAAATTGAAGTTAAAGCGTAAAAGTTAAAGGGTAAAAGACCGGGTGTTGTAAAAGTTTCTAAGCTGCAAGGTCTGAGTTAAAATGTAAAGGAGGTATTGTTAGGTTTCTATGTTACCTGCAAAACCTGAAATCCCTATAGCTGTTAGGACAATACTGGAATTGCCCAGTAAATATTCCCACTGACTCCCTGGTTGTCCAGTAACTAGGGACTCTGTGAAACTGATCACGTAGTCTTCTAGGCCCTAAAACCAATCAGTTTGAATGTGTACTCCGTTTAGAAATGACCTATCACTCCAGCCTGACCTGTTCCCGCCAATGAATGAACTAATCATGTTTAGGAATTGTTGTTTGATTTTCCCGCGGCGTATAATGATTTGTTAAAGGAAACTGGGATGTATGTAAAATCCCCGCCCTCCCAAAAAAAGTGTACTTAAGCAGTGCTCAGCCCCTGCTTGGGGCTATGGGCTGCTTTCCCTTCTTGAGTAGGCACGGAGCCCCAGCATGCTGGTTCAATAAATCCCCCTTCTGCCAATTGCATGAGTGGTCACTTGGTGGTCTCTTTCTCCGATGTTTCGCGGGACCCTTACATACCCAACCCTCTATATCTATAACCTTCAGAGCCCCAAGTCAAAACCCTGGATGCTTCAGAGGAACAAAGGAAAGATGAGGCTGGGAGAAGTAGGAATGGTTGGGAGACTTGTCCTGGAACATTCTTGCTAAATTCCAAATCAACAGCTGGGTGTGGTGGTGCACGCGTGTTCCCAGCTACTGGGGATGTTGAGGCAAGAGGACCTCTTGATCCCAATAGTTCAAGACCAGGCATGGTAACAAACGAGACCCTGTCTTAAAAAATAAAAATAAAACAGCAAGGACCCGTGGTAGGAAGTCTAATGGACAATTATCACAGATGCTTAGAGCTTGCTGTGAATTAGGTGACTTCTAACCTTGAGCAGAACTGTGGAGACTGGAGCCAGGGCTCTGAAACCCAGTGTTCGAGAAGGAAGAAACCTTCCTTCACCTTTCTCTTATTTCT
Source organism: Marmota monax (assembly GCF_021218885.2). Lineage (NCBI taxonomy): Eukaryota > Metazoa > Chordata > Mammalia > Rodentia > Sciuridae > Marmota > Marmota monax. The sequence continues at coordinate 443,415 of NW_026693298.1, forward strand.
CATCCTTTCATTTCCTTTTCTCCTCTTGTCCTCTCAGGCATTTTTTTACTCCTTTCTATAGTTTAGATCTGGAATGTTCCCCAAAGCCCTGTGTGTTAAAAACTTGGTCTCCAGGGCTGGGGTTGTGGCTCTGTGGTAAAGCGCTTGCCTAGCATGTGTGGGCACAGGTATCAATTCTCAGCACATATAAATAAATAAAGATTCATTGACAACTAAAAAAAAAAAAAAAAAAAAAAGACTTGGTCTCAAGCTTTGGAAGGTGGTGGAACTGTTAAGAGGTGGCACCAGGGGGAAGGTCTCCAGTCACTGGGGGAGTGGCCTTGAAGGGCTCAGTGGGACCCCAGCCCCTTCTCTCTCTCCTCCTTCCACATCTCTCCTACGAGGTTAGTGGCTCTGTGCTTCCTCGGGTTCCTGCCACCATGAGCTGCCCACCACCAGAGCCCAAAGAGCAGCATGTCCTGGTCATGGACCAGAACCTCTTATAAGTTGATCATCTCGGATCCTTGTCAGTAACACAAAGCTGACAACACACTCCTCATGCCCAGGACCCTGAACTCAGGCTGAGACTAGTGGAGCACTGTTAGGGTAGGATTTTAATAAATCAAGAGATTTTTGTGGGTCTCTTTTGGAACTTATCCACCAGTTATCACGGTGTTGCTGTGGGAAAGTATTTCTCAGTTACAAAGCAGCCCGAAGAAAACAATTAGTGAATGAAAAGGAGGAACACAACTTAATTGTCAATTGTGAACTCGATTTTGTGTTTTGTTTTCCAGGCTTAGAATTTGCATTCTATTTTAAAGCTCTTGCTCTCCTCAACTAAATATTTATGATTTACATTTCTTCGGACTCATGTGATCCCTTCAGTAAATGCTCTGGAATTTCATTTAAATCTGCTTCTATTTGGGGATGTATCATGGCTGCTTCTCTTCATCTCTGTCATTGAGGCTGATTTTACTTTCTCAGAGTCACTGTACAGTCAGTTTTGGCCTCAGCTGTTATTACATTGTTCCCTTCTGCCCTCTCCTGTTCCCGCAGCTGCACATCCATCCTTGTCCTGGCCCACAAGTCCAATCCCCTTGTCATATCAATATGAATAATTTTATGTCCACTCATTATCTTTTTAGTGCTCTGACATGCCATCATTGTCCTCTGCTAACCACCTTATTTTTTCCTGCTTAACATATATTAATCTTTAATATATTTTAGCATCTTCTGCCACCATCTCACTGTAGAAATGAATCCACCAAAGAGGGGTCTTTTTGTTTTTTTGGTGCTTAAAGTTAACATTTCTCTTTCTGACAGATTTTTTTAAAAATGTTTTTAATTGTAGATGGACACGCTGCCTTTATTTTACTTATTTATATGTGGTGCTGAGGATGGGACCCAGTGCCTCACCAGTGCTAGGCAAGCCCTCTACCACTGACCCAGAACCCCAGCCCTCTGGCAGATTTTTAAATGCATGGACAGACTCTGTCATAGTCTTTCTCTGTCCTGTGTTCCCTCTCTCTCTCCCTTCCTTTCTTATCTCTAACCTTAACTTTATATGTTATTGTTGCTTCTTCACACAGTGACTTCTCTTTTCCTTCTCTTTTTAGAAATGAATTAATTACTTTTTTATGCTGAGGAAGTAACCCAGGACCTTGCTTATTCTAAGCAAATGCTCTGCCCTCCCATTTATTTTTTTAATAAAGAGAGAGAGAGAGAGAGAGAGAGAGAGAGAGAGAGAGAGAGAGAGAGAGAGTTTTAATATTTTTTAGTTATCGGCAGACACAACATTTTTGTCTGTATGTGGTGCTGAGGATCGAACCCGGGCCGCATACATGCCAGGCAAGCGTGCTACTGCTTGAGCCACATCCCCAGCCCCCCTCCCATTTATTTTTGATAAACTCTTCACATGCCCACATGCCTTCCATCCAGAACTATGGTGCTCTAGGGAGTCAGAGCACCATCACCAGTTCTTTCCCCCAGAGCTGCAGATACCTTATGTCTGAATGCCACTGGACACATTCTAGAGCTCTGCCTTTGCTGGTGTCACTGTATTCCCCATCATTCAGGACCATCTGTGATGTCACATCGAGACAGGAATGGTAAGATCCTGGCCAGTGAAAGCAGGGGTAGGTGTCAGCATCTGTCCTCAGACCATTCACACCTTACCAGAGTAGGGCAACTTCTTCCATGGGACCCACATCCATCAGTAGGAGGGTTGTGTCTGCTCTGACACACTGTGAATCGATAGCCTCCTGGGGCTAACAGGGGAGTGAGAGAGGCCAAGACTAAAGAAGTATACCATGGTCTATTTTTCTGCTTTTGGTTATTTAATTCCAGGGTAGGGAGAAACAGGGCTTATCTTTTCTTGTACTGAATGTGTGTGCAGGACATGGAAAGAGTGGGAACCTGAGCACTCAGAATGTGACAGCCCAGAAATTATGAGAGATATAGTTCCCTCTCTGCATTCTCTCCTCTTGCAACAAACTGTCTTTTTATCTCTGTCTTTGATTCTCAGCTCTAGTTTATAAGAGCCTTTGCTTTCCATTTAAGTAGCACTATGACTCAATAGCATGTTACTAAAGATTATTGCTACAGAAGGCTTTGCCTTTCTGTACACTCAAGTACAGTTTAATGATATCCCAGAACAATACTACATGCTGATATGCCTTAGAGATGGTTATTTTATTCCTAATTAGCACATTAATTTAGGCTTCCGTATTCCACATGTACTTGTATTCCTTTAGAAGGTATTTTCGCCTTATTCAAAGTAAATGAGGCATTATGTGTTTGCGTTGTATTTATTAAGCACATGACATGTGCATTTCATATTCATTATGCATCGAGTGTCTAGCAAATTGCCTGGCACACTTAAAAAAAAGCTTTATTGAGATACAATTCATATGCCATACAATTTACTCACTTAAGATGTATGATTCAGGGGCTTTGAGTATATTCAGAGTTGTGTTGTGAAAGCATCACTACAATCAATTTTAGGACATTTTCATCACCCCAGAAAGATACTCTGCACTCCCCAGCCATCACCATTCCAAACCTGCCCAAATCCTTCCTCCTTCAGTTTCAAACAAGCACTTGTGTGCTTTCTGCTTCTGGAGTTCCCTGTACACCACACACTTCATATCAATGGAACCATGCAGTAGGTGGTCTTTCGTAATTGGCTTCTTTCATTGAGCATAATGCTTTCAAGGTTCTTCCATGTTGCGGCAAGAATCGGTATTTCATTTCTTTTTATTGCCAAATAATGTTTCATTGTAGAGATAGACCACATTTCACTTGCCTTTTCATCAAATGAAAGACGTTCAATCATTTCCACCTTCCAGCAATTATGAGGAACGGTATTAGGAATATTCATGTTCGCTCTTTTGAGGAAGGGTCAGACTTCTCCCAAGTGGCTGCATTTATATTTCCCCCAGTAGTTTATGAGAATTCTGATTTCTCCACATCCTTACTGATACCTTTCATTGTATTTTTCTTTATAGCCATTCCAGGATATGTGGAATGGTGTTTGATTGTGGATTGTCTTGTCTGTTCATCTGCCCTTCTTTCTTTCCTTCCTTCCTTATCTCCTTCCTTCCTTTCTTTCTTTGTTCTTTTCTTTCACTCCTGGAAATCCAACTCAGGGCCTCACATATGCTAAGCAGGTGCTCCACCACTGAGCTACCTCCCAGCAGGACTGTGGTTTTGATTTGCATTTCACTGAAGGCTAATGATGTTGAACACCTTTTCCTGGGCTTATTGGCCATTTGTAGGTCTTTGCAGAGATGTCTACTTAGATCTTTTGTGCCTGGCATGTTTTAAGTGTGCATTAAAATTTTCAGATAACCAGATTAATTATAAAATTTAATCACTGTAGTAACTATGTTAAGTAGATTTTATTATCTTGATTTTGTAGATAAGGATTAGAAGGTGAAATAAGGACTGGGGATGCAGCTCAGGGGTAGTATGGTTGCTGAGCTTGTGTGAAGCTCTGGGTTCGACCCCAGCACTGGAAAAAGAAAAGGTGAAATGATTTACCCAAGATATTTAAGATATAAGGTTAAATGTTAATTTAGGTCTTTGGACCCCCTATCTCTAATATTATGGCCAAGATGCTTTGGGTGATGGCCCATGATTAATCCATAAAGAACACAGCCATGACTGGGCATGGTGGCACACATCTATGATCCTAGTGACTCAGGAGGCTGAGGCAGGAGGATCGAAAATTCAAGGCCAGTTTGGACAATTTAGTGAGGCCCTGCCTCAAAATAAAATATAAAAAGGGCTAGGGATGTAGCTCAGTGGTTCAGTGATTAAGTTCCCCTGGGTTCAAATCTATAGCACCAAAGCAAGCAAGCAAGCAAGGAAGCACATAGCCTGAGTAATGAAGTGCCTCTGATAATGGATACTTTTTTATTAATTTTTAATTTTTTTATAGTTATAGATGGACAGCATGCCATTTGTTTAGTTTTTTTTTTTTTTTTTTTTTTTTTTTTTTTTTTTTTTTAAGAGAGAGTGAGAGAGATAGAGGTAGAGAGAGAGAGAATTTTTCAATATTTTTATTTTTTAGTATTTGGCGGACACAACATCTTTGTTTGTATGTGGTGCTGAGGATCGAACCCGGGCCACACGCATGCCAGGCGAGCGCGCTACCGCTTGAGCCACATCCCAGCCCCTGTTTAGTTTTTTATGCAGTACTAAGGATAGAACCCAGTGCCTCACATATGCTCGGCAAGTGCTCTGCCCCTGGGCTACAGCCCCAGCCCAATGGATACTTTCATATCTTGCCAATTGAGTCCCACAAAAGCCTACAAATCAAAATACTTGTCTTCAACCTTGAGTTTATCTGTTCAGGATGTTCGGGATGTTCAGGACATTTTACTTATTGCAATATGACTTATTTACAAGATTCCAGCTCTGCTAAAATCCTTGTGGCCTATTCCTTCACCCACATACCCAGGGCTTCCCTCTCCCTGCTTAGTTTCACTGTGAAACATAACTCCAAAGTGTTGAGTCATGGAATTTGCTGCATGCAGTGCCCAGTCAATCATTGCCTCAGAAGGGGTGCCAGAGACTGAAGAAGTACAGGGCATATTTTCTGCTAGCCTGCCTGACAGAGGCAGGACATACAGGTGTGGGCCGCCTTAGACACCCACCCCTGTAAGTGAATGGAAACGCTCACGCTTGCCCACATTGCTTTGATGACCTGAGTGTTGAAATGAACCTAGGCCTGATTTTACTTCCTCTAGTCTTTCACTAAATAGTAAACGACTGAGAGAGACTTTTTGGAGGTGGAGTATTGGGAATAGGTAAGAGCTCTACATTGAGCTGCATCCCCAGCCCTTTATATTTATATTTTGAGAAAGGAATTCACTAAGTTGTCCAGGCTGACCTCCAACTTGTGATCTTCCAGCCTTACCTCTAGAGTAGCTGGGATTATAGGCCTGCATCCTGCAACCTGGCTTGAGTGAGAATTTTTATTGCATGGGTCACTGTGTTGCTCTTTTGCCATGGGCTGGTAATGAAGCAGTGTGTTCTCTTAGAAAAGCTGAGGTGTGCTATTAGAGCTTTTTGATTCTCCCAGATGCATTAAAATTGCTTTAGTCAAAATAAAACTCAGCTTCCTTCTCAACCAAGCAGTAGGAAAGCAATTTAACACCAGCACACCCGTGATGGGGTGGTGGTGCAAGTGTGAACAGGCCCTGCTCTAAAGGACTATGGTGGGTGATGCTTTAACTATGGATTCAGCTACAATCCTATGCACCCAGGGATCACAAAACTCATAAGTCTTACAACTGGCCAATAACTTGAGGCCACCCATCCAGCCTTACATCCAATGAAAACTTATCTTCCCTGTGACCCTAAGGGATACTGAAATACTTCTGGTGATGGGGAGCTCCCTGCCTTATAATGGAAACTTCTGTTTCTTATAATGTTCTTTCTTACTCTGAGCCCTACAGAGTGTTTTGGGATTTTTTTTTTCCAAAGAAGGACTTTTATTTCAACAACAATAGTGTCAGGAAAACAATTTGTACAGAAGATAAATCATTACATTTTCTGCTTCCAAATCTTCACTGAAGGTAAAACTGCAAAATCCCCCAAACTAACTCCCAAACCAGCCATAAACCAACAACTTTACCACAGCAGATCTATGGAAAGATGATACTGCAAGGTATGTCAGAATTAATAGTATTAGAATTTGTATTAGTTACTAAAAATAGGACATCTTGCTGGAAAAAATGGGTTTAAAATGTCTAAGTGAAACATGCCTGTAATGCCAGCTATGGGGGAGACTGTGGCAGGAGCATTGCAAGTTTGAGACCAGGTTGGGGAACTTAGTGAGAACCTGTCTCAAAGATAAAAACTAAAAAGGGATGGGGATGGAGCGCAGTGGTAGAGAGCCCCTGGGTTCAGTCTCCAGTGCCGCAAAAATAAATACAGTGTCTAATTCACTGTGATTTGGCTAGTCTTGCTTTATTCTTTGACAACATTTTAGTTTATTATAGCAATTTGACTTTGTTTTGAAATATATTTAAGTACGAAACAGTTTAACAGAATTATATATTGATAGATTTTGTTTTCCTCTTTGTGTGTGTGTGTGTGTGTATATATTTAAATCTCAAAAGATTTAAAAATCTCAAGACACTTCAATACCTCTTCCTACATAAACTATTTAAGTGCTTCTTAATTTCTGATGTCAGATTGCTTTCCCCTCCTACTTCTAAGAAATTTTGTGAAATTGCATGTAAGATATCTTTTCCAAAGTAGCTACTTTTTCTTATGTTACTATGTTTCGTGTTTTTTTTTTTTTTCAAGTTAAGTTTGGGAGCATTTTTGATGGCTTGGGGGTTATTTTGGGGAGACGAGCCTGTGAACTAGGAATGTCCTCCAATGTGGGAAAGGCTTCTTGAGGTGATGGCCATGACCCCTGGATGGCCCTGCAGGCCTCCCTCCAGCTCAACATGTGTCCTGGCCTACTTGGCCTAGCTCCTACAGGAACGTGTGTGGTCTCCCTTCTTAAAACTCTTTTAGTTCAATACTCCTGACTTAGACCAGGAAGAATTGAGGACTCTGGGAAATAAATGACTTTTCTAAGATCTCCCACAGCAAGTTGAGAACTAAACAGGGCTGTAACCCAACATTCCTGCATGTAGTGGTGGGAGAATGAAAGTGGTTTTAAATGAGCATTTGATTTCTTATGGGCTGCCTGAGAGTCCCAACAAGCCAGGCAAATGGATGGTTCTCAGCAGCCCTGGGAACCATCACAGTGAGGTACTCTAGGACCCACCCGGGCGCTCCCTACCCTGCTGGGAGCCATTAGCCAAGTAGGTATGACAATTTCCTTGCCAGCGTACCCCATGTTGCTTAGTGGAAGGACTCGTGGAAATAGGACATTTTGCAGTGACATTGCATCTAAGGTGATCTTGCTCAAGGACCAGGGCGGATCCGGGTTTAGGGTGTTCCCGGTTTAGGACTATCCGGTTTAGGGTGTTTCCAGGTTTAAGGTTATTCCTGCTGGGAATAGGGAGTATCCTGCTGCCTGAGTTCCCCTTGAGTTCTCACGGGATTCAAACAGTATTTTTTGGGAGACAGAAGCCCAGTGGGGGTGGATTTCCGCAGAACGTGATAGTAGACGGCTGGTGTGAGTTTGGGAATAAAGAGTTGCTGTTTGAATCTACAAGCTGTGTGGTGGCTAGTGATTTTGTGCCCAACCAGACTGCGGCACTACCCCAGAAAGGCAGGGTAGATCTCGCCTCTGTAGATTTCTTCCCTCCAGTCTTCCTCAGCCAGTTTCTCGCACACAAAAGAAATTTCCATTTAACAAACTTTTAACCCCTTCATGACTCCCATTTTTTAATTACTTTATTCTATTCATTTTTATGTGGTGCTGAGGATCCAACCTAGTGCCTCACATGTGCTAGGCAAGCACTCTATCACTGAGCCACAACCCAGCCCTCCTGACTCCCATTTGAATCACTTTCAAATTCCCCCTTCACTCATGTAGCTCACTCAAAATATACGAGCTGCCAGGCATGGTGGCACATGCCTGTAATCCCAGCAGCTCAGGAGGCTGAGACAGGAGGATCGGGGGTTCAGAGTCAGCCTCAGCAATAGTGAGGCACTAAGCTACTCAGTGAGACCCTGTGTATAAATAAAATACAAAATAGGGCTGGGGATGTGGCAGATTGAGTGCCCCTGAGTTCAATCCCAGCACCCCTGCCTCTCTCTCTCTCTCTCTCTCTCTCTCTATATATATATATATATATATATATATATATATATATATATGCTATTAAAGGTGTACCCAAGCGTTTTCTCACTGGCTGGTGATCTGAGGGTGTTAGATGAACCTTGATGACTGAACACAAGTGTGAATGACTGAAGAGAGGTAACTGAAACGACAGTGTGTCTAGGCTTTGAGACTGGTAAGGCTCATTGTCGGGAGGTCCTGGTGTGATGAGACAGTGTCCTGCAGTCCCTCATAGAGCACAAGGTCTCATATCAGTAAACCGTTTTTTGTCTTTGGAGCCTAAAAATCAATTATTTCTTTTTGAGATTCCATTTAGTTTTTTTTTTTTTTCCTTTTTTTTCTTTTTTGGTATAGGGGGTTGAATCTGGCGTCACTCTATCACTAGGCTACCTGACCAGCTTTTTAATTTTTTATTTTGAGTCAGGGTCTCTAAATTGCCCAGACTGGCCTTAAGCTTATGATCCTCCTGCCTCAGCCTCCTAGATAGCTGGGATTGATTACAGGCCTATGTGTACCCGGCTTAGTTTTTTTTTCTTCTTGTCCTGATTTGTATTATTAACCAAAACTTGATCTGTGCTGTAACATCTATATCCATATTAATATTGACACACAGGCACGTGCATGTGCATATCCACAGTGCCCAACAAATGTCAATTCTTGCAACCAACAGAAAAAGCAGGAAACGTCTTCAACACATCCTCACTTCATATTTCACTAGCACTTTGAGGTTGTTTCCCAAGGCCACAGGGAGGATGTGGTAAGTGGAATGGAAACCAACCAAGGAATGAGGAGGCTTTCCCTAGTCCCAAGAATGTGGCTGTGACTGTGTGTCCTACGGTGTCACAAGCATGGCTCATAGAAGGAAAGGAGAGAAAGTTGTGTACATTTCACAGGCCACACTATTTTTCAAATCCTTTTACAGACGAGATGTGTACATTTAGGGGTCTCATTTGCTTGGATGATCTCTGAGGATTCAGAGTTCTGAAGCCCCCAGGACCCTGCCATGTCTCTGACTGCCTGTTGAGAGAGCAGATTTTTTTTCAGCTGCCCAATAGCCTCCATTGCCAATGGAAATAAGCAGAGTTGGCTTTCATTTATGGAAGGTAATTAGGATTAAACCTCAAACTGGTGGCAGAATAAGTGATAAGCTACATGTGCCTTTGTGCACACCATTATTCTGCGTGCATTCTTTGACCACCAGCACTCCTCACCAGTAACGATCAAACTCCACACCGCAGCAACACCACAGAGCTTGGGTTCCAGCAGCAGGCTGGCTCTCCTGGTCTTCAGACTCTGACAGCACATGGTCTCACACGCAATGTTTACAGCCATATGCATGTCTTATTTCTCTGATCAAAAAGAAAACCCTGTAGGAGAAGATCTAACTTTGGTACATCTTCATAACCTTAGAAAAACCTAATTCTATACTTGACATGCAGTAGGTGCTTAGTTAATACTTATTAAATAAGAGAATGAGAAGTAGCAAGTGTGTAGTAAGAGGGATGAATAGATACTTTTGTGTGGGGGGGAGAGGGGAAACTGGGGATTGAACCCAGGGGAATTTACCTCTGAGAGATATTCTCAACCCTTTTTATTTTTAATTTTGAGACACGGTTCTGCTAAGTTACTGAGGGTCTTGCTAAATTGCTAAGACGGGCCTCAAATTTTCAATCCTCCTGCCTGAGCCTCCTTAGTCACTGAGATTAAAGGTGTGTGCCACCTCTCCTGGAGATCCAACCTAGTGCCTCACATGTGCTAGGCAAGCACTCTACCATTGAGCCACAATCCAGCCCTCCTGACTCCCATTTGAATCACTTCCAAATTCCCCCTTCACTCATGTAGCTCACATCAAAATATGCTGCTAGGCATGGGGGCACATGCCTGTAATCCCAGCAGCTCGGGCCTTATTATAATATAACCCTCTTCATTTCCTCTGAGATCCTTCTTTTGTCCTCCTCCTCCTCTTGTTCTTCCTCCTCCTCTTGCTGCTGATTCTTCTTCACCTTCTTTGTTCCTACATGGCTAAGGTGGAATTCAAAGGAATTTTCATTAAGTTTCTTCACAGGCCTGGGAAGCTAGTAGTTGTTGTATGAAAACTAAGAACAATTCACTGGAGGTCATGTAGGCCATTGCCAGGTCACCTTGAAAACAATAAATGCATGCTTCCTGCTTGTTTGTTCTTCCTTTGGCTGATGTACTTGGACTGTGCTCAACTCGGATGTGTGAGGTCTGGAAGTGCTTGTAGCTCCCCTCAAGTTGAGAGCAGAACAATGACATCATTATATCCATCCAGTGTTTTGCCTGATGCTTTTACCTGTTCCTTCCTGCTTTGCTATCTTGTCAGTCTTTTAGGTAGGACTAGCATTTTTATCCTAATTAGACAATTACACATTATGATGCACTAATTTGTTAACCTATGTTCACAAATCATTTAATTACCACTGTTGGCTTTGATGTGCTGTTATTATTCAGTTATGGGAGTAAACAATTCGATAGTTAACAGGAGGAAACTCATTATTTTCTGAGATATATTGTTATTTTAAATGTTTTAAAAACACTTTAATCAAAACTTGAAAAATACTTTAATCAAGACTCAAAAGATCTCACGGTGTTCTTATAATAGTAATAAGTAGATGACTTATTGCTCTAAGTGGACTATTATTTGGGGGCCAAATAATAACTCCTGAATTCCACAGCAAATAGCATTTAAAAAAAAAAAAAGATAAAATTTTCTGTTTTTATCTTCATAAAAATTCACAGACCATCTCTGATGATAGTGTAATTTATAAACACAGCTTCTAATATTGATTTGTGAAGCACTTTGGTGGCTGGAGATCAGAAGAGCAATCTCTTTCCCATTTGGTGCTGTTGTATACTGCCACTCAAACTTCCTTGGTCTTCTGGAAGTCCTAGGTTGACTTAGTAAGCACCCTAGGTTGCTGTGACATCCTGGAAGCCATCGGTACTTTTTGGTTCTTTCCATGGCTCCCTGATGAATAGGGAAACCAGGCTGCCGGGTGCAAACCCCCAGCAGGTTTCCTAACTGTTTCTGCTGGTAGTTTGCATTGAGGATCAATAATATCATTATGCATTTATGTGCAAACATCAAAATTACTCAAAGCTATTAAGTTCCTACCTTCCCTCTACACCCCCACTAAATAAAACATCCTAAGGAAGGGGGAGTGATTTCTATGTGAACCCTCATAATAATATAATTGACTATGCTGTAGATGTTTATTGTGCAGTGTATGCACACTAGACTGTTATTTATCTTTTAGGTTCTTGTCATTTCTCTACAATTACACATGAATTTCTCCAGGGCTGAGATGAGGTCCTTACTTCTTGGAATCTCCATGTAACTCAGAAAGGCATGTGGCACATAGTAGGTTCTGAAAGAAATGTTTGTAATTTGTTATAAGTCTTATAAGTCAGTGTATTTTTTCTTATTTGCCTGTTATGCCAAAATATTAAACTTTTCTTGTGAGACTTTCAGGTGGCATTGCATGCTTTTGTGGAGTAAGACTTACTTTTCAATATAGAAAACACACACACACACGTGCATACACACACAGGAACACTAATCCAGGCATAGAAATGCAGACCTTCCCTTCTCTTCTGCTTGGATTAAAGAAAATCTGATGTGGTGGTATTTTTACATTCTTCTTTTATCCCCCATCAGTCAACAGCTTTCCCTGCAGCCCACACTTACTTTTTGACAGTTTGCATTTTCATTTTCCCCAGAACAACAAGTAAAATGATATTGGCTGGAAGGGTTGAAGCCAATCCTCTAACTCTTGAAGATTTTAATGGGAAATTTCCAGAACATCCTGTCTGTCTTCAGTGGCATTGGCATTCGGTCTAACACCCTAATGTGACTGAGAAACTGATTTCCTGGCAAAGGCACAGAGATGGGGCAGCCCTGCAGAACAGGGAAGGTGGGGGATACAGGGAGCAGCACATGTGTGCTGCTCACCATCACTACTAGCGTGCAAATATTTCAGTGCAAGTCAAAAAGCCTTCCTTCCTGTGTGTGTGTGTGTGTGTGTGTGTGTGTGTGTGTGTGTGTGGTGTTAGAGATTGAATACAAGGCCTTATGTGTATTAGGCAAGTGCTCTACCACTGAACTATGTCCCCAGCTCCTGGAAATTACTTTAAAAACTCATAAGGACTGGAGTTGTAGTACAGGGTAGAGTGCTTGCCTAGCATTGAGGCCCTGAGCTTAATCTTTAGCACCAAACCAGACCAAACCAACAACAAAAAACCCACAGCCCATAGCTTACAATAATGAGACACTTTCTTTTTTAAAAGAATCTACATTTTCTTAAACATTTCATCACACTCTTTAAACAGCTTTGTTGAGGTATAGTTGACATTGTTAAACCCAAACTCTCAAGACTGAGAAATCTCTGAGTACCAGCCACAGGGCTAGGCAGCAGATGGAGAAGATCCACTGGACCTAGAGCTAAGTGTTTTTATGGACTTTGGGGAAGGATGACTCCCTTGACATTGAACCTAATGTTGGCTAGAGGTAAGAGAGGTCAAGTGAGTGAATGATTTGTAGGAAGACGGGCCCTGAGGCCCTGGGGGCAGGCAGTGATGGGCAGTAAGGTTTCAGTATACATTCAAGAAGGCAAAATGGCCTTTCATTTTTTTTCTAGCCTGTTTTTAAATTAATTCCTCCCTCCCATCCTCAAGCCTTTTAAAATTAAATTTAGGACTTATCAAAGTGTTCCTTTTATTATCCACTGCTCCCTTCCACCCCCTTTTTTTTTGTGGTGCTGGGAATCAAACCCAGGGCCTCACACCTTTGAGGCCAGCGCTCCACCACAGTCACCAGCTCAATAGCTCCCCCTTTTTTTTCAGAGGAACTCTTCCTTTATTTTTACCATGTTCAATTAGCCCTTTACATTCAGAGACATCCCTAAGGATTGTTCCTAGGAGATTCCAGAGGACACTTTATTTCTTGCTTGGACAACTTACTTGGGTTTTTTTTTTTTGTTTTGTTTTGAGAAAGGGTCTTGCTTTGTTGCCCAGGCTGGCTTTGAACTCCTGGGCTTATGTGATTCTCCACTAGGCCCGCTGAGTAGCTGGAACCATGGGTGTTTGCCACAGGTGTTAGGCAGTCCCCTTACCTGAGTTTTGTAAAATGAGGACCCCATGCTCTTGGCCCTAGAGATTGGCTCATCAGAGAAACCCAGCTCCTCCTGCTCTGGACCCTCCTGTGTCTTCTTCTTCCCCACCCGCCCTTCCCCTCAGATTGCTAACTTGAGCCTATGAGCTCAGTTACTCAGGAGGCTGAGGTGGAAGGATGATAAGTTTGAGGCCAGCCTGAGCAACTTAGTGAGACCCTGTCTCAAAATTTAAAAAATTTACAAAGGATTGGGAAGTAGCACTTGCCTAGCATAAGTGAGCCCCTGAATTCAATCCCCAGTACTGAGGGGGGAAAAAAAATCCTAACATGAGAGCAAATCATGGTCTGAAAATATTTGAGCTCTCTTTCCTAGTAAGGGAATGTTGAAACCACAGGAGACAGCTTTTGCATGACCTATACACATTTAAATCACTGTTTCTGATAAGATCTAATTGTCTTCTGTAAAAGATAAATTCCTCAAAACAACTGAAGAATAGATACTAAGTCTTCATAAATGTAGACATAAAATAATTTGTAGGATTGTTTATTCTTATGTATTTATTTATGTAGTGGGGTTTGGACAATCTCCTGATTATTACTTTCAACATCATAAGCTGATTTGAGGGCCTTGTGGTTAAGGCCTTGTCTTTGAAAACGCTTATGTTTGGAAACTTTTCATGGAGTAACTGAATTAGCTAGAGAATTTGCTAAATCTCTTTGTCTCAACTCAACTGAAAAATCTTCTTGCCACTGAAGAATTTCACTCTGATCTACAAATGTGTCTGACAGTGTCAACCGGGACAGTTGCTTGTGGAGGAGGGACTGAGGTTGAGCCTGGTGCCTGACAGCTCAGAGAGTGGCAAGATAAGTGCAGCCTCCGTGGCTCTGAATCAGTGTCCTCCTTTGGGCTCTGCCCACAGCAGAACCTTAGGACAGGATTTCAGTGCCTGGAGTTCAAGAAGTGATCGCTGTACCACCTGAGAGGGGCCTGGGGAAGGGAGACAGGGCTGGAAGGAAAGGCAGCTCGGGGTGGAGGGCTACTCGCCACTCTGGGCAACTAGTGCTGCACCCCCAGGAGCTCTTCTGAGAAGCACACCCCTCTGAAATGTCTCAGGGATAAGCAAGGAGGCTTGAGGCATACCCTGTGTCCAGGGAAAGCCCTCAGGCAGAGAAACCCAGAGATACTGGGACAGGAAGCCATCAGAGCTGTCAGTATGCAAAACTGGTCAAGGAAGTTGCTGAGAAGGAGAGGGGATATGAGGGTGGCCCTGGGATCCACAATCAGACTCTCTGGATGTGGGCTTTGAATTTGTATTTTTGACCCCAAATGATAGTAATCATAAGTTTGAAAATCATTGCTCTGAAAGGTGATCTGAACTGGCCCCCCATGTTCTGTCACCCTTACCTCCAGAGAATCCTAAGTCTTCTTTGAACCAGGGCTTTAAGCATGCAGGCAAGTGCTCCACCACAGGCCTATGTCCATATCTCCCAAGTCATTACTATGGCATGAAGATCCCTCAGAGTCTCTCCTCTTCCTAACTCTGAAGTTTCATCCCTTGCTCTACATTTTCCTCTCTGAACTGTGTTTCCAGCCATCACATGACTTGCAGTTACCCGAAGACTGGGCTTTTTATGTCTCTGCCTCATGCTCAGAATGTTTGAACTGCCATTAATGCAAAACTTGACTGAGTAGCTAAAAAAAATAAGGAACTGTTTTTCTAACACAGCAAGAAGTCTAGAATTGAGCAGGGGTAGATATTGTATCTGTGGCTTAATAATGTTAGGGTGGGTGTCTGATTCTTGCAGGTTTCCTTCCTGGTTGCAAGGGGCTGCCTTAGCTCCAGATAACACATTTGTATTCAAGTTGGGAAGGGACAGCACCACCTAAACACAAGCTTTCCCAGAAGACCCAGCAGACTTTTCTTAACACCTCATTGACCAGAACTATGCCACGTGTCAGCCCTGTCAGCAAGGGAGGGGAGTAAATATTTAGCATCCAGGCTGCTTTATGGAGGGTTGGGAGAAGCAGAGGCATACCCTGTGTCTGGAGAGTTGGAAATGGGGCAGGTTAGACCCAATTTAACTTTAACACCCATTTCCCCCTATTATGTTATTCTGAAAATTATCAAAATTTTGGAAAGATAGTATATCTACTGCCTAGATTTTACAATTGACGTTTTGCTGTATTTGATTTAACATATTTCTGTGCATCTCTGCCTCCATCTACCCATCCATCTTTTTTATTTTCTCTTTTCCAGGGCTAGGGGTTGAACCCGGACCTTGTGTACGGCAGGCAAGCACTCTACCTCTTAACTAAACATCAATCCCATCTTATTTATTTTTAATTTTTAAAGAGAGAGAGAGAGAGAGAGAGAGAGAGAGAGAGAGAATTTTTTTAATATTTATTCTTTTAGTTTTTGGCGGACACAACATCTTTGTTTGTATGTGGTGCTAAGGATCGAATCCGGGCCGCACACATGCCAGGCGAGAGCACTACCGCTTGAGCCACATCCCTAGCCCCCCATCTTATTTTTTGATGCAATTCAAATGAAGGCTTTAGAAACCCTCCCTCTAAACACCTATTATATATCATTCTCTATCATCCAACATGTACTTAGAGCCTTTTTAGGGGACATTTACAAACAATGAACTGTGCATATCTTATGTGTACCATTTGATGAGTTTTGACAAATACGTATACCTGTGCAATCAAACCTCTATCACAATAAATGACCTTACTGTCAAAGCAGGCAGTTTGTTCAGGTTGTTTTTGTCCTTTTTGTTTTGGTACAGGGAATTGAACCCAGGGGTACTCCACTGAGGTACGTCCCCAGCCAATTTTATTTTTTTATTTTTGAAACAGGGTCTCAGTAAATTGCTGAGGCTAGCCTTGAACTTGAGATCCTCCTGTCTCAGCTTCCTAAATTGATGGGATTATAGACATGAGTCACAGTGTCTGGCCCTCAGGTGCCTTTTTTAGCATGAAAACTTGCCAACATCTCCCCAACAGGCAAACCTCGTTCTACATTTCTTCATAGAAGATTAGTTCTGCTTGTTCTGGAACTTCATATAAATAGCCTTTTTGTGTGAAGCCTAAGATACTTTGAGATGCTTTTTAGCATTGACTTCTTTGAATATCTTTTGTGCACAGACTTCTGAAATACCAATGGTAACTTTTTTTTTTCTTGTTTACCTATTCATCTTTCCCTTGTAAGTCTGTGATTCCTTCAAGGGCAAATACCTTTTCTGTTCATCTTTGTATTCTTAGCACAACTCCTATGGACACTTAATAAGTGTCTATTCGATGACTTAATGAAGGAATGGGATAAAGTTACCAAATCATAGTAGGTTAGCAGGAAATTTTAATTCATTTTCCCTTCTTTTGTGTAGCCCTTCTCCCACTTCCTTGGGGTCAGCTGCGTGGGCCTCTATTTTTCACTGCTAGCTGGTGCCCATGTTGGTGGCCTGGCTGTATCTTAGTCATTGTCAAGCCAAATGCTTAGCACAGCACTTGGCACAGGAGCCCATGGGAGGATTTTAGGCAGGGGTCAGACTTGGCCTGTTTGTTCCTCTACAAGGAAGATGACTTTGGCTGCAGTAAGAGAAGTGGAAGAAAGGGGGTTCAGGATGGAAGCAGGAGAGGACAGCAAACCCAGAGGCAAAAGCAGACATAGGAGAGATTAACCAGGGGAAGAAAGAACTCTGGCCCACAAGCCCAATACACCTGAATCCTCTACTTCAACAAGCAGAGGAGCAGATGTCCCAGCAGGCTGTACTTCTGCTGTCCTTACCAACTTCTTGACCTGAAGTACAAGTCAGGAGAAATAAATAGTCCAGGGCCCCCCTAAAGGATATGTCTAGGCTAGACGTACTATTATTCTCAAACACAAGGCCTTGTGTTTTGTGGTCTCATGCATGTGAGGCTGAGCTACTTCCCAGCCCTGAGTCAGCAGCTTTATTTGCAACCAAGAATCAAGTGGTAACAGTTGGGCGCAAGGGTACACACCTGAAATCTCAGCTACTGGGGAAGCTAAGGAAGGAGGATCACAAGTTTGAAGACAGCCTTAGCAATATGGGGGATCCTGTCTCAAAATTACAGAAGTAATATGTGCTAAGATGGAGCTCAGTGGTACAGTGTCCCTGAGTTCAATCCCCAACACTGGAAGAATAAAAACAAAAGTGGACTTTCACTCATTAAGCAGGGAGGAAGTTCAAAGATGATGAAATATCTGCTGCATTGTAAAAAAAAAAAAAAATCATGATTCTGTTGAAGAGTATGTGGAAGACCTGGGCAAAGTGGTGCCAGCCTGTAATCCTAGAGGCTCAGGAGGCTTTGGCAGGAAGATGGTGAGTTCAAAGCCAGCCTCAGCTTTGGTGAGAGGCCAAGTAACTCAGAGAGTCCAGTCTCTAAATAAAATACAAAAAGTGGTAGGTATGTGGTTGAGCGACCCCCTCCCCCACACAAAATAAAAGAGTATGAGGAAAAATTCATAATTAGTAAAATGAAGACAAAGTAAATAAAAAGTTGGGAGAATTGCCAAGTCCAGGAAAAACACAAAGTGCAACAAGAAAAGACATACAACTGAGGTGCACTGAGTGGACACCACTGTGCATGGTAAAACTGCTGCTATTTCATACAGATTCTGGATTCCAGTTTGTACCCCTGGCACTTCTGTGCCAGGATCTCAGCCTTGCAGTGTGTTAATGCTGCCACTCCAGAGCCAAGGATAGATCACCCTCCTCAGCCCTGTTCACTGTCTTAATGTAACACAGACACATCTCATCAATTGGGTCAAGCTACAAGTCCTGGCTATAAGAGAGACCAAAATTTTGCAGTTCCCATGGTGGGTAGGTATTTGCTATGGATAAAGTCTATTCCAAACTTATGTGCTGAATTCCTGGTACTCTGTGGTGATATTAAGTGGTGTGGCCTAAACTGGGAGCAATGGCACATGCCTCTAATCCCAGCTACTCTGGAAGCAGAGGCAGGAGGGTCACATTTTGAGGCCAGTCTCGGCAACTTAGTGAGACCCTCTCTCAAAATATAAAGGGTTGGAGATTTAGCTCAGTGCTAGAGTGCTCCTGAGTTCAACCTCCAATACCCCCAACAAAAAGGAGGTGAGTCCTGGTGTGAGGCCCTTAAGTCATGGTGGGGCTGCCTTGAAGGGAATGCTGTTCTCCTGGAGTGAGTTCTCAGGAAAGAGTTGTTACAAAATATGATCACAGCGCCTCCCCCTCATGGTGGCTTGCAGCTTTCTGATGTGCCCTCTCCCTCTTACATGCACTTCTTCCATGATGCCATCTGCCATTAGTCCCTCACCAGAGGTTAAACTGATGGGGCTGTCCCATCTTGAATTTTCAAGTTCTAAAACTGTGAACTCAATAAACCTCTTTGCTTCATAAGTATCTGGGTCCATGTATCTAGTTATAAATACAGCCTACTGTAGTGTTATTGTTTCTGCCTTCTCCCAAGACTATTCAACATACTAATAGCTGAACTATGCATGGAAAGCCATTTAACAGCTGGGCCTAATGAGAATTAGAGAAACTGCATCCACTTCTTTCCTCATTTACTCTCTGATGTTAGTAGAGAACATCCATCTGAGGCTTCCTTGCAAAGAGATGCAAAGAGCGTTGGAATTTTTGAAAATGCACATCTAACTGGGCACAGTGGTGCACACTTGTAATTCAGCAACTCAGGAGGCTGAGAAGGGTGGAATGCAAGTTTGAGGTCAGCCTGGGCAATTCAGTGAGACCCTGTCTCAAAAATAAAATAAAAAAGGCTGGGGGATGTGGCTCAGAGGTAAAACAACCTGATTCAATCCTCAGAATCAATCAATCAATCCTCCCCCCCTCACTCTCTCTCTCTCTCTCTCTCTCTCTCTCTCACACACACACACACACACACACACAGGAAGAAAGAAAGGAAAGAAAAGAAAATTCACATCTAAACCTGTATCTAATGTACTATTTTACTTAAATGATGAAAGAATTCTGAGTTTGAAATTCATTTTCCTTGGAATTTGAAACATCTATCCATTTTCGTATAGCTTTTAGTGTTTCTTTTGCTTTTGAAAAAGTCCATGGTAAATCTGTTCTTTGATCAGTATGCAGCATTTTTCCATCTGGTGAGGTTACTTCTACTTCTGGAGGTATTTTGTTTCATTTTGTTTTTCGAGAAAGGGTCTCACTACATTGCTCATGCTGGTCTTAAACTCTCCAGCTTAAGTCATCCTCCTGCCTCAGCCTCCTAATTAATTGGGATCACAGGAGCATGACTGGCATGAGTCAAATGCCAAAGGCTGCAGCTCACTAACTGGCTCTGGAGCTCCTCAGTACAAACCCATTCCAGGCAGCTGCATCCTTCTCTTTAGAATTTGCCTAAAGTCTAGTCTACATCCTCACTTGTTTGCCGAAGTTTGGGTCATTTTCTTCTTTTGGGACTGCTATTCCTATGAAGAAGACCTTTTTTGGCTAGAGTGTCAGGGAGATTGGACCTTCTCCAAATTATTAACTGCAAAAACATTTCTCCTCCCTTCCCCCAAACACTGCTTTCTTCCCCAACTTACCTCTCCAGAATGAGCCATGAAAGACCACTAGCAAATTCCCTGCTGCCTGGCAGCTCAAATGTGCTTTGGTGGCACTGAGCATCATCCCACTCTTGCCTGACTCTGAGCTGCTTATTTGTTGGGAAAAAGGAAAAAAAAACATACAATGTAAAACAATCTCAGAAACCTCCAGTGCAAGCTCTTATAGGACTTTAGCCTAACTGCAACTTCTTCACCCCTGTTTCCCTTCCTGCATGCCACTCCCATCTTGAATGACTGGCCCTTCTCATGGCCTTTGCCAGTGCCATCCACTGCTAACTTTGGTGGTACTAAAGCATATCACAGGAGTATTTCCAGACCCTGGAACAGGGTCATACGGATGACTCAGATGAATTTTTAGAGTTGTTTGTTAATTTTATTTATTTTTTGAGAGGAAACTAATTGATCAGAGCCATACCTGGGTTCTAATTCAGGCTGATAGCTGCAGAAAGTAGATTGAGAAACTTGAGAATTTGACTGACCATGTGGATCTGTTTTCAAAGCCCAATCTAAAGGAAAATTCATTCCTGTTGGGCTGGAGATGAAATGAAAGGATGTGAGGGAGCGGTCATCTGCTCACTGAATTTGTGGTGTTACTTCCTCCACCTTGGAAACTTCTGGAAATACTCTGATCACAAAGAGTAGAAAGAAACAGAGAAAGAAAGAAAAGACCTGACAAAACACCAGAGCTCCAACCCAACTGGGTGAATTCCAGAAGAAGAATCTGTCCCTTCTCCCAACCCTGGCCCTGGGCACAGCTACCTGCACAGTCAGCCTGGACCCTAGCAGGTGTGCTAGGGAGGGCTTCTTAAGAACAAGAAACCTAAAACAGAGCTTTTCTATGAGATGCAAGCAGAACCTTAGAAACCTATTGGAAGAGGCATGTGCTAAACCAGCATATTTCCCAGGGGCCAAGCTAGAGCCTTCTGGGCTGCCAGCCCAGTTCCTGGAAGGATGCTCTAGGGACCCTGCTGCAAGAGCAGAGGAAAGTGGGTGTGGATGATCCCTTCCCTCAGCACTGAGGGAGGATATCTAGGACTTCCCAAGACATTTCTGGGTGAGGAATTGGAGGCCAGTACTAAGGGATAAGGAACAAATAACTCCCACTGCTGATCAACAAAGAGAGAGAGAAATGTTGGAGATACCCAAATGTGGAGAGCGGTGACACTGAATGGGAGAGCAGTGTCTGAGATTGGGGTCTCTAATGACCTCATGGCTGTTGCACACCTGGTGCCTGGGAATGTTCCTGTGCAACGGCACAGGATGCTTAGCTGCTGTGGCAATGCCCTGTATGAGGAGGCTCTGTGCAAAAGTCTTATTGGCCTCAACCTTAAACTCAGGCACATAGCTCCTGGGCATAGAGGAACTCTCCTGCTAGACAACCACAAAATTTCATTTCTGAGGTTGCCCATTTAACTGTCACTTTAAACAATGGACTTTCTTGAGCACTGCACAAAACCCTTAACATGGCACATTGCAACTGTGGATTGCAACTGTGGAAAAGCTGCAAAGATGTTTCTAGCCCAGTTACTGTCTGAGTACAAAGAATAAGGCTTGTGTACTCTTTAACCTGAAAATTAGACATATATAAATAAAGACTGCTGGCTAACTCTTTAAATCTGCTTCTCCATCAGAGAGAAGCACTCCAACTGATCCCAGCAATTAATCTTCAAAATCTGCATGCGTGAGTATTTTATTTTCTATTCCCCATTGCCCCTGGCCAGATCCTGCAAGAATAGCACATTGGCCATGGCACCAAAACACATAAGAATGGGCATAGGGAAATGAGAGGGATCACAGGAACATGCTTTTAGAACAGGAAGGACACGGCAAAATATGTGATGGAACAAAGAAAAGGAAGAGACAAAGAAGGCAAGAAAATAATTCATCCTCAAGAATTCAGGTCAGGAAATGAGGAGCCAGGGAAGAAATCATAAGAGGGTGTTCAGGGGAAAGACACCTCCTGGCAGGGAGCTGGCCCCAGTTTCTGGACCAGGTCTGCCCTTCTCTAACCCCACCAGGTTCAAGGGCAGAGTTTAGTAGGCAATGCTAGTGAGGTACTGAGCAGAGCAGGCTAGGTCCAGAATTGAGGTAGGGGAGGGGATGACCCATGCAGAACTGCTTGGTCCCTCTTGTCCCAAACAAGGCATCCTTGTCTGGAGACTACTGAGGACCTGGCTCATCCCATCAAGGGCAGTGGTCAAGACTCTGGGGATTCCATCACCTGGTAGGCAAAAAGGATGTGATCAGAGTAGGAGAGGAGAACACTGCACCTGTCCAGACAGAAAATCACAGTGTGGTGGCAATCTCCTGCCTCCAGTTGTGACCTCCTGCACCCGTTGGTCTCCTCAGTGGGGTTGTGTCCACTCCGGGGGATGCAACAACCTCCCCCAGACCCCACACAGCAGATCTCCACGTTCTCCCGTTCCAGGTTGAAAAAGCCTAACATTGGGCATTATGTGGAAGAGGGTGCTGGGAAGCCACAGAGACCCTCACAGTTGTGATTTCTACCAAGTGTTGGAGCCTGAGGCTGGGTTTGGTCTCCTTGGATATGCTTGCACACAGTAGGTGGGTCCTGGAGAGACCAGAGGTTGCCAAAATTAGTGTTGGGATGGAGACCACAGGGCCTGAGGGCAGGCCTGCAGGGAGAGGTGCAAGCAAGTAAGAGGGCTTTGGAGGAAGGACATGGCGCAGGATAGGTGGCCCAGGGCAGGTGTCCTGGGGCAGGGGTGGGACCAGAGCCCACCCACTTTTGGTGTCACCAGCAAATGCTCACACCCTCAACTAAGCAAAGTGCTGACCAAACAAAGTAACTCAGTCTTCCAAGACCCCAGTTGCTCAGGGCCGGGCCTTTGGAGTTCTTTATTCAAATCCCAATACCCAGAGCAGGAGCAGGACCTGGGATTCAATGCACAATGATCCTAATCTTGGTCTTAGTGCCTTTAAACCAGTGGAGAGAAGGTGCCATTTGCAAAGTGTGTGAAGGCTGGTGATCTGCCAAGGCTCTTTTATGTTCAAACTTTATGGATAATTATATATATATATATATATATATATATATATATATATATATATATATATATATATAATTTCCATAAGAAAATTTACTAAAATAGTGCCTGAAACATAAAAAAATAGTTATTTTTTAAATTATAAGTTTAAATTCCACCCCCATGGTACCTTCCATCATACTCACATCATCTCTGCCATCCTGTTTTAAATTACAGGCAGCATCCGGGCAGTGCTTTCCTTCCAGGGACTTCAATGATTCTATGTAGAGTCAACTTTGCACTTTTCCTTCTACCACCTCCACCTTCCCATTCCCAATGTATGGGATTCTCTCCAACTGTCCTAAATGTTCTCCAGTATTGTGCATCTTCAAGTGCAAAATCTCAATAGTTCCCTACTACCTACCTACCACAGGATTAGGGGATCCTTCTCCATCCAGAGAAAATGGCCACAAGGAAGCTCCCACCAAAGCCACAAAGTTTGAAGGAGAAGATGAAGTTTAACCTGTTCTTTGAGGGAAGGGTAAGAATGAAACAGGCAGAAATTAAGAGAAAAAGGCAAAGTAAATGTCATGAGAAAAAGGGCAGTGTATTCCACATCACTTCATGGGTATTGACAAGTAAAAAAGAAATAGGAATACTGATTATAGCCAACTAAAGGGAATGTGGAAAAAGGAATGAGTGAAAAGAGAGGGAGAGAAACACAGGATACAGAAAAAAGAAATTTACGTAGATACAAAGGGAGGATGGGTGACTAAAAATGCCAAATGAAATTAGAAAAGTGGACAAGAAAAAACAAGATATATACATAAACAAGGATCTTCCCAATTGTTTTTATGTTGTTTTTTCTGCAGAAATGGGGATTGAATCAAGGAGTGCTCTACCACTTAGCTACATCTCCAACCTTTGTTATTGTTGTTATTGTTGTTTTACATTGAGACAGGGTCTTGCTAAATTGCAGAGGCTGGCCTCAAACTTCCGATTCTCCTGTCTTAGTTTCCTGAATCACTGTGATAACAAGCATGCACCTCCATACCCAATAGAATCGCCACCTTGTTTGAAAAATTTTAAATGAGCAGAAGTACTCCTTAATGTTTAGCTTACCAGATAATGACATCAAGGTGCACAGCCGGTAGGCAGATTTGAGATTTTCCAACTCCAGATTAAAATATCAATAAAACTAAAATACCTGATATTGCAGATGAAAGAGTCCTTTGTTCCTTCTGACTTAACAATACCCTATCACCCACTACTTCCTCACCAAGGCTTAGCTCCAGGAATTGCTCCAGCAAACAGCAGGTTTTCCCCCCTCACCCTATTTCCCAAAGGACTCACCAGCACTCTAAGCTCAATCATCTCCTATGCTGAACATGATTACACCTTTTCACAAGAGCATCACTTTCCAGATAACTGCAAATCTCTGACAACCATGACTGCTTCGTGTGTCATTTGTCTCTCTAAAGGAAGTTAGGGTACTAGTAAAGCAAAATGAGCTCTCTAAAATACTTGCTAAATGAGATCACCTCAGTTCTTCAAACCTGATCCTAGGTAGAGGCCTATTGATATGATTACACTATGATGCATCCTTCTCCATAACTGAGAATCTTCAAATACTTATTGACTAAGAGTAGGAACAGCAGTTATGATAAACCATCCATTCAGTGCTATAAGTGATAAAGGACATAGAGCAGGTTTTATATGGGACAATCACTAAGTATCAGGTGATTCTGAATTATTTCAATGATATTAAGATTGTGGAAATTGTGCCTAAAATAATTGAGGTTTGTTATACATGATGAAAATTCAAATTATTTAATTAAAACAACTTTAGAAAACACATTACTGCATATTAGCTCAATTTAAAATTTGTTAAGTTTGATTACTGAAGACATTTTTGTATATATGTAAGCACTTGATCAATTACACTGATGCATAATTATTAAAAATACTAGGGATGAGTTAACAGAAAAAAACAGGTTCTTCGGTTTCAAATCAAATCATACCTGACATACAAGAAAAAGACAGTTTATGTTGATGCTAAAATGGAAAAGACTATGAATCTTTCATAATAAAGGTGGTGACAATCCCAGCTTACACTTGTTATTAACCATGTGTCAAGCACTATTGACTGAGAATTAACCTGTTTTCTTATCTGCAATATGGTATATTATATATCTCATAAGGTTGTGTGAGGATTAAACCAGAAATGCAAAACTTCAGGAGTTGCAATAGATAAGTGATCAATAAATGGTTCCTATTGTTACATTTGGAACAGTGCAATCAGGTACCCAGGTTTATTGAGACCACCACGAATAAGAATGAGGCTGGTAGAGTGAGAAGCTTCAAGGAAAAGACCCACTAGTTCTGCAGGGAACAAGAGTGTATTTGACCTTATGACCTTAGGGCTTTGTTATTAAGAGCCCACATTCTTAAATCATAGGTATTAGATATGAAATTCAATTTTAGAGTCAAATAAAAATGTGACCTTGACTTTGAAAGAAAAATAGAAAGTACCTTGGGCTATGGTGAATGAGGAAACCCAAGTTCCAACTTAAGGTAGCTATTACTACTATGCCCTTATTCTGAAGCTTGGTGAGTTGCAAATGATGGCATGGCCAATATCTTCTTTGACCAGAGTGTTATGAGACTTCTCAAAAAAAAACTTAAATACTAGTCTGGAGGCCAGAGCACAGAAATAGATAAGAGAAATAGGGAGAGGATGATGTACCCAAGGTCCCTTAGAGCAACGCAACAACAGAAACCAGGAATGAGTTGTATACATAACCAGGGAATCTGCTTTGGTGGTCACTGGATGCAGAGCTTCCATCAGAGAGATGATAAGTGAAGTGGGCTTAAGTAGCTGTGGCTAATTTAACTAGATGTAGAACATTATGTCTTCAAAATGTAATGAAAGGTTTGGAGCATATAATGTGGAAAAAGGAGATTCAGATAACATAACCTTATAAAGGACTAATCATTCTGTGAGTTTTACTCACCAAAGATGGCTATTTATCTTCACAATAAAGAGTCATGCTGCATCTTAAAAACAAAAAGAACTATTAATTAAGGATGATAACCATCCATAACAGCAATCCTTAAAATAAATTTTTAAAGTTAGAAGAGCATTTTCACATGAATAATGATAGCTCCTTAAAATCCCCCTACTACAATGTGGCCACAAGAAGCCTCAATTTTTTTTTTAATTTATCATTTTAAGAATTATATACAGCAGAATCAAATGGAAGTTGTTAGAAAAATTAAAAAAAAGTACCTTGGTCTACGGTGAATGAGGAAACCCAAGTTCCAACTTAAGGCAGCTATTACTATGCTGTAGAACTGCCACAGGGATGGCTGGCCCAAGAAGGAAGCCTACAAATATTAAAAGAAGCTAGAGATCTGCATTTTTATTTAAAAGTATTATTTCAAAACCTAACCCCCATATAAATATTAAGCAGCTAAAAAAAAAACAAAAAACAAAACAAAAAACTCTTGGCAAGCCATTTTCCAAGACCCTGAGTTTATAAATTCTATGCCCAACCACACTAGCATTTTAATTGCATTCATAATCTTCTCAGGTCCTAATTTTTCCCTACAATTTTGCTTTCTGAAATTTGCCTCAGCTTATGGAACCAGAACAAATGAAGCATAAAAATGTTAAAAAAATACACTTTCTGTATTTTCATTTTCTTGACCCTATTGAGGAGAAATTCCCTAAACAGGCACTGGAGAGTAAATCAAAGTAGTACTATACGTAAAACTCAAACTCCTTAACAAAAATTTTATTTCAATTAAAATATTTCTATAACAACTTCTGATCAGAAATACATTAACTGAAAATAACTCACTTGTAATGAAAAGCAGACTGTTAAGGCTAGTAAATATTTTTTCTTTATTTCTTTTCTTTTCATTTTTTTTTCCTGGTACCAGGAATTGAATCCAAAGTACTCAACCACTGGGCCACATCCCCAGCCACCCCCCCCCATTTATAAATTTTGAGACAGCGTCTTGCTAAGTTGCAGAGGCTACCTTTGAAATTGTGATCCTCTCGATTCAGCCTCTTGAGCAGCTAGGATTACAGGTGTGTGCCACCCTGTGCAGCAATCCTTGCTTTTTACAAACCATTGTATCTTGTATTTTTAAAAGAATACTTGAACCTTTAGAATCCTTAGCCAAGGACAATGAAGGAAAACACTATCCTATGGTGTCTGATCGATGCTTTAATTTGGATTTAGCTCATCATCAGTGTAGTATGTTTGTTATATTCTCCTTAATACCTCTTCTGATGTTATACAGACAGTTTGACCAAATGAGTTAAAAATATCCTGAAGTAATATTTGACTGTATTTTATAAATTTACAATCACTAGTGCTTAACATATTGTTTATAATATTAACTATTTTACAGGTCCCCATCTAAAACAATCTACTGATGGAAAAAGCAAATGCTGCCAATGGTTACACTTCCTCTCCTCCACAGCTTCAACAGTG
Organism: Marmota monax; assembly: GCF_021218885.2. Taxonomy (NCBI): domain Eukaryota; kingdom Metazoa; phylum Chordata; class Mammalia; order Rodentia; family Sciuridae; genus Marmota; species Marmota monax. The sequence continues at coordinate 470,861 of NW_026693298.1, forward strand.
CCTGAAGACTCCTTCCACCAAGTTGTAGATTATATGCATACTAAACATTTTTCCCTTTCTTATTTTTGTTCTTATTTTTGATGACTCGAAAGTCACTGACCCTGTCTTCTGGGTTCTCTTTTTGGGATGTCCAACCCCACTTGCCTCCTTAACTGCCAATTTACTTCAGCCAGGATCCAGGAAAATACGTGAGTATTTGCCTGAGTATTGAAGATGCAGGTGTTCTAACAATCAATGCTTATCCTGGAGGCCCAAAGAAAGCTAGTATAGCAATAGCCGCATGGGTCAATTAAGGTATTTAGGCATTTGTTTCTCATCTGTCTCATGGGATAATGCTATCATTATCGAATTAAGTATGATAATGTATTTAAAGTGTGCAATGCACAGACAATAGAGAATAATGGTGCTATTGGCCAATACCGGTTATCCCACTCCTATCAGTGATACTACCACCAACAACAACCATTTAGCATCTAAATCAGAGGCAGCTATTTCCTACTTGAGCAGAAAGGACTTTAAATCGAAACACCACACAAGACACAGGAGTCTGTTTGAAATACTGCAACCCAGCACTATTAGGAGTTTGTAATAACCACCATAATAATTCATTTTATCACTTACAAAGTCCGAGGAGTCACAAAATCAAGGATCTTCTACATTGTGAATACACAATGGAAAAATGAGATGCAGAAAGAGAATGTGAGGAGGGGGCACGCATATTTTAAAATAACCCTATTTCCACTTAGCATGTGCAACAACAACAAAATAAATCCCAAACTCCAGCAGCACAAACGGATATTTCCTAAGGAAAACAAAAGGCTAGAAATTTTGCGGAAAGCTTAAGGAAAGTAAGTCTGGATGTCTGTAAAGGATCATTCTCAAACAAACGGCATGGGAACTAGTCAGATGCCACCCCACCCCATCATTCCCGAATCCCAATCTTGAAGCCCTGACAAAAAGTTGAGAGAGAATCCGACGCAGCACAGATCCTGTGGCACACCACAGCACTAGCAAAGAAACACGGGAACACAAGGCAGAAGCAGCTTACTATTCCCAGGTGGGAAAACTGGAGGAGGCACCCAGCTGGCCGCAGCCCCCTGGGGAGCTGGGTGTCGGGAGGAGTTGGGCGCAGCTCCACGACTGGGAGGCAACGTCCTGGGGAAAGGGAGGAGGTCCTGTGTGCGGGCTCATAGGGACCCCGGCAGTCGCAAGACAAACCCCCACACTCACAATTCTGCCATCCAGGCTCCTTCCTGCAGCTCCCTCCAGTTCTCCTTAGTCGCTCCACCCTGTGGGTCCACGGAACCCGCCAAGCAACAGCACCCACACTGTCAAGAAAACCTCTAGAGTGCGCCTGGACCACCTCACGTCCACCCTTGGGACAGAGCCGCGATCTGCCTTCTGCTTATGCGCACAGGGGTGCAGCGAGTGCACTCCAACAGCAGGATCCAGGTCCGAGCCAGGAGGGAACTAGATAGCGCGCTAACCCCAGTGCTCAGGACAGAAAGGCATTACCTTACCCCGCATACGGTGTGGCGCATCCAATCCGCGGAAAAGTCCGAAAGTGGGCGTGGGGCACTGCCTTACCCCGCCTGCGTCTGGCTGGTCCACCCCGCCAAAAGTCCGAAACTGGGCGTGGGGCGGTGCTTTACCCCGCCTCCGGTGCCCCGGGGGAAAGTCTGAAACTTGGCATGGGGGGGTGCCGCTGGTCCAACCCATGAAATGTCCCAACCTGGGCGTGGGGCGCTGCCTTACCCCGCCCCCTGGTGTGCGGCTGCTCCGACCCCCCCCCCCAAAAGTCCGAAGCTGGGCGTGAGGCACAGTAGGACCCGCCTTCACTGAAAAATGGCTGGCACCAGGGTTTTATCGCCAGATGGTTGGTATTTAACAATCGCTCAAGCTCATTGTTAAGATGATTCTTGCAATAAGTCTCTGTGTCCTCTTCTTCAATTCCTTGCATTTCCCAATGTCCCTCTTTGTTTTCATGTTTCATTGATTTTTTTTAAATATATTTTTTAGTTGTAGATAGGCACAATGTGTTCATTTGTTTATTTATTTATTTTTATGTGGTGCTGAGGATCGAACCCAGTGCCTCACTCATGCAAGGCAAGCCCTTTACCACCGAGCCACAACACCAGCCCTGTTTCATTGATTTTGTTGTAATTAAAGGGAGCAGATGTTGATAGCATTGATAATACTGATTGACCCTTCTGAGGGATAATAAAATGAGAAGGTGCAGAAGGAACATTATGGAGTACCCTTTCTGCTACCTAAAGCGTTGTCTTTGTCCCCATTGCCTATCCAATAAAGATGGCAGGGTTTGAGAAAAATGGGGAAAAAAAGAGTTTTATTGTTTTGCTAGCTAAGGAGAAACATGGCGGACTCCTGTCCCAGAGGGTGTGATTCTCTCTGCCTTGGGGAATACAGACAGGGCTGTTAAGAGGAAAAAGGAGGCTAGCATTCAAATGATGGGTAGATATAATTAGGAGGCATCTATTAGGTGTCCTTGACAGCTGTTGCTGGAATTCCTAGATTTGGGATAATGTAGGTTTTTATGGGTATTAGTTTTCATGTAAGCTACTAGTTTTCATGTAAGAACTGCTTCTGCTTTACTCCATAAGTTTTGCAACCTTGCAGTTTCACTTTCATTTATTTCCAAGTTCTTTGCAATATTTTTTAGTAGAATTTCCTCGTTGAACATGGAAACCTACATTGTAAAAGAAAAGCATTCTCAACCCAATAATCTACCCTTCTAACTTACAAAAAAGGAAAACGCAAACCAGAAATCTAAGGAAAACAAAGGAAGGAAATAATAAAGTGAGAACAGACATTAATAAAATACAAAATAGAACTTCAAAAAAAAAAAAAAAACCAGATAAAACCAAACATTTAAAAAAAAAAACCTTTTGAGAGGAACAATGAGTATCTAAATAATCAATATATCTAAGATGAAATCACTGGAAAAACACTGAGATAAATAAAAATAAAAATATGTAAATTACTAAGTTTAGAATGACTCATGACCAATGTTTCAGAAACACTCTACCACTGAGGGTGAAGGGTACCCCTTCACTTTGGTATTTTATTTTGAGACCAGGTATTACTTGAGACCACACTGGCCTCAAGTTTGTGATCCTCCTGCTTCAGACTCTCAATGAGGTGAGACTACAGGCATATACCCACGTGTCCTGGAAAACCAATGTTATTTTGATACCAACCACCCCAAAAGAAAACCTTTAATTATGGGGAAAATGGCTATCAACAAATTTGCTTTATAAATACTGTCTAAAAAAAATGGGGGTAGCAAGGCTGGGGATGTGGCTCAGTAATTAAGTACCCCTGGGTTCAATTCTTGGTAACAAAACACACAAAAAAAGCAAAAATAAAATAAAATGTTGAGTCACCATTGTATAAATGGAAGTTTAGTTCAGTACATACTGTACTCATAATACACTGTTGCAATGTTAAGATCTATCATTACTCCTAGACTAACATCTGGCTTTGTTTCAATTTTAGACTGGCTGACCCTGTCTCTGACCCAGGGAGAACACAAGGCAATGAACTGGCCCCTCAGCAGCTGTTAATTTGAAGGACAAGGTGTACTAAACACTTCTAAACCATAAAAATGTATTATAAATATAAATTTTCTCTCAGATAGCAGCAATTTGGCCAGATATATAGGGCAATGGGAACTGATATAGCATCAAAGCTAAGAGGGCAGGCTAAGGTTGGACAGACTTGGGTTAGATTTCAGCATTTTACTATTTCTGTGATCATGAGCACATTACCTAGTTGTTCTAGATACTGTGGTATCCTGTACAGAATCCTCTTCTAAAGGCTACACATCCTTCTTGCAGCTGCTGGGATTATCAGCCAGTGTTAGAATACACTAGGATTGTTCTTTTGGCATTAGAAAATTTCTTGCTGAAGGCTTTAGCATGCAGACATTGGCTATGGACCCAGGGGGAAGTTCTTAGTTCTGATCACTTAAAATACAAGCTCTACTTCCAGCAATAGGCAGGCAGCTTGAATATACTGATTTTCCATTGTATAGGGGCGATTGAAGCACAAATAAGTGTTCAAATTATTTTTTTCACCTAAAACAATTGATATAATTAATGCTATAACTTTTAAATTTGTTTCATCATTGACTGGATATAACATGCCAAAGATCAAGAGGATGAGCATGCAGAAAAAGGGATGCCTTCAGCCTTCACAGAAACAACACTGTATTTCACATTTACCTTTGCTTGTTTCAAGATACACCCAATGAACTATGAACCTCTAATAGCCATGGAGGGAAGAGGATTTCCAAAGCCCAGATACTAATGTAGCCTGATAAAATCTGGAGTACATCAAATTTGCAGAATACCTCAAGCATGACTTAAGATTTAAAGCCTCTTAAAGAAGCACTTCAAATTATGCCAAGTGGTGTATGCCCAATTGCACTGAGAATGTTTCAGTTCTTAAGGAGAAAGGGTATTAAGAGTTTCTGGCATGCCAAACAATAGATAATGTTTCATTCCTTTATATTATATAATGAGTATGTTTCATCACAGCCTTTCTCTGACTGTAATTCATGCATTCTTAAAAACTTATTAGAATACATTGAATCAGAGCACTGCAGACAACAAAAATAGAGACAACATTTGACAGCAAACCAAATAATGTTAGTTTTTGTTTTGTTTTGTTTTGTTTTTGTATTTTTCCTCCATGGCACATGTAAATAAAATGTCAGACACCCGTAAGTATTTATGTAAAATTATTCATAAAGGGAGGTGATGTCTCAGGCTCTGGTAAGTTACTACCACAGCGAATTAAATCACTGCTACATGTTGCCTGTGAAGGGTTGTTCCTTCCCTAACTGTCATGTCACATTAGAAAACATTTCAATTCATATTGTTCACCATTAAACATGAGACTCATGTAAATTGCCATAATTAAAATGCAGGTCTTTCACAGCAAAAATATTAAGGCTTTTCCATGGTCAACTTCATTTTTCTCCATGGGAAAAAGATATGAGAGTAAGATGTAGGATAATTGTCCTGGAAATTTGGAGGTTGGATCTTAGAGAATTATCAATCGATGAACAAGTCACATCTGTTGGATAAGGAGGGTGGAACATCACAATCTCCTAAAGAAGTTAGGAAAGACTATACAGGTTTCCCAATTATCTACAGAGCCACATAATAGAATGTTGATGTGAATTGAGGAGATGCTGGGGAGATGCAGAGGTGATACCTTGACTGCTTTCTCAATACTCGGAATTAGGGATTTTCCTTTTCATTTCCAATTTTGAAGTAGAGTAACAATGATCAATGCCATAGCCAAATGTAGCCTGTTACAGGATATGTTTTCAATAACTAGTCTTATTTTCAGTCTATTCAAAAACAATGTCCTAAGTATTGCCTTATTTGTTTTTATAGCAGGGATTGAACTCAGGGATCCTTAAGTTCATTGTCCTACTATCTTAATATTACCAAAATTTTGAGGTAAAGTGAGAATTTAGTGTCAGTATTTGAAAAGTCAACTCTGTGTCCTTAAAATTAGTATTTAATTTGTAATTTAAAAAATAACAGTTCTAACATTACTGGAACCCAAATCATACTGATTAAAAATGTACAAATGAAAATTGTATATATATATGATATAAAAATAATTTATGTTCAATTTCCAAAGTTATTGGGAATTTTAGAGAGTGTTAATTCGCTTGCTTCTGGGCTAATAATGTTTTTCTCCAAATACAACAAAAGAAAAAGTCCCCCTTGCTTTTTTCCAACTCTTTAAAATACATTTATTTATTTGTTTATTTATTTACTTATCAATTATGTGGTGCTGAGGATTCAACCCAGGGCCTCAAGTGTGCTAGGAGAGTGCTCGACCACTGAGTCACAACCACAGCACCCTCCTTTACTTTTAAACTTCCAGTAAAATGGTACAAAATTTAACCAAGGAATACAGGGACAAATCTTCCTGTCTTAGACATACAATTTTGAGATCAGGATTTCATTGAGACTATAACTTTCAGAGATACTTTATCCACAACAAAAGTGTTTTATATATAACAGAACAAATGAAAGTTATAGTTCCTAGTAAGGGAAATTAATTCTAAATATTTTAAGCAGTAATGAAATGTATCAAATGTTATTGGTAGCACAAGAGTCTTCAGGAGGAGCAGACCATCAGTTTTGAAAGTCATAAGGCCCAGAGATATGTGAAATGCTACCAGAAGATGGGTCCCAGTGGAGTCACCAAATGACATCATCACGGCAGCTCACGGCTGACCCAGAAAGTTTTTGGAAGCTTGTCTTTGTTCTGAGGTGTTGCATGAGTGTGTCTTATTAGAATACCCTGTGTCACTCACTGGTTCCAACTTAAGTGGGAGGTAGGAGAAGGTGTCTGACTCTGTCACAGGAAGGCCTGGAATCAAAAGTTGGAGAATTTCCCAGCACAGGAAGAGTGTTCAAAAAAGGCAGGTAACCCCAGTAGGTTAACAATCTACCCCAGGGGGACTTGAATCAAGTGACTTTCCTCCTGACATCCCTATACCCTTTCCTTCTCTCTAAGAAGTGTAATGCCTGGTAACACTGAGATGATTTACCTCCAACAACTTAAGAATTTTTTAGAGTTCAATCACCTTTACAATTCTAGGTCAATTTTTAGACAGTGATTTAATAGGACAGAGCAAAGCCCATTTAGCTGCAGAAGAAGAAATTAAAAACTTCAGGTATTCCAGACCTTTTAAGTGGAATTTATGCTCTTCTGCATCTGCCCCCACCTCACTTTTTTTCCAAAAGAGTTTTGCTTTTCTTCTTTTTATTTTTACTTAAGGGAGTGATAATGGTCTACTAATAGTAATCTTTCAGATCTCTTGTCAATTGATATTTCCATAATTCACAAAAAACTTTTAAAAGAAAAATATAAGTGAGTGAAGGAACACTGAATTAGGTTAATATGCTTGTAAAAGTTATTTGAAAAAGTAAATGATAACAATTCTTGTTATTATAATACACAATAGAAATTATTAAAGCACAATAAAATGGATTTATTAACCAAATCATCAGAAATTCAGAGATACTATGAATTGTATACAGTTGTATATGACAAATGAACTAGAAATTTGATGGCCTTAGTTTGGGTTCCCCACTGACAGACAAGGATTCAAATAAGAGCAAGAAGACAAGAGACAAGAAAGGTGTAGAGAGCAATGACAGAGAGTGGGAGAGCAGTGACTGAGATTGGGGGTCTCTAATGACTTCATGTCTGTGGCATGTCTGCTGCCTGGTGATGGCCCACCCAGAGAGGCTCTGTGCAAGAGTCCTATCAGCTTTGACCTTATTCTCAGGTGCATAACTCCTAGGGATAGAGGAATTCTGAGCATGCAGGACAACCACAATATCTCACCAGTACTGCTACTCCTGAGCATGCCTGCTTAACAGTAACTTTAGACACTGGGCTTCTTGACTGCTGTCCAAAGCTCCTAATGTTGAACATTGCAACTGTGGTAAAGCTACATGGATGGTTCTTGTCCTGTAACTTTCTTGAGCACAAAGCATAATGCTTCTATAGTCTTTAACTTGATGAAGAGACATATATAAATAAAACTTGCTGGAAAAGCCATTTAGATATTGCTTCTTCATCAGAGAGAGGCACTCCACATTAACCCACTTATTTTTCTAAGCAGTTGAATTCACAATAGCTAAGCTATGGAACCAACCAAGATGTACTTCAATAGATGAATGGATAAAGAAAATGTATTACATATATATGATGGAATATTATCCATAAATAAGAATTAAATTATGACGTTTGCCAGTAAATGAATGGAACTGGAGACCATCATGCTAAGTAATAAGCCAACTCTAAAAAGCCAAAGGCTGAATGCTCTACCTTATATGCAGATACTGACTCACAATAGGTGGCATGGAGGAGTGGAGGTCCACAGTATTGGACAGGGGGAAATGGGGAAAGAGTTGGGGATGGGAATGGGAAATACAGTATAATGAATCAGACATAATTTTCCTACGTTCATATATGAATCCATGGCCAGTGTAACTCTACATCATATAGAACCACAAAAATGGGAATTTGTACTCCATGTATATATGATATGTCAAAATGCATTCTACTATCATATATAACTAAAAAGAACAAATTTTAAAAAAATAAAAATCTTGCATTCTATGCTTGGTTAAGATTTCTCAAGGGGTTAATCTTCAACACTGGGGGAACTTGGAAATGTTCCTGACATCCAAGACTGGCATAAAAACCACTGCCTTTGTCCATATGAGAGAGATGTAGAAGGGCATAGCCAGGCAGGGCAAGATGCCAAGTGAAGAAGTCATGGGTGGGTGCAGACCAGAGGAGCATGGAGAAGTTCCTCCAATGAGATCAACTTCTGGGTTGATGAAAATGCTTATGAGCACAAGAAGGGAACCTAGTCAGATAGTTACTTCCGTATTCATGCATCTAAGTAGGGTATCCAAGAAAACAACTAAAATAGAGGCATGGACAACTGTGAGGGCAAAAATGAACAACAGAGAGAAAAGCATGGAGAGCAGAGAAGATAAAAAAAATGAAAAAATCCAGAATCTATAAAAAGAATACTCCAAAATTTCTGACTCTAGGCCACTCTCTTCAGAGAAGTCTATTGCTGTTACTTGCAATAAGTCTCTGTGTCCTGTTCTTCAATTCCTTGCTGCACAGAGCCTATGAACCCAAGACGTCAAGGGAGTAACACAGATAGCACAGTAGTATCCTTTGGAAGGAGATAACTGGAGTGGAGTGAGTTTAGGGAGAAGTTGAGATGAAAAATGTAATCACAACTATTTTCACTTAATTGGTGGGGACAATGCACATTTTGGTGTGCATTTGTATTCTCAAATGTTTGGGTTTTTTTTGTTTTTTTTTGGGGGGGGGTGTTACTTATTATAGTCCTACCCGTCTCATATCATTTTGAAATTCTAGTCTAGGATCTTTGTACCTACTCTATTTTTGAGAGAAAACATATATCTGAAAGTGCACAAAATACACTGATTAAAAGTGCAGAACCATGGTTATTTACCTATGCATACACCTACTTAATCATGGTTTATACCAAGAAAGAAGGAAATGTAGTTGGGATCATTTTCTGATGATACACCTTAGGTGGCTTATTTCATTTTAATTAATTAATTTATTTATTTTTGGTAGCAGGGATTAAACCCACAGGTGCTTAACCACTGAGCAAAAATTTTGGCCCTTTTCATATTGAGACAGCTCTGGATAAATTGGTTAGGGCCTTTCATAGTTGCTGAGGCTGGCTTTAAGCTTGTGATCCTCCTGTCCTCAACATCTGCACCCACTGGAATTACAAGTATGTGCTACCATACAGGATCAGGTGGCTTATTTTAAAACTGACATGGTTTTTCCTTCTTCCAACTCTATCTTTAACATAAGGGAAACAAGATTAACATTTTCCCAGTCCCAGGCTAAGCTATCATGCTATTCACTGGAAGATTGTCACTGCCCACAAGAAGAAAGAAAATCTCAACCCTAGGAATTCCAGCAACAGCTGTCAAGGACACCCAATAGATGCCCATTAATTATATCTACCCATCATATTTGAAAGCTAGCCTCCATTTCCCTCTTAACAGCCCTGTATTCTCCAAGGCAGAGAGAATCACACCCCCTAGGACAAGAGACCACCATGTTTCTCCTTAGCTAGAAAAGCAATAAAACTCTTTTCCCCATTTTTCTCCAACACTGCCATCATCCCTGGAGGGAGGAGCGACCCTCTGCCCTTGGTGCGGTGGGGAGCTCCCCCTGACACCCAGGTCAGAGGGGCCTCCCCCTTGGAGGGTGGAGTGACTCCTCTGTCCTGGGTGTGCTGGGGAGCTCCCAGAACACCCAGGTCAGAGGGGCTTCCCCCCCCCCCCCCGGGTAGGGGGAGTGCCCCGATAACTTGGGTGTACTAGGGAGTTCCACCCCCCCACACCCAGACACCCAGGTCCAAGGGGCCTCCTCCACGGAGGGGGGAGGGCCCTCTCCCCTGGGTGCAGGGGGGAGCTCCCCCCTCCCACCCCGACACCCAGGTCCTAGGGGCCTCTCCCCCAAAGGGGGGAGTGCCCTCTCCCCTGGGTGTAGGATGGGAAGGGGGTAGCTCCCCTCCACCCTGACACCCAGATCCAAGGGGCCTCTCCCTGGAGGGGGGAGTGCCCTCTCCCCTGGGTGCCAGGGGGAGCTCCGACCCCCACCAAAACCCAGGTCCGAGGGGCCTCCCCCCTGGAAGGGGGAGTGCCCATTCCCCTGGGTGCCTGGGGGAGCTCTCCCCCCAACACCCTGGTTAAGGGGGCCTCCCCACTGGTGGGGGGAGTACCCCTCTGCCCTGGGTGCCTTGGGGAGCTTCCCGGATAACCAGGCTGGGGGGCCTCCCCCTGGAGGGGGGAGTGTCCTCTCCCCTGGGTGCGGAGGGAGGAAGCTCCCCCCTCCGACACCCAGGTTAGAGGGTCCTCCCCCATGGAGGTGGGTGTGCAAGTCTGCCCTGGGTGCGGGGGGAGCTCTTTGCCCCCCACACACAAAGGTTCGAGGGGCCTCCCCCCCCCCGCCCCATGGAGGAGTGGACTTTCCCCTGGGTGGGGGGGGGGGGGGGGGAGCTCCACACCCCACCAAAACCCAGGTCTGAGGGGTCTCCCCCCTGGAGGGGGGAGTGCCCTCTCCCCTGGGTACTGGTGTGGGTGGGTAGAGCTTCGTCCCCCCAGACACCCAGGACAGAGTGGCCTCCCCCCTGAAAGGGGGAGTAACCCTCTTATCTGGGTGAGCTAGGGAGCTTCCCCCCACACCCGGACACCCAGATCCCAGGGGGCCTCCACTCCACCCCTAGCGGGGAGTGCCCTCTCCCCTGGTTGCGGGGGGGGGGGGGTGAGCTCCCCACCTCCCACCCTGACATCCAGGTCCAAGGGGCCTCGCCCCCTGAGGGAGGAGTGCCCTCTCCAGTGTGAGCAGAGGCAGGGGAGCTCTGTTCCCCCACCAAAACCCCGGCCTGAGGGGCCTCCCCCCTGGAGGGGGTGTGCCCTCTTCCCTGGGTGCTGGTGCTGGGGGAGGGGGAGCTCTGCCTCCCCACCAAAACCCAGGTGCGAGGGGCCTCCCCCCTGGAGTGGGGAGTTCCCTCTACCATGGGTGGGGGTGGGGGTGTAGCTCCTCCTACACACCCAGGTTAAAGGGACCTCCCCCCTGTAGGGGGGAGTGCAACTCTGCCCTGGGTGTGCTGGGTAGCACCCCCCCCAACACCCAGGTTAGAGGGGCCTCCCCCCTGGAGGGGGGAGTGCCCCTCTCCCTGGGTGAGCTGGGGAGATCCCCCGACGCTCAAGTTAGATTGGAGGGAGTGCCTCTCTGGCCAAAGTGCGCTGGGGAGCTCCCCCCAAGCCCAGGTTAAGCAGCCTCGCCCCTGGAGTGGGGAGTGCCCTCTCCCCTGGGTGCGCTGGGGAGCTCCCCCCACACACACACACCCAGGTTAGAGGGGCATCGTCCCTGGAGGGGGGAGTGCCTTCTCCCTTGGGTGCGGAGGGGAGCTCCCCCCCACATCCGGACACACAGGTCCGAGGGGCCTCCCTCCACCAGAAGGGAGTGCCCTCTCCCTTGGGTGTACTGGGGAGCTCCTCCCTGACACTCAGGTTAGAGGGGCCTCTCCCCTGGGTGCGGGGGGTGGGAGTTCCCCCCCACCCTGACACCCAGGTCCAAGTGGCCTCCCCGGGGAGGGGGGAGTGTCCTCTCCCCTGGGTTCGGGGGGGGGGGGGAGAGTTCCCCCACCCACCCGGACACCCAGGTATGAGGGCGCTGCAGAGAAGTTAAGGCCTGGATGGTAGTCAACCAAGATGGGCCATCCTCTCAGGTACTGTGCTGACCCTGGGCCCCAGGATGGCTGGCTGGGCGTGGCAGCAGCGAGTGTCTGGGGAGGAGTAGTAGCTGTGGCCCAAAAGGGGCTTTAGTAAAAGCAAGATAAAAAGTAAGTTAATCTAAGACATACTTATAATGGCAGAATCTCTTAAAAAAACACTTAGAATTCCATGAACTTGAATATTTTGGATCATTTGTCTTATCTCTAGCTACGCTAAAGATACTCATTGCATTGAAGTAAGATTGCTACACATTATGTCCTTCATTTAGGATGAATTAAATGAAATTACCTGGCACATCTGACACTGTGGTTTGAATGTGTTTTCTCCACAGGTAAGGAGTTAGTAGCATGATGGTCTTAGAAAAGGCTACATAGGCTGTGGATGTAGCTCAGTGGCAGAGCTCTTGCTTTCTGTCTGTGCAGCCTAGCTTCAATTATCAGCCCAGGTTGGGCAAGCTGCACACTGTGTGAGAATGCAGCATCCCCCGCACCCCCAACCCTCCTTCAGGGAAGAAGTTCTCTTTTCCAGGTTACCCAACCTGCCATCACCTGGATCTTAGACTTCCCAACCTCCAGAGCCAGGAGAAAATACATTTCTGTTGCTTATAAGTTATACATTTGTGGTATTCTATTCTAGTAGCACAAGTGGAATAAGTCAGAGTGAGTTAATATAAAGTGTTCTACACTTTATATTAAATTAATACACCTGGTGTATGGTGTAATTTTTCAAAAGTCCTTGAGCTAATCTAGTTCTTCTCTAAAGTGATTTCTTGCCCATATTTCTCTTTTTTGTATGTGTGACTTTATATTGAATGTGGTTTATACACAGCAGTCTCCCCTGCCCCTATCTGAGGTTTCACTTCCCATGGTTTCCTTTACCCCCACCATGGTCAAGCTGTGGTTGAAATACCAGTATGTCTTCACTCTTTCCAGAGAGATTAGAGCATATGAGAAAATCCTTTATTTCAGCTTATTGTTGTGTTTCTTTATTGAGTTGTTATTAATTTCTTTTATTGAGTTATTATTAATAAATAACTAATTTATAAGTTAAACTTTATCACAGGTATGCATATACAGGAAAAAACATCACATGTATGGCATATGTGTGCACACCATGCTCTAGATAAATTTAACATAAATTTTAGATCTGCAATTTTGCTTATAAATAATATATATTTATAAATAATATATATACATATTTATAATATACATAAATAATATATACATTTATTATGTTTATTATATATATATATATATATATATATATATATATATATACACACACACACATATACATAAAAGGTAAGTTTTTAAAAACCCACTATCATTAGCTGATCTAAAATTGAATTATCATTCTTTAATCCATAAAAGCCAATCAGTATTCAATCTCCTTGCTTGTCTCTCTCAATGTTTCTTAACAAGTGTATGTTGCAGTTGGTTAAGATATCTGATAAGTCTCTTTTCATCTATAGGTTTTTCATCCTTCTTGCTTTTTTTGGCCTTATCCCCTCCTTTGTTAAGTGAGGAAGTTGAATGTTTTCCTGTAGATTTTTTATCATTCTATATTTTGTTCATTGTGTCCCTGTGTGCTCATTCACCATGTTTCTCTTCCCTCTGAGTTTCCTGTAAACTATGAGTTAGGTCTTGAGGCTTGATGAGACTTGGCTTATTTTGCAGGGTAGGAAGGTGAAATAGTTGGTGGTGTTTGGTTCTGTGGGGAATTTATTGGGAAAGTCTGGTTGTCCCTTTCTTATGTTAACCATTCATGATGGTCAGGATTTATTGATATCTGTGATTTGATGTTGCTCCCATTGATTGTCTGAATAACTGAGTTACAGATATTTAAGACTTCTTTTAGTTTACATGACTAGAAAGTACATGAGAATCATATTAAGTATTCACAGTCAGAATTAAGTTTCATACTGTTTAGAATGTGTGTAATCATTCTAGAAAATTAGAAAAAAAAACATATTGATAAAATTTGTTTTCAAAATACCAGCGTCTTCTGCTGTGTGTATAGATTTTTTGTTTGTTTGTTTTGTTGTTATTTTCAGAAAGGATGTTAGGACCTCTCTAAGTTACTGAGGCTGGCCTTGAACTTGCAATCCTTCTGTGTTGGCCTCCTAAACTGCTAGGATTACAGGCATGCCACTCTGCACCCAGCATTGTATATTATTTTGATCACACTAAAAGGAAGGTATTTTTGTTGTTTCCTAGGTTGGATTTTAATTTTATCCCTGCTAATTATTTTTGGTATACAGAATAATTAGGAGTTTTGTATTGTAACTTGAAGTTTTAGAATTTTTGAAGAGAGATGATCAGAATCATAAAACTAAATGAATGACCTCTTATAGAAGGATTTATTTTCCTTTTCTACATTACTAACAACTTTGAGAGAAATACAGAGTAAATATGACAGTTTCACCAAAAGTACTCAGTCTTACTGTGTTCGAATTGTGTTCCTTTCAATGAGAAATATGCCTGCCTGAGATTTGTACTCCTGGTGTATGGTGTAATTTTTCAAAAGTCCTTGAGCTAATCTAGTTCTTCTCTAAAGTGATTTCTTGCCCATCTTTCTCGTTTTGTATGTGTGACTTTGTGTAAGAGTTTGACAAAGCTTGGCTATTGGTGGTCAGATGCAGCGGATATCACATTTAATAAGTCATCATTGGGATAACGTTTGAATAGCATCTTTTCTTTTTCCTTTTAAGACTTTTAAGAACCCATTTTAAGTGATGCAGAAGAAAAGAAGGTTCAGAATGCAGAAGAGGGCATAGGAAAGGGGTGGTGAGGAAGGAGTGGAGAGGCAAGAAAGCACACACACACAAGAACATTTTCTCCCCACATATTAAATTAAAGGAAGGTGTTCTTCCAACACACTGAAGGAAAAGACAAGCCATCTGCTGAACCTTCTATTTGTCCTTCAAACTAAGACTTGTTCTTCTGAGTCCCATCTGAGATTTACACAGCTCAGATGACCTGAGAAATCTTGGGCAGTGAGTGATTCTTCCACACTCTGTGGTTCACTTAGGTATCATTTGGACTGAGTGAATAGATGAGAACATTCAACTTGAAATGGAGAGAGTCTCATCTCATCCTCCTTAGTCTAAATGTGTTCCCAATGTTTGTTTTTTAGGTGGTAGAGGTAAGCATGGAGGTCACTTTTAACATTTTCAGCCTGCAGCAATCACAACAGTATATGGCAGGAGGATCTCAGGAGAATCATTTTATATCTAGCCTGCATTCCTAGGTAAATTGTGTGAGGCTTTTGGCTGTCACTCTTTTCATAGTTCCAAGAGATGTGGCACTATGCTTTTATGAAATAGCCAGGTGATAGCTGTGTCCTTACATGATCCTCATTTCCAATTTTCAGCTTGCGTAAAATATTCTGGGGGCCAGGACTAGAAGTTAGGCAATGCGTGTTGATAGAGGATTTGGGAATCTCATTTACATGAGACTTTAGGATCCCAGCCACCTGAGTTAGAAATCCAGCAGTAACCAGTGATATGTCCATCAACAAAACTTGGTGAAATGCATGGATAGAAATTGAGTGATGTTTCTGATTGTGCATTTCTGTTCTCATGCTGATATTCTGTTCTTTACAAACATTGTCTTGCTTTGTAGCATGAAGTTTGTAGGGGCAAAAAAAATCCTCATCAGCTAATATCCTCTACATCAGCTTGGGAACCCCATTACATCTGAGACTCTGTTAGTGATAGGGAAATTTTTCATGTGGATGCTGAAGAATGCCAAGGACAAGTAATGCTGTATTTTGTGGAGAACCTTGAAGTGAGGAGCATTGCAATGTACGAACAGTTGTATGTGTAAACCTGAGGAGATTGGATTCTTCACTTTTCCTCTAAGAACAGAGGAGATTTCCCTCTCATTAAAAATCTTCATTTAGTTGTTCCAGGTATTTCTTGGAATAAAGAATCCAAAAACATAGCCATGCCTGGACCAAGAGATTGGGTGTGACAGTTGGAGGCATGCTTCCCTGTAAAGAAAGGGGAACTCCTTGTGTTTCTTTATTCAGGAAACATGCAATCTGAAGGATAGCATAGATGATGTCTTCAGTAGAGTGGGGAGGCATTTCTCGAGAGACTCAATTTGAACATGTGAAAGAAGACTTAGCAGAGAAGGAACTTGTGTAGATAGTAATGTTACGGGATGCATTAAGCAGAAAAATAAGTGAAGTAGTCAATAAAAATGTAATGGGTTTTTATAAGTTGAGATAAATGTAACTGATCAGCCTCAGTTGGTGGTTTGTGATGCTTATCATCTGTTTAATGACACCAACCAGGGAAGACAACTATGCCCTTTAGTAACAAATGTTTGCAGTGGCTTATGGAACTCTTGATGATTTAACCTGTTAATGTTACTCTTGTACATTTCTATTAAATATCCTTCACGGGAAAACTACCACTGTATATCACCAGTGACTAAATAAATAGAGCCTCCTTACATATATGGAAAGCAGTTTCTCTTTTCTCGTATTCTGGTACTTCTTTGGACTGCTTAAACAGTGGAAATTATAGGTTGGGGAAAAGGGCTTATTAGTCATTTACTACTGACTATCATTTATAAATAATAATATAGTTTATATCTACCACTTCCTCAGTTCTTGCGTGCCAGATTCAGTGCTGTTGAAAAAGAAATAGCAAAATAAGGATGATCTTGAAAACAAACAAACTACAAACAACTTCTCTTGCCAACAAAAGTGGTACAATCCAGTTAGTTAATCAAAAATTAACGTTGAGGTTGGGGGTGTAGCTGAGTGGTGGAACATGTTCTTACCATGCTCAAGGCCTTGGGTTGTACCCTAGCACCAAAATAGATGGATGAATGAGTGAATGTTAAATTTGACATCCATCTAGGTGATTTAAAAATATTTACATAAATCAGGATGCTATATATACCTTTGACAATTTCCTGTGTAGTTTTTAAATCTAAGTTGATAGTAAATATAAAAAATATTTTCTATTTCCTTGATCTCAAATAATTGGTTCAAGTATATTTTGGATCACTTAGATGAGCAACTTTAAAAAAAATAGCTTTATAGAAAATTTTAGGCATACACACATTAGAATAGTGTAATAAGGATTCACTTAATTTGTAAATTCCTCTGAGACAGTGTGGAGCTCCCATCTCTACATGAGGAGGACCTGAGAATCTGACGGACTGACCTGGAACCATTGGTTTATCTGGATTGATTTCTCATATATGAAATGTGATAACTGTTTTAGTGAACTTTCCTCACTACTGTGACTAAAACAGCCAACAAGGACGAATTTAGATGAGGAAAAGTTTATTTGGAGCTCACAGTTTCACAGATATCTGTGCATTTCCACAAGGCTTCATTCCTTGGGAATTTATGTGAGGTGAAACATTGGTGGGAGAATTGGTCAGAGGCTAGGAAGCAGAGAACTAAGCCCAGCTCAAAAAACATATATCCCAAAGTCACATCCCCAGAGACCCACCTCCTGCAGCCATACCCTCCCTGCCTACAGTTACCAAACCATTAATCTCTATCAAGGGATTAATTCACTGATTGGATGCAGGCTCTTATAAATCAATAATATATCACCTCTAAACCTTTTTGCATTGTCTCACACATGAGCTATTGAGGGACATCTAATATTGAAACTGTAACAGATACTGTACAATATAGCTTGGGGTCCCCTGTTTGTTGAGCAGGATTCTTCATGCACACAGCACAGTGCCCCAGTGTAGGAACTACTTCAGTAGTAGTATCATGATCTTCTCTCCTTTGTGCTCTCTTCCTTCCTTCAGCCATGCCTTCTTTATGTTATGTTAGATTATGTTGATTTCTTCTGTACACGTTCTCAAGTGTCTGTGTCCCATAGTCAAACATAAGTGTAACCTGAGTAGCTCTGTGTTGTTTGAGTGCTATTATTTGGGACATGTCCCCATTCCCTTTGGAAATAACAGTTGGATAAGAGTGGATCCACAGGGTTGATGTGCGAAGACATTTCTATCACCTGTGTAAGAGGACCTTGTAGCAGCAGCAGTTCTTGCTGGTATTATTGGGATTCCTGCACAAAGATGAGAGTAACATGGTTATTGCACTTGTTGTTTGAGTGTTTTATGGTAGTTATATGGATAAACCACTCTCACCCTATGTCATTTATTATTCATTGTTTTATTTGAGTACACTCACATGTAGGGTACTTTCTTCATCTTGGAATTGAAGAAAGTAAAATTTCTTACTTTTAGAGATCTGACTTACTAGGGGACATTAGTTTAATCTGACTTTTCTTTATCTTACAAATAAGTTGGTACTCTTAGGTAAAACTTTTAGAAGACTGGTTAATTGCTTCACCCCTCCCCTGACCCAGGAAACGGCAAGGTCTTCCTGAGGTGGATGGTGCTAGGGAACCCACCTCCAGGGGAGTGCAGCATGTTTCTGGGAATTGAATGGTTTTTGTTTGGCTTTATTTTTATTGGAATATTACTCACCTCTCATGTGACCATTGAGTCTAGGGGAATTAACATTACTTTCTAGGTAAACATAGCAATCCTGGAAAATAGGTCAGCTTGCAACAATTGCAATAATTCAGCCAATTCTCATACACAGTTAAGGATTATAGCCAAACTCCCTAAGAAAAAATCAGTTAAGGAAGTTTATGAAAAGCTTGTTAAATTTAATAAATAAGCTTAAGAAACTACTCCTGAAAGTCCAAAGGCCCTTCCTGATAAAGTAGGTCATAAGGAAAAGAATAATAAAAATATAGGCCTATGCCAACAGTATGATATGATTCAATCTGTTATACTAACCAAGATATAATTGATTGCATGGATTTTATGACCTATATAAAAATGAATTAAATTTTAATCATTTATTTCATCATGACAACAATCTTTATTGTAACTTATAAAAATAGAATAAAGATACTTTTGGTTCATAAGTGTGATGATTATTGAGTGTTCATGTGGCTGGTGTGGGAGATATGCCTTGCTCTACACCTTGTCACTACCTCTGCACATTACTTATCTGTTGTAAAAAAAAAAGGCTAAGGAAGGTATTTTATTAGGTACATTTAAAATCCTTCCTTCTCTATTGAGTTCTTATTTCTTTTTAATAAATGATATAATTCCACCTTACTCTGATCTCTCCTCCTGGGGCCCATGAGCCACCCTAGAAATTGTCTAAAAAGAACAAAAAGAATTATCTTTCTTATTACCTTCCAATACATATCACATACTGTCCTGTTTAATTTTCAGTTTAACATACTGTCTTGTTCAATTTTCAATTTTTTTTATCTTTTAAACATTTTTTTTTACAATTCTATACCAACTAAAGGATAAAGTCTAACTCTAAATAATGACAGATCTGAACTTTCTTGATCTCTTTACCCTCTACACATAAATCCAGTATATTATATTTTCACTTCCCTGAACACAGTTGCTTCAAAATATGTTCAGGCCTCATCTCCTGGATGAAAATTTACAGAATAGCCCTGAAAAACTACCCTAAATTGTTTAATTATTCATTATGTGGATTCACCATTTTCAGAATGTTAATAGTATTTGTACGAATGTCAATGTTAATTTTTTCTTACAAGCATAAATACCAAAAGAAATTGATAAAAAATTCTTTAAAATTATTAAGGTATCAACTAATTATAAAAAAACTAATGTTTCATTTACACTATTTTTATTAAACATATGGAAGTCTGATGGCTTTGACAAATAGATAACATAGAAATCAAGATTCAGTGAGGGAAGGAGAGAAAGAGAGAAGCACACAGGCAACTTCACATAAAAATTAGCTCCGAGGGCTGTGATTTTCTCGCCTAGCATGGGTGGAACCTGGGTTTGATCCTCAGCACCACATAAAAATAAAGGCATTGTGTTCTGTCAATGTACACCTAAAAAGTATATATAAAAAAAGAGTAGCTTTGAGTACTAAAAAGTTAATTTTTTAACCAATAAATCTCTAAAACAACATGGATCTGAAAGTTTTTATAATTCTTACACATTTTTTTAATTCTAAGTCAAGAACTTTCTCACACACAAAAATAATTCTGAGATAGAACAACAACAACAACAAAAAACTTTAAAAAAATGTTTAGGAAAACTGAGAGCTACCAAAGGTTTAAATTGTACCAGAGCCAGTACAAATGTACTGAGGACACCAAATATTTTAGTATATGAGAAGATAAATCTATACACAACATACAGAATGAACTTCAGTTTCACATAATTCACATATTGTTATTTTTTGTTGTGAAGCTTTTAAGAAATACAAATATCTTAAAAGAAACAACTGAACCTTGCCAATATAGTAAGAATTATTGCCAAAAATGAACATATGTAGTTCTAACACTTTAAGTATATTCTTTGCCAAAAAGAAAAGATGTATACTAAATAAGATTTATTTAAGATTTCTAAAGTCAAATAGCAAAAATGCAATTGAATAAGTAATATTCTAAAATTGTTGGCTCTTGAAATATGCATCTTTTTTAACAAATTGAATTAGGAATGATGAGATTTTAGAAGAATCTTATAATTTTTAAGGAAGCTAGCTACTTTAATTTAAGTACCATTTAACTCAAAAACTTGGCAACTCAGAGATGTCACATGACTCAATTATATGCATGTTTAAGAACTGTATCAATTCAACACACACTTATTCAAATGCACATTTTACTGAGCACTATACCAATATCAATGGAGGTCATAAAAGCATTAAAATACTGTCCCTATCATGGAGGATTTTATAGTCTAGTTGGAAATTCAAGACCCTAGAACTAACAGCAAAAAAAGGTAGTGCATAAAAATGTAGCTTAAAAGAGAGTCACAGTATTGGTGGGTGCTTAAACAACATTTTTGGCTATGAATTAGCTTGATTATGGCTTCATTATTGCATTAGCATTCTTCAAATATAATACCATGCATAAAAAGAGCATAATTTCATTTGGAAAAACAACAACAATAACAAAATAATGGAAAATAACTTTATTCCCAGAGAGTGTTATTAAGGTCAAAACACTGAATAAATAAATCTATACAAAGTATTCTTTCATGTAAATGCTAAAATTAATTAAAACAAAATAGTCATGTTTAGTAAGGGGAAAGACAGCAATAAGTTGTAAAAACATTAAAACTAACATGAATAGAGAAAATCATCAAAGAGCAGCATATGTTTTCATAAAAAAAACCAGTTTCTCCAATTAATAATTATTTTGAGTGTTGGTGACTGGGAAAAAGTTCCAAATAACAGAACTAAGGAGGAACTTTTTGAAAGCGTCATCATTAGAGAGAAATGAGGAAATCACAATATGCGACTTGGTCACGTACTGCTCTTTCGTTAGAAAGGCCTGGGGACTCATCCAACCTGAAGGCAATGGAGGAGCCTCTGCCCTGCTAAATGAAACTCAAAACATTTAGATCTCTCTTTTCATTTTCATCCATTTTGCAACTTCTTTTTCTTTCTAATCTCATTTCTATTAGAATTTTAGCTTTTCCAATGAATTGTCTTACTCTTTCCATCTTACATATGTGGTTTGGTTTCTTCACTGGAATTTTGGTTTTGCTTTTATTCTAAGATGCATTTCACTCAAATTTATTTCTTAGCTCTAAATACTACTCTCAGATTTTAAGCCCAGTTGAGCTAATTTTCTTTTTCTTTTTTTGCTTTTGATTTCTATATCTCCTATCAAATATATTTCTTCTGAATTTAAGGTCAGAAAAGTTAGGGGGTAGCCTCCATTCTGCTTAGTCTGAAATATTGACATTTTCTCTTGCAAGCTTGTGTTTTGCTGGTGATCAATACAAAAGAGAAAAAAAACAGCAGAAATAATAAATTGATAATTCATTGCTATAAAATTTAAGTTCAGTCTTAAAACCAGTTCCAAAATAAAAATATAGTGACATAAATATATACAAAGGACTTGATTTTATTATCATATTTTAACTGACACATGTTTTCATCTAAAATATTTTGAGGGGTCTCCAAAAAAATCAATCAAAGTATACATTTATATTAACATCAGAAAACTCTTTCTCTCTATTTAATAAGATGTCATCCACTCAAACTCATTTCTACCTCTAGTGTGGTGCCTTAAGGCCATCATATTCGATAGTCCTAAGAATAAATTTGGGATGCTTTCTTGGGAACTGTAAATACTAGAGATATATAGAAATAATTTTGGCTTTGAGCAAAGAAGCCTATACCTTATTTTATTATTTAGAGAGTACAATTAGTCTACATTGCTTTTCCCCTAGGATACTATAATTTTGGCAACTCTTCCATTCATTGTTCTTACCCAAGGTACACGTGGGCCACAGACTTTGAAATAGAAACACATGCTCCATTTGGAGGACAAAGGTTTGTCCTAGTCTAGCCTCAGTGAAATTTACAAATGTGGGGGCTGCATCAAGAAAACTGGGCAAAAAACTTGAAAGAAAATAAAAACCATTCTCAGCTCACTAATGGAATGAAGAAATATATTGTTGTGTTTTATTTTTAAAATGGGGGACTATCTCATAATCTCTGAAAACCAGCACAATGTCAGAAAAAATTATTGCTTAATAAAACCACAGCAACAATCACAGCTTACCAACAATAACTCTGAAGTTTATTTTTGCCCTTCTCTAATCCAAAGAGTCTCTCTTATTTTTGGAGCATAGTGCAGTGCTGTCTCTGGCTAATACAAGTTTCCCTAGCCAGTGCCTCTCACAGACAGGTAATCTAAGAATGGCAGAAGGCATGAAGACTGTCATGCCAGGTTCTTCGCATGGCTTCCCATTACACAGGAAAGTACCTCTTATCTTCTCTGGGACTCATTTTTTCTCCTCCTAAATTACAATAATAATTAAACTTACTTTCTAGGGTTTCTTGGGGAATTAAAATAACTAATAGAAAGAGTGATTCATGCACTTGTGAAATTAGTTTTCTTACTTCCCTCTATTCTCTCTATATTAGTCAAGGTTCATTAGAAAAACAGATTCAATTGATTGTTTGCATGTGTGTGTGTGTGTGTGTGTGTGTGAGAGAGAGAGAGAGAGAGAGAGAGAGAGAGAGAGAGAGAGAGAGAGAAAAGAAGAAGAAGAAGGAGGAGGAGGAGGAGGAGGAGGAGGAGGAGGAGAGTGGTAGCGGGAGGAGAGGGGATACAGCTTTAGTTTTAGGCATTTGCTGGGATTGATAATTCTAAAATCTGCAGAGCACTCCTGTGGGCTAGAAAAGAGATGATGATGTAGTTTCAGTATAAAGGAAGTCTGGCAGCAGAATCACGCTTCTTTAGAAGAACTCAGTCTTTTCTCATAAAGCCTTCAGATGATTGGATCAAATTATGACAGGTGTTTTGTCTTACTGAAAATCTATTTAAATATCAGCCACATCTAAAGAAATCTTCATAGCAACCTCTGTAAGGGAATTTCATCAAAATTTTGAGACTTATTCAAGCCAAGTTGACACATAATGTTAAGCATCACACTTCAATGTAGCAAGCAGTAACCACATTTCAAGGCAAATGCAATCCATATATTCTATACTCTTGTATAGTAGAAAGTCTATTCCATTTTCTCAAAAGTAGGTGGGAAAATTCAAATCATAGGATAATGAAACCACCTTATCTTAATGTAACTAAATTTAATTAAACATTTTTATTGAACATTTTGGTAGATATTCCCCTCCTAAAATTAATTGGTGTATCCCTTTATCACCAGAAAATAGGAGGAAGTAAACAGTAGTATGGGAAGCGTGTGTTACAATAGTTTTCCTTATTTCTGTAATAAGCTTTCTTTATCTTAACAGAACCAGATAAAGTTTGGGAAGTCAGGAAATGTCTCACTCAGAAGATCCTATTTAAGATTGGGAATCACATAGGGCTATATGTTCATTACACTTTGGAGGTGGGTTGACAGAAATTAATATCCTAGTAAAGGAAAAGCTTATACATAGACTCTGAGGCAATTGTGAGCCAGCAGGAGATGGGGATAAAGAGAAAAAAGAAGAGCCTTTCCACCACTCCAACATTAAGAAAAGGAGTCAGAGCAGTGGGAGGTCCTCTGGGAAAAGCTACGAAAACCTGGATTTTCGTGAGGTTTCCTTCTTTGAGGAACCAAATGTCTTTTAGGACCTGTCTGCTTTGAGCACCACTTCAGTGACTTCAGATCATTACCCATGCCCCAGGGTTTACAATTGTTACCTGCAGATATCATTACTAGAATTAGAATGACCAATGTTCTTTTTTTTTTTTTTTGAGAGAGAGAGAGAGAGAGAGAGAGAATTGAGAGAATTTTTAATATTTATTTTGAGATTTCAGTGGACATAACATCTTTATTTTATTTTTATGTGGTGCTGAGGATTGAACCCAGCACTCTGTGCATGCCAGGGGAGTGCACTACC
Source organism: Marmota monax (assembly GCF_021218885.2). Taxonomy (NCBI): domain Eukaryota; kingdom Metazoa; phylum Chordata; class Mammalia; order Rodentia; family Sciuridae; genus Marmota; species Marmota monax. The sequence continues at coordinate 495,109 of NW_026693298.1, forward strand.
ACTTGAGCCACATCCCCAGCCCACCAATATTCTTTTTTACATTTTTTAATATACAATGTTTAAATAATTGGAAAAGTAGGCATAATATGACTACAAATAACTGTGTTCCTGCTTCTTGGCATTTAGGATCTCAAAATTTAGGACAATATTGCTTCTAAGCCCTTTCATTAGGCAGAACAAGGAAATACATTTGAAAAGTCATGAATTCTTAGAATGTCAATTCAAATTTAATTTTTTATATTTTTATTTTGTCTCTAACAATGAAATCTGGGTTTCTAATAACAATAACATGTAACATGATATATTCCAACAGGTTTGACTTTGCTTCTGTTTCTTTAAATTTATTCTCTGTTCCATTATAGGTAATAGTTTATATTTATTTTTTTATCATTACTTCTTTTTTAATATGAGTATAATATACACGTATTCCTACTTACTTTTCCTTTTTTTAAAAAAAAATGTTAAAATATAGCTGTGACCCCTGCTTGTAAATATAATTATGGATATTTTCAAAATATGGAGATAAAAGGCATCTCTGAACATCATTGAAAATGACTTACTTATTGCTGCTTATACAATTTGGTATTTACCTTTGGTCTAACAATTTAAGACAAAATTACTTGTTAAGAATTTGTTTGCTCACTTATATTAAAAGTAGTTATCATGATTGTAAGGTTTATAATTTTATGGTTCTACTTTTAAATTATGCATCGTTTATCTGTCTTTTAAAAATTTTACAGATTGTAAATCCAGGTTGCTTCTGGATTATTATTAAAGGAAGTGAATTGGACTATCCATAATGAAATACTGCAGTGAAAGATTTTTATAACAGCATGTGTCTAGATACAGAAATAAAGCCATGCATACTGGAAGAGGGGCAGTTATATTCTATATGTGCTTTATTCACTTTGTCTTGGAACACTACTCACAATGTAGAATACTTTCTCACCTAAGCTGATGAAGGCTTTATGGGTAATACCAGTTGTTTATAATTATCACTGGTGTTAGGATTTTCAGCACAAGGTAGAAGATAGCCATACAAAGACTGGTTGTGTAAGATCAATGTGGGGAAATTGGAAATGGCACAACATCCGAATCCAGGCATTAGAGTCATAGTCTTGGGTATTGGAATGAGAAAATTATTTTAAATCCTCAGCCAGTGTAGACACTTCAGCAGAGGGCTTGGAGTTCTCAGTCTAGTGCTGACACCTCCCTTTTGGTTGCTTTAGACTTAGGCCTAATGCATGCTTCTGTATTTTGCTTACACCATTTTATGGCCTGCCTCTTTTTGACTTCTTGCAATATCAGTGCCCATCGTCCACTGTGTGAGGCCACAACCAGCATGGCCAAACTAGTAGGTTCCAGTGAGGGACAAAGAGGGATGAGAAAAATAAACATACACACACACACACACACACACACACACACACACACACATGATTTGTTAGGCTTTGGATTATCTGTTGAGTATGTTGATCCTGTGTTTCAGTCAGGATGTCGAGGAATGTCACTTAAGTGGAAATGGTTCCCCTTAAGAGAAGCTGCAAGTATTTATTCATTTGGCCACCCAATAAGTAGTTTTTGAAGACTTATTATGTGCCAGGCACTGTGATGGGTCCTGGAAATATGGCAGTAAGCAAAACAAATAAAAATACACATCTTCATAGAGCCAAAATCCATTTGTGACAGGAAGTAAACAAACTTAGAGGGTGGAAAAAGCCATGCAAGTGAATGGAGAGGATAACTGTGTGGTTGCAGTTTTATATCAGTCTCACACATGACATGACTGACAATCATTTGTAAGCTCTCTGATTTCAGAAGTTAAAGCAATGCATTTTTAAATTTTTACTTTCTAAAAATTTTCCTTAGTTAAGGAGTCACAATGATTTTATAGTACTCCCCCTAACCTGTGGGTGATATGTTCTAAAACCGCAAGTGAAAACCTCTGAATATAGGCTGGGTTTTTCCATGTACATTAATATTTATGATACTTTAATTTATAGATTAGTCACAGTAAAAGATTAATTATAATATGTAAAATGATAATAATAATAATAATAATACACTTTAATAGTTTGCACTTTGGGGCCATTAATGGTACTTGAACATAAGCACCTGCAATAACAATTCTGCAATGGATATGGTTACTGAGTGACTAATGGGTAGGTGGTACATGCAGCATGGGTATACTCTACAAAGGAATACTTCATGTTCTGGGATTGATGGAATGAGATGGAAGGAAACGGTGAGATTTCATCAAAATACTCAGAATGGAGCATAACGTAAAACTTGTGAATTGTTTATTTCTGGAATTTCCTATTTATATATTCAAGTTTTATTTAACCAGTGAGCACTGAAACTGTGGATGAGGGGACTACTGTAGTAAGAAAAACAGTGGAACAGAATCTGGGAGACCTGTATTCCTCCTGACATTCTGTAATTGGGAGACTGTGTTTAGCTTAGTAGGTCCAGATGGTAACATCTCTCCTCTTCTGTAAGGTAAAATGTAGGCTGAGATGGTTTCCAGAGGGAACTTTTGGTCCAATTATGTGACTAGAGATTCTTGACATCAAACATGAAAACCAAATCTTCCTTTTCTTTTGTAGGTTTGTGTGGTATATTCCCAGGAGCCGAAGTGGTGGTGCAGGGCAACCTCTCTCTTCTCCACCTTCCTTCCTGGAAAGGGCATATGGGTTTGGGCACTTTGCTTTGCATCTCCTGGAGCCTTCACCAGCTGTTCTCTGTTGCATTCCCTCAGTTTGCTCCTGTGATGGAGCAAGTCCATTAGGGAAGGAAGGGTGGCTGCAAGAAAGACAGTAACAGGAAGTAGAGAGGAACACTTATCTCCCCAGAAGGGTAGGTTGCTGGTCTGGCCTCAGGTTGCAGAGATCAGATTGTGTGCTCAAGTGTGTGTTCCTTATTCTCCTGCTTATCAAAGTGGCTTAAGGTGGAGAGAGAGATCATAATGAGCTGGTAACTGGGTGGTGACTGGGTAGTCTTCACTGACTCTGGGGCCACATGTCACATTTACTAGAAAACATGAGCAGCAAGTCAGTCTCAGCGTTTTGTGATAATGTTTCTAGTTTCCTTCTCAGAGTAAGAGATTGTCAGTTTAATAAATAACTATGAGTACTCTTCTATTGAAGGAGGAGCAATACCAAGTAAACTTCAGTTGCAATAGGAGGGGTCTCCTGAATAGAAAGAACAATGTCACAGCAGGAATTTCCAGATATTGGGGATTTATAGGTAGATCCTTATCCAGCTTGTAATTTTGCATGTTTATAATAACCACAATTGTTATTAAAATAACTTGTTTTGAGCTCTTGGGGACTTTCTTTTTGTATTTGGTGTTTTGATCTAGGTTTATTGAGGCAGGAGAATAATATGATGAAATTGGGCAATCACCTTTTCCTAAACTTTATGAGACAAAAGATGATGTACATACAGGCATGATGAGGATCCAGGGAAGAGACTAGTTCACATTGAAATAATCTGGTAAAGTGGGCTGTTGTTTGCCTTAATCTGAAGTAAAACATTGTACTTTTTTGGTACTGGTTTCGTTTTGTAGTATTGAACCCATACATGCTATCCTCAGCCCATGCATGTACTCTATCACTGAGCTGCATACCCACCCCCAGCCTGATATTGAACTTATTATCCAATCTCAGTATTTTATTTCTTCATGCAAAATTGGCAAATACTAATTATTGCAAAATCCATCTATTTATAGAAACTTTCATGTAATTCTGGTCTTATACCAATGTTGATATTTAAAGATCATAAATAGAATTTCTTCACAGATTTGTTCATTATGTCTCAACCACCAAATCCTCATTGAAACACTTTTTTTTCTTAAATTTTTGGGCTTCTTTGTTGAAATTTTCATACCAACATATGTTCATCATCAATTTATGTACTATATGTGTATTTGTGCTTTTTACATAAAAATAAAGATTTTTTTGTCATTCTTCAAGAAAGAGCTTTTCCCTTGCCTGTAGTAGTGCCATTAGAAACAATTTTTGTATGTGTTTTGTTTTACATTAAGCATAATAATTATATACATATATTTTAAATGACTATATTATGCACAATTTTTATTTGTAATGGAACTATCTCTGTTTCACGTTTAAGAATCCGGGTTAATGTAGAATATTTTATGCAGCTTCCCTATAGAGAAAAATAATTCAGACAGTATTGCACAAAACTATTCTGTGAAGACAATGCTGAAATTGTGTAAGTACAGCGTCTTCAATAGTTTGAATCATTAAAAAGTCTTAAATTAAGTGTTTATTTGAAATCTATTCCTTGGCAGGAATGCTAAGAAATTCAGAGGTCTCTGTTCTTCAAAAAGTGGCTTCTGAGTCACTGCCAAATCTAGCTGTGCAGCAGAGTCCCCTGGGCAGCCCCATCTCCAGAGGCTTAAGTTTGGGTCAGGGAATGAAGAGAGGGCCTATGCTGCTTGCCCTTTCTAGTATTTTTTAACTTATAAAAAGTAAGAAGTTATCTATAAAGAAAATATACAACAGAATCATGGCCATGAAAGGTTTATTAACCAGGCATGGTGCTGCATGCCTGTTGTTCCAGCTGCTTGGGAGGCTGAGGTAAAAGGATCAGTTGAGCCCAGAAGTTCAAGGCCACCCTGGGCAACATAGATTCTGTCTCAACTAAGCAAAAACCAAATATTTATGGCATTCCTCTCCAGACCTGTGTCCTTCCTCCTATGAGGACTTGTGGTCTATTAAGCATCTCAGTAAAAAGATTTATAATTTTCTTCTAGATCAATAAAAATTTTTAATGTATTATAAATTTCCTGTAGCTATTATGAAGGCAATGTTTTTACCTATATGTTTTTTCCTAACTGGTTATGATTAATACATATAAAAACATTTATTTCTATATGTTTATTTCTTATTCAGCTACTTATTAGTGCTTATGTTTATCACTTGCTTGCTGACTGGAAATTTCCAGTCCTGCCTAAAGCCCACAGGTCCCACATGTTAATGTTTTAATTTCTCTGATTGTCTAGCTTACATGATTATCAGCAAGTCACTAAGTTGTAGGTTTTATGCTTATATTCTTCTTGGATGGACCAGGAAGCTGCTGTCCTCCTACAGAGGTTGAGTCTCTATGGTGGGTGACAGTCCCTGGCAAGGTAAATAAAACTCTCTTTTGATTTCAAATTCAAACTTACAGTGTTTCCTAGAGTGCCTCTCCATAACACATCCATTCCAGCAAATGCCATAATTTCATTCTTCTTTATGTCTGAGTAATAAGGAATATATGTCTTTGTTACAATGTATTTTTTCCATATTAATTTATACAGCTTCATACATGTTCTTTTAAAATCCCAACATGATTTCTTTAAAAATTGAGCACTTTGTGTAAAAAGTATAAAGTTCATTTAGATGAATAAAATTCTAAAAATATCTAAGAAGGAAGAATAACAGAAGTTCGGAGTAGACTAGAAGTTACCAAAAGCTGCAGAAAGAAGGGGGGAGAGATGGGAAAGTTTGGCAAAAAATAAAATAATAAACATCCCAAAGTCATTTTTAAATGAAGAAACTTCACCAAGTGAAGCAAAGCAATTTATTGAATAAACTTTTTTTAAAAAGAACAATTCACTATACAGCAGCTCAAAAGTAGAAGAACAGGGCCACAGGATCAGGAGGCATTTACAAACAGAAAAGAGATGTGAGGTACAAAAACAACTCAACCGGTTACAAAGTCAGCTTTTCAGGTTGCAAATGGTGTTTGTCTCATTTGGTCAGTTCAGACCTCCCTACTGTGATTGGCTGGGACTCTCTGTTAAAAAACAATACTCTTAGTTTCATTTCAATCCTCTAAATACTAAAATAGATTGCAAATGAAGGTTCATTTCACAGTAGCTTTGTGGGTAGGAGAGCAAGAGAAGGATGATATGTACACAGAAGACATGGAGCCACACTATCCCTCCAAGACTCTCTGTTTCCACATGGAATTGTAACCAACAATCCAGGACTTTTGTTTAAGGAAATTAGACCCAGAGGAGCTTCAGAATTAATGTGACCTATCCCCAACTAACTGCCAGTCTTGATGACAAAAATGTCCATGGGTATGCAGAAGACCAACCTCTAGGGAAAGATGAATTGGGTGCACCTGACTTCACCACACACCTCCGCCCCAGCCAAACCATGCAGATTTCTAAACTGTTACATAGTGTTTATGTTGTACCGGGTACTCTATGTTAACATTCAAATGGTTTAGAAAATGCAGAAACACTTCACCCCACCCCTCGAGGCTCAGGGGGCCTTCAGCATCACCCCCTCCTTCTCAGAGGGAAGGGGTTATTTCCGTGGCAGGCCTGAAGGTCTCCAGACCTGCATAAGGCAGCTGGCCAGGGGGTCGTGGTGCTGAGGACTTCCGTGGCTAGTGAGCATACAAGCATGCCCAGGTCTCCTCTCCCAGCCTCTGCAACTGACTCTGCACTCAGGTCTATCACCGCGGGCAGCATGGACAGCAGCCAATTAGTGCACTCTGGCTGGCTGAGGAAATCGCCGCCAGAGAAGAAGTTGTGACTCTGTGTGAGTACAGGCGGGTACAGGGGTGCTGGCGAATGGGCGGATAGTAGGTGGGGCCAGGCACTTTCTCTACAGACTTGTCCCAGCCAGTCTCCCTGGAAACGCAGCCACTTTCAAAGTTCACATTGAGGGTTTTGGAGGCGAAGTGTGGATTTCCAAGGCGCGGTGCCATAGTTACCACGGAAGATCAGGCTGAAATTTCAGCAGGGAGCAGGGTTCAGCCCTCTTGCCTATGCCCTTAGGGTCACCTCCAGTGGTTCACAGCTGCTGTTGGCCCTGTGCTTGGACCATTCAACTTTGTTATTTCAGTATTTTTCATCCTGTGAGCAGGGACTTCTAGTTTTATCCTGAAGCCTAAGCTCTTTAAAAGGGCTAATTGTTTTATACCGAGGTAATTTCAGATGCACACTGAGACAGAATTGGTGGGGAGACCTGTTGCCCTTTACCCAGCCTTCCTGGGTGAACTCATCTTGAAACCCCGTGTTGTGGCCTCATCAGGTGCTGACAGCAGCACAGTCAGGGTGCAGAAGGGCTCTGGTGTTGAGCAGCTGGCCTGTCTCCCTTTCTTTTCACCTCTGTCCCTCCCAGTCCTGGCACATCCTTCACCCCTGACAGCCTTGAAGTTGTCTTCTGTGTCTGTGACCTGGTCATCTGACCAGTGTTGCTTCAGTGGACTCAGGTGGTATGTTTCCTTTCAGAGAGTTTCAGCATGAGACTCTGGTGACTTGTCCAAGCTGTTGTGTGTCAGCAGTGTATTTTCTCTTTGTTAAGTGGTAGCCTGGTCCATGGATGTCCAATCTCCTGTCTTGACCATTGACCCACTCATCTTAGTTCAGGAATCCTTATGGCAAAGTACACTGAACACATTCCCTGTGACTGTATTCTCTTTGAGCATAATGCCCTCGAGTCTTGCCTTTTTTATTTTAGGATTGTTTGGTTTTTTTCTATGTTGAGTTTGGAGAATACCTTATACATTCAAAATGTATAAACTCCACTTTGCTCAAAGTGGAGTTTATATATATTTTTTTCTTTTTTTTCCTTTTAGTGGGTGGGGTATTGAGAATTGAACCCTAGGGCACTTTACAAATGATTTACATCCCCAGTATTTTTTTTTTTTTATTTTTAAGATGGGGTTTCAGGAAGTTGTGGAGGCTGGCCTTGAATTGAGTCATAGGCCATCCTCCTGTCTCAGCCTCCCACGTTTATGGAATGACAGGCATGGCCACCACATGCAGCTTGCATGTTCATTGAGTCTTTAACTTATATTTTTATCCACTGAATCAGGGATTCCACTGAACAGAAGTTTATTAATTTATTCATCTTCACTTTTCTAGGTTTTATTTCATTGTCAAATCTGGGAATGTTTTGCTTAACCATATGTTCTAAAGATTTCCCCATTTACTTTAGTTTTGTTTTCATAAATGTCATGGTTTTGGTCTGGAATGTCCCCCAAAGCTCAGGTGGCAGTGCTGAAGTTTTAAGAGGTGAAAAGTCTGGATTACAAGGGCCCTGACTTCCATCAGTGGGTTAACCATTCTAATAGATTAATAATTTGAATAGAGCAGGTTGGTTTATAGCTCATAGTAGAACACCTGCACAACATGTGTGAGGTCTTGGTTTCCATCTCCAGAACCAACAATTTCTGAATTCAATGTTTTATATGAATTTAAATAGCATTGCATAGCTGTACAATGTTAACTTTAATTATCTACTTATAATTTTTGTCCCAATATGATTTTACTGTCATGTTTGCAATGAACAGATGATTAACTAATAATTTCTGATGAAACACTTAAAGTATCATATTTACAGAACACCCTTTGCAATACAAAATAAATAGTTCTATGCATTCCAAGTAAGTGTGAGAGATATTAACAATGAATTTCTAGGAGCAAAAGTCTAAAAGTAATAGTTCTACATTAAAATGTTATTTAAAGATAATATATTAATATAGGCAGAAAAATATCAAACTGAATCAAGTGTTCTCTGGGGTTGTAGCTTAGTGGTAGAGTACTTGTGAGGCACTGGGTTAGGTTCACCACCACATATAAATAAATAAATAAGCAGAAAGTTCTATCAACAACTAAAAATATATATTTATAAATAATCATGAAATCGTGACTTAATGTCTTTTGCCAGTAAGCGGATGAATCTAGAAACTATTATGCTCCGTGAAGTAAGCCAATCTACCCAACATGGTCAATCTATAAACATCTCAATAATATGTGTCTGGGTCGAGTACAAACATGCATTGTATTTGATCTTATTGATATTATATACATACAATCCATTAAATGCTTACACATAGTGAGAATCTCACTGGCCCTTTTACTGAAGGAGGCTCCTGACATTCCATGGAGGGGGACTGAGCCCTCTCAGGACCCCATTTTCCTCCCCTACTGCACCATCATCTGTGGGGAAGGACAGGTTAGGTGGAGTTCAGATGGGACCCTTAAGCAAGGAAAGAAAAGAGCTACTTGTTACAAGCTGGCCTGGGGTGAAAGGGGTGCTGGGAAGACAGGTGGGTTGCTGGGCTTCCAGACTGTAGTGAACTCTGCCTGGTTCTCCTACCTTTCAGGGCACGCAGCTCCAGGGTGAGGCTCTAGGTTCACTTCCTGGAAGGTTTTGCTCTCTGCTTTTCAGGTCTGACCTCTAAGCCCCTGGAGACCCCCACCCAGTTGCCCTTCTGAAGCTCCAAGTTCCTGTCCCTATTACCCCACCCCTGGCGCCTGAATGCCACTCAACCATGTTGCCTTGAGACCCCCCCACCTGCTTCCACTGGTGGGCCCAAAACAGACCCACCAAGGAAGAGACGCCAGATTGACAGCACAGTGCTACAAAGTATCCAAGCTACAGATAATCCACTAGGTGCTGGAAACCCAGGGCCAGGATGGGGTGAGAAAAAGGAGGAAGCTGTGATCTGAACGACCTCTGCCCTGGGCGCCACAAGTATAGTCAAAGCTGGACTGGTCCTTCTGCCCTCCTGCAGGCCATCAGTGGATTCCCCACTCCATGCAGACTTGAGAACCGCCCTGCAGGGCGTGTATAGTGGACTGCATGCTCCAGAGCTGTTGGATGGGGTGGCTCAGAAGCCTGAGGCCTGGGCACCTGGAGCTGGGCTTCAAAGGGAGGAGGCCAAATCTCCATTTTTTTACCTGCCCATTCTCTCTCTACCCAATATGGAAGCACTTTTCCAGAGGCCTTCCACCACTTTGCTTGCCTATGGGATCCAAAGGCTGCATTCATTTTTTTTGTCTTTAGGTAGAGTGGTGGTTGCTGTGTTCTTTAGTCTGAACCTAGAATCCGGGCTCAGAGGATCCTCCTTCCTCTGTTACTGAAGGGTCCATTTTCTCCCCTCTGCGGAGAATTGAAGAACAGGACACAAATAATTAAACAAACAAATAAACAAAAACCCAGCATGTTTATTGCAAGAGCAAAAGGTAACAAAGTAATAAACGTCTCCCAAGAGAAGGGGAGTCAACAGGAAATACTGACTGGTTCTTTTTGTAAATATATTTTAGCTGTAATTGGACAAAATAACTTTATTTTATTTATTTATTTTTGTGGTTCTGAGGGTTAAACCCAGGGCCCCACATGTGATAGGCACCACTGAACCACAACCCCAGACCCCTGACTGGTTCTTTCCATAAGCTTTGGACCTTCTTCCTCCTTCTATCTCCTCCCCCTCCACACCCCCCTTATAACTCACTGGATTACCCCATGTCTATGCATCTTAGTCTTTCTGTTGGACCCCCAAGCATTGGAGTCTGCAGTGGGAGTGGGACTGGTATAGGCTGGGACAACCCCTCCTTTCTCCTAGAGGCTACAATTTGTCCCATGGCTGCATTACAGCCCCATCCACAATAGCAGCCAGCACAGCCATCTTGGGTTAGGCATGGGCAGCAGGGGCTGTGTGGGAGGGGGTGAGGACAGTGATGAGGTAAGGAGGTCAACTGAGTTTCCTGGAGGCTGAGGGCCTTGCTCAGTTTGGTCACTCCATGCCAAAGAGGCTTTCCCCTCAGCCTTTCTAATTCTCTGTAACCACCCCAATAGGCTCTCCTGCTGGCCACATTCATGCTATCTGGTGGCACCTTGATGGGTATGCATAAGTGCACATGCTGATATTCAGGGAGGGCAGGGCAGTCATGGCAGCCTCCTTGTGCACACACACCTGTGTGAAGAGGTGATGTCAGGTGTCTGTATCATCCCTTCATTTCTGGGGACCTGGGATCAGCTCACCTTCCACAGTGTGAATTCTGCTGCTAAGAAGCCTTCTGTACCTACATGTGTTATCCAAAGTCTCAGGCTGGATTAGGAGGACCTTGAGGGCAGATGGGCAGCAATTTAGGGGACTGCTATAGCAGTCATGTGACTGTATAAACGGCAATCTGCCTTGTGCATGCTGTATGGAAGCAAAGGTTCCCAGGTTATCAATCCTCATTACCATCTCTGGCCTCTCAGCTCCCAGTCCTTCCCCTTCCCCTCCTGTGAGGCCAGCCTGTCACAGGCCAGCTGTGCTTGTATCTCTGGTAGTCTGGATTTGGGTCCTGCTGGAGTGAAGGGTTTCCTGAGACATAGCTCACAACTCTTCTGTACCTCCTTTTCTGCTGGACTGGCCTCTGGGCCTGGCTGGACCTTGATGCAGGCATCAGAGTATAGGAGGAGGCAGAAGCTCTATAGCTGGAGGTGCCAAAGACCATGACAGTGAGAGCCATGTGATAGCTTCCTCTGGTCAAAATCTGTGTCTGAGATATCCTTCCTTCCTCCTTTCCACCATAGATTTGCCTCCTCCTGGGCTCAAGGAGGCCCAGGAGGCATGGATGGACCTGTCAAAGCCAAAGGATTCTCAGAAAATACCCTTTATTGCTACTCTGGGGTGAGGTTGCCATCTGCATGGGTGAAGTTGGTGATTGAACTCAGTGCCTCGTACATGCTAGGCAAGCACTCTACCACTGAGACAAAATTTTGGCTCAATTTTCTTTCAGAAGCTTATAACCTTTTAACAATTTTCATCGTTGGCACTCAGGTCATCCACACACCCAAATATAATATGTGAACACTTCCTTGTTTGAAATCCACATTCCAATTCTCTGATGTTTCATGGTACTGCCAATAATTATATGTCCTATCTTGGCCTCAATTAAAACAAACTTGTGCTGCATACCTCTATAGTCCATGTCCCTCTTTGCTTTAAAAGCATAGGACTTGGTGGTCCTTAACATCCCTATAGATCAGCCTGTTTCATAATCAGTAACCCCTGATTAAACTTACCACATATTCAATATCAACCTGTATATTAATAGGGAAAGGAGTGTTGAGTTAAATTCTAGCTGGTGTTTGCCTTTGATGTAAACTGAAACAAGGTTCCTTGGATCCTGAAATGGAAACCCTGAGATGACACAGATATATGAGCATGTTCTTTTTGTGTTATACTATGTAATATATAGGGCTGGATTTTATATGCATACACTACAATTCCTGCGTTTTAAAATAATTGTTACTTCCCAGGTGTGATAAGCATAAGGAATATTGTAAGAGTCATGTGATCTTGTGCAGGTGTTTTGGATTTGGAGTCAGATACAGCTCATCTTTATTCCCAGTCCACCTGCATATGAGTTGTGAGAATTTGTCCACAGGAGAAAACAGATATTATAGCCTGGCCATTTGGTCTAAGCTCAAATTGCCCAAAAAGTTTGTATTTCATGTATTTAAACAATAGAATCAAGGCTGTGGAAGACTGCAGGTGATGTGTTCCTAACCTCCTGGAATCCCATCTTTTTTTTTCCACCTGATGTCTGAAATGGGAAAGAACTTGTAATCAGTATTAAGTGGGAAAAATAATCTCCTTTTGGACACTTACTGATTGGAGCTTCCTCTCACAATCAGGACATTGTTTCTCCTAATTTTGAGGCATGAGGAGAAATATTAGTAGGGAACTCTGTCCCTCAACTCTATCATGTAAAGAGATGATCAGGTCCTTTGAGTTCCTGATGTTAAGGGACCCCTAGCTCTAAAATCTGGAATGTGGTTCCTGTGAACTGAGATGACAGAGAAAGTCAAACTCGAGGTTGTAGTTCCCAAAACACACATACTTCATTAGTAGTATTTTATCTGTCACAGAAAGATAATATTCTGGGTAGGATAGTTATGTTATTAATACTACTTTCAACTGTTTCTTTTTATTTTGTTAATGGAATACTAGAAATATTTAAATTACTCTGTGCCTTACATGTTTTACATTGGATATTGTTGCTTTAGGTGGTTGCTTCCCAGTTCAACATGAAATCTGTCCCCTAAGAAGAAGAGAGGGCACAAAAGTTAAGTGAAATTTTGTAATAATTGTCATTATATTAGTTTTCTTCATGAATAATATGCAACATATATAATCCATAAACTGAAATTACTTATTATACAAGGTTTGTTCTGCTTGTTGGGCTAGATCCAACTTCTGGAAGGAAATCTTGCCATAAAATAGCAGCAGCCTGACTAGGCACACCTCATGCATGTCTATAATCCCAGCATCTTGGGAAACTGGGACAGAAGAATCATGAGTTCAAAGCCACTCTCAGCAAAAGATAACTGCCAAGAAACCCAGTGAGACTCTGTCTCTAAATAAAATACAAAATAGGGCCGGAGACATGGCTCAGTGGTTGAGTGCCCTTGAGTTCCATCTCAGGTATCCTACCCCCCAAAATAGCAGCAGCTTGAAGCTCTGGTGTGCAATCTGAGACCTCAAAAAAAAAGCTGCAACCAACAACATTTAAAACTGGCCTTATTCATGTATGAAATGGATACAATTCCCTGTCACTCAAAAAGAAGGCTCACTGGTCTCAGACTGGTAGGGAACAGTGTGAAGCCATATTCCAATCAAGAGCACTTAGTGAGAACTATCCAATCCTACATGCAGCCCAGGAGCAAATTATAAATCAAATTATGATTTGGTAAATATACACAATATTCATTATATACATAATTATAATTCCATAATATACATGAATCTGAAATCTGGTCCTTTTCTCTTGAGTCTGCCATTTCTGCATTCAACTCCAGGCTTCACTCTCATGCTTGGGAGTCCCAGGTTGCTCTGATGTACAGGTGGTGGAGATCCCTATGGAGCAGGCCTGGCTCCTGAGCACAAGGAAATGGTTAGTGTGCTATGACATCATGAGTCTGAGGAGGGAAGCTGGGGAAGGGAGACTGTTGGAAGCTGGGGAAGGGAGATGGGCCTGGCTGTGGCAGGAACAGGTGCTGGCAAATGGGGACTCTGGGCAGTCTCTGTAGACTGCAGTCCTAAGCACTCCACTGGGGCAGCCCACCCCCAATCCTACTGGCTCATTCAGGTGGGGAGCATATGAGTGGCAGAGACCTCTCACAGACTTCCTTATCCTTGCAGGGCATCCTCAGTCCCTTTCTGAAATACTATCTGGCAGGAGTACACCTGCAACCTAGGCTCTTGTCAGATGCTGGTTATAGACAGATGGGATGGTTATAATAATCAAATCTTTACATGCCCTTTTCCTTCAGGAGAGGACCTGTGGTCTATAGTGCCTTGCTTGTTCCTCAGCTAGCTAGTTTCATTTTTACTTTCTTAAACATTACTAGGTATTGAACCAAGGGATACTTACCACTGAGCTATACAACTTGAACTTTTAATTTTTATTTTGATATAGGGTCTAGCTAATTTGCTGAGATTGGTCTTGTTAAGATTGGATTTATCTAGACTTTTCAATTGCAATTAAGTATGTAATTTTTACTTATATGTGGATTCATATACTGATTTGTTCATATAGTGATTCCTCGATGATTATTGTAAAAGCATAATTTCATAATATACATGAATTTCAGGAGATGATAAGTATTTCTTTTGCTCTTACAATTGAAAAATTTCTTGTATAATTACATATATATATATATATATATATATATATATGAATTTAAGAATGTATGCTTTGGTTATTTATTTTATTAAAAGAAAAGCATGTTGATTTTTAAAATTATTGCATTAAGTTACATATTATTTTTGAGTTCATTTTGACATAATCATATAAGCATGGAATATAATTTGCCCCACTTCATTACCAGTAATTCCCCTTTCACTCTTTTTCTACCTTTTCCTCTTTTCCATTTATTTATAGTTTTAAAGAATTACTGCTTTATAGATACACATAAAGGTACAATTGCCTGTGATATATTCATATATGTACAAAGCAGTTTTGGTGGTAATATATTGTAGGTTAATTTGGGGAAAATTCTCATCTTCATAATGATGAGTTTTATCATCTACATACAGAATGTGTAATTGAGTCTTTTATGTGTTTCTCATAATTTTTATTTTCTCACAATTCCTAAATATTTTTTTCTAAACTTGTGTACATGTGAATTACCACATGAATATTATACCTATACAAACCTTAAACATAGTGTTTTACACTATTTTTAAACTGGATATACTATAACCAAAAATGAGACTGGAACCTAGTGTCCATTTACCTCACAGATTATTATTTATCTCTTTCAAGTGTTTGCAAGAGTACTGTTGTGGTCTTTCATGTTTTCATGGTCACATATGCTGTGATTTGAGAAGTAACTCTCATTGATGGGGAGTGTCATGTATCTTCAATAGAAATACAGTTTCCACAAATAGATAATAATAACTTAAACTGCTCTTGAGTTTACAAGTATTCATTTGTTTAGTATTTTCATCAATACTATTTAATTTTGTCTATGATTGGATTTCATTCTATATTTCTCTAAATGCTAAAGATGTTGAATTTTTATGATTATTGAACACTTAGATTATCTCCTGTATGAATTGGAAGTTCAAGGAACTTCCATGCATTTCTGTTTTGATACCTGGCTACAAGGATTAAAAAATTAAACCCAAAAAGGCAAATATAGTTTCATTTCAAAAAAAAAAATGATTTTACTAATTAATAAAAACAAATTGCTCTTTTGCTTCCCCTCAGTATGTATTGTATTTTTCTCTGTTTTATTTTATAGGTCATTTCCGATAGAATTCTAGGGCTTATCTTGGGAAATTCCAACAGGAAAAATAAATAGGGGAAAATCTCCCTTCCTTAAGGCTGCAGGAAAATAAATCTATTTCCTCAAAATCATTTAGTAAATAAATTGTTGAACGACATTCACTAAAATATACACTCCTCTTCCTTGAAGGCTTGTTTTTTTTTTCCCTTGAAAGTTTTTGACACTGTATTATGCATTCTATTATCTTGATTTTGGAGTTTATTACAAAATCATATGGGATAAGATTTGGCAAATCCTTGAAATATTTATACATAATTTATTGTTTATTGAATAAAATGACATTTATTTTTAGTAATAGTTACATAATTATTAAATGACTTATATGCCTTTTTGATTTATTTATTTCCTGAGTCATACTTAGCATCTGGGCCTGGGGTATGCTCTTTTGCACTGTATAATTTCCAAGTGTTTATCCTCATAATGGATCTGGCACTTTATTTGAAGAGTTCCTTAACATTAAAGAAGGAAAAACATTTGTGTTGCTCCTGGGATGTCTTCTCTAGGCACTGTCTTCAAAATGGGGAGAAAATAATATTTCTCCAGACAGACATTCCTTATATCAGGAACAAAATAGCCTTTGAAGGGATTCTATAGAGTTCTGTCTCTGTGTAGTTCTCTGTGTGTTGCTGACTTACCATTTATTATCCAGACATATCTGTGTTTTCTCACCTTTAAAATGTGAATAATTGTAGAAGGCACTGATGGGTAATTTCATCAAGGCTCCTAATACATGTATGTGCTTTGGGCCACAGCTCACAAACCACTTGGAAGATACTGTGTACATATTGATTGTTTATCCATTATGTGCCACTCATATGATTTTTTTTTCAAAAGCTTGTAATAACCATTTCACTATAGGCCCCGTGTCATCCATGTGCCCAAGTATAACAGATTGAATCCTCCTTGTCTGAATTTCAGATTCCAGTTCTCTGATGATGCAAAGTGACACAACTAATTATATTTCTTCTTGTCCTCCTTTTACTCTGTGTCCTCAATGAAATAGTTCTCTGCCCAATCCCTCTATCACTCATGTTCTTCTGTGTTTATAAAATGACATGTAAATCTGACCACAAGTCTGATACCAGCCTCAGACTCATTTGTAAAGGAGGGTTGAGATTAGTTTTGGCTGGTGTCTTCTTTGTTATAAATTAAACCAGGACTTCACTGGGTACTTAAAAGGGAGCCCTATAACCAATCATGTATATAAAAATGTTTTGTTTATGTATTGTATGTATCATATATGTGCATATTGTATATAATACATAATTATAAACAGTTCCATATATATTTATAGAGAAAAGGGGTAGGATTGCCCACTTTCACCACTTATATTCAACATAGTCCTTGAAACACTGGCCAGATAAATTAAACAGAAAAAAATAAATTAAAGGGATATGTATTGGAAAAGAAGAACTTAAATTAGCACTATTTGCAAACAATATGATTCTATAACTAGAAGAGCCAAAAAGATCCACCAGAAAACTTCTAGGACTAGTAAATGAATTCAGCAAAGTAGCAGGATATAAAATCAACACCCATAAATCAAAGGCATTTCTGTATATCAGTGACAAATCTTCCGAGAAGAAAATGAGGAAAACTACACCATTTATAATATTCTCAAAAAATATGATACTTGGGAATCAACTTAACCAATGAGTTGAAAGAGCTCTATAATAAAAACTCCAGAACCCTAAAGAAAGAAATCAAAGAAGACCTTAGAAGATGGAAAGATCTACCTTGCTCTTGGAGAGGCAGAATTAAGATCAAAATGACCATATTTCCAAAATCACTCTACAGATTTAATGCAATTCCGAACAAAATCCCAATGGCATACCTCATAGAAATAGAAAAAGCCATCATAAAATTCATCTGGAAAAATGATAGACCCAGAATAGCTAAAGCAATCTTTAGCATGAAGAGTGAAGCTGGTGGCATCGCTATACCAGACCCTAAACTATACTACAGAGCAATAGTAACAACAGCATGGTATTGGCACCAAAAGAGGCAGAGGATCTTTACCAGAACAGTTTTATGATTTCATTCCACAACCAGATCTGATTTGCCATCACAATGTAACAAATAACTTAGTGGTCTTAATACATGTACTTTTCAAATTTTCAAATAGTTTTTCTCCTACTTTAACCCTGCAAGAAAAAATGAATGATTAAAACATTAAGGAAAACAAGTAATTGAGTTACTCTTGTGCCCCATCCCCTCAGATGCAGGACCCTTTCTCAGCATTCTCCTGTTCCTCCCTGCCAGGTTCACAAGAATCACCTGGGGTCACTGTGTTAAGCTGATGTGAGTCACAGCCTCAAGAAAGATGTACTTCTGTACAGTGACACTATATGAAATAGTGAAGGAGAGAGCAGGGCTTACAGCTAGGCTCCCCTCAGCTCTCAGGCCAAGGACAGGCTCTTCTCACCCCCAACCTTTCATCACCTATCTCTGGTCCATCCAGTAGCTTCTAGTTTGTCCTTCTGAGACTGCTCTGAGGAGAAGGGAGGTCCAGGTCTTGACTTTATAAACCACATAAATTTATTGATTATGTACTATGTGAAAATCCTCAGGCTAGATTCTGAGATGAGGAGTTCTTTGAGGCAATGTGCAGTTTTTAACTTGCATGGAAATTGGTTCCTCTTATCAACATTATTACAGTCCTGCTTTTCTCCTGCAGAAAACAAATAGTTTGCTGAGGAGTGTGACATATCCTGTCCACTTTAGCAGGGCAAGGCTGCAGGTAAATTGTTTCTTGGAAAATACAGCATGGTGAGGTTCAACATTGTGGGCCCACTTTATAGAATTATTCCCTGAAACTCATGCTCCCACCACTCACATCTGTCCCCTATCATTTAGGAAGATTCACTATAGCCTAAGTCATATTATGGTTGAGACTGGGTCCCAAAGAGTGGAACCCAGACCAACAACAATTTCAACAGAGAACTGGACATGAATGTGGATTCTCAGGTCACAAACAGACAGTATTAGTATTAGACTCAGAGTGGCTCAGGAATCTTAATTTTGATGATCCCTTCAGGTTCATGTTTGGGGCTGAGTACTTATGGTCTGACTTGGTCTCTCCTCCAAGAACAAGATCTTTTTTCACCATTGTACTAAAAACAAACAAACAAAACAAAACCAAAACCAAAAAAAAAAAAAAAACTTTTTAAGATGACCTCACTGACTGACACTCACCACATGCTGGCATCAAAAACTGTCCAGTTCCGGTGCAGATGGAAATACCTTGAGATCCAAAGGGGTAGGCACCACAGTTCCCTAGTGCTCAGGAAACCAGGGAATCCTGTTGTAATGACCCCTTTAAGACTCTCAATGACAACACCCACACCAGATAGTCAAAACCTTGTAAACATTTTGAACTTTACTACTCTTCCAAGATGGAAGCAAAACCCACTGTCACTGTGCTCTGACCACAATTGGAAAGATTGCAGTTTTCTTATATGAAGATCCTGGTTTATGGTGTGCTGATACCTGCAGTTTCTTGTTGAGACCATGAGAGGGCAAGCATGTGTTTTCCTGCTGGCTTCTCTGAGCCGCTCCCATCACAGTCCTTGAAGTGTGCCTGTGCTCAGGCTGATTTTACTGCAGTGCCCAGGAACAGATATGAAGCTAGGGGCTTTGATTAGAGAGAGCAATGACTATAGTACTGTAGCAGGAAAATCCTTTGGAAGGTTACAAGTCCTCCTCCCCTTGAAGGTCAGCCTGACCATTTCCCCCAGCCTGTAGTTCAGGAGGTGGCACAGCTGTGGTCACAGGCCCTAAATACAATTTGGGAGGAGTGGTGACATAAAGTGGCGACAGTCTATTTTCTTCTGGTAAAAAAGTTTACTTTGATTGTAAGGACACCCAGAACATATGGCCTGCATTTTTTCAATGCTTTAAAATATTCATTTGGAAAATAACTGAGTGGCTGGAAAGAGAACTAACATTTTATTCTTGGGTCCAAGTCTAGCTCTATCCCCATCTTTTGTGGGCTTTTGTCTGCTCCTGGGTCTCTTCTGTGGCCCAATTTGAAAGAAGAGAGTGTGAGCAACAGGAACAGTGCTTGCACACTTCCTACTTCACAAATTCAGTGGCCTTCCTTTGCTCTCACCATTGACAGCCTTTTCTATTACCCAGCATTAAAATGGGAGGGACTAACAGGAATCTGGTGCACCCCCAGGACCCAGGCTCAGGGTTGAAGGCTATATATGCAGTTGCCCTGGCCCTATGGAGAAGCTTTACAGGTTTGGCATTATTGTAAGAGTGCCTTGGGTTTGTCTTCATCAGATATGGAAGACTCACAGAAATAGATAGACTGTCACAGAGAGCTAGAGTTTTCTATGAACAGCACTGTAGGGCCATGAGGGAAGTGCCAGGGTTGGTTAGGAGCAGAGAGGGCAGAAGGTGATGGACAACATGGGAAAGAGACTTTACTGTATCTGTGCAGGAAGAAACGACAAGGCAGCAGAAGCAGGTTTAGTTAGGGTTAGTATATTTTAGTCATTTCAGTGGGCTCTAGTGGGCAGGGGTCAACCCTGGTTCTTTGGTACCTGGACCTGCTGTGCTTGGAGCAGGCAAAAAGAGGCCTGT
This sequence comes from Marmota monax, assembly GCF_021218885.2. NCBI lineage: Eukaryota > Metazoa > Chordata > Mammalia > Rodentia > Sciuridae > Marmota > Marmota monax. The sequence goes on from NW_026693298.1 coordinate 515,301, forward strand.
GAGGCTGGGTGCCTAATAGGGGATTGGTGGTGTGAGAATTTGATTGCCTAATTTGCATAAGGTGAGCATGCTAGGGAGATGGCTGACTCTCTGGGAATTAACTATATCCAGGAAGGTATGCCCTGGGTACAGTGGTATATGCCTTTAATCCAAGTGATTCATGGGACTGAAGCAGGTGGGTTGCAAGTTCAAGGCCAGCCTGTGCCATTTAATGAGACCCTGTCCCAAAATAAAATTTTAAAAAAGGGCTAAGGATCTTGTTCAGGTGTATATCATCTGTGGAATGTTCCTGTGTGCAATCTTCAGTACCTCCCCTACCCCAACACATGCTTGCGATAGAAGAGGGGGAAAGACTACTTTCTCAATTGGGATTATAGCTTAGGAATAATCTTCCCTGATGTTCAAGGAGGGACATCTGGCTTGACATCAACAACTGGACTTGGCCTGGAAAACTTTGGAATGGATTGCAGAACTCTTTGACAGAGAGACTGTAGCACTGCAACCAGGCCCAAATTAGCAATTTTCCTGTATGCAGGCTTTCAGTTTCTCCTGAGAATATACTGGGTGTCTTCTTCTCTCCCTTCTTTTTTTCCTCCCTTCCTCACCAGTAGGAGACACCTAGTAAGGAGATGATCATTGTGGTTAATGCACTGGGGACAAAATAAAGAACTAGACAGGCCCAGTGCTTTCATGTGCAGCATGTGTGATCTAGCCCAGGTTTCCTGAGCTCTAGCATGGTTAACCTTAGACACCATAGGATTGTTTGTGGTGAGGTGCTTGCCCATAATTATGATGTGTAGCCATTCTGTTCCCTACATATTAGATATGCTATGACCACATCTTAATTTTTTTAACAATCAAAAATGCCTCTAGACAGGCCCCATGTGCCATGGGTGTGACCACTGCCCTAGCCTGAGAACTGATGAGCAGTGAGGCAGACAGGTAAGTTCACACCTGCAGTGGAGTTTGAACAAATGTCTCTGTGCCTACTTGGGGTCTGCTCATAGTTTGCTACTGTTCACAGAGTCTGAGTTAGTCGGATTTGCAGGGGTTGTTAATACACGTGTGTTGTGAGAGAGTAATTGACCAGAGGCTCCCAAATAAAACACCCATTAAGAGAGGTGACATCTTAGTATGGTCAGTCGGTTTATTATTGCCATATCAGCAAAACTCAGTGAAGGTATCTGGTTTAGAGCACTATGGTGAGCATTCAGTAAGTATATCTATTATCATTTTAAAAACATTTTTAAATGATGTAATTATTAACATTTACACACAGTAAAAACTTAGTCTGAGTCCAAAGATTGAGTCTCCTCTTCCTCCTCCTCCTCCTCCTCCTTCTTCTTATCCTCCTCTTTTTCCTTTTTCTTCTTTTGTTACTGGAGATTAAACCAAGGGGCACTCTACCACTAGGCCACATCCCCAAATCTTTTTTAATTTTGATTCAGGATCTTGCTAAGTTGCTTACAGCCTTGCTAAGTTCCTGAGGCTATTTTTGTACATGTGATCCTCCTTCCTCAGCCTCCCCAGCTGCTTGGATGACAGCTGCATACCACCATGCCCAGATGAAGACTGAGTCTTGCAGAGGCCTGGGAGAACCAGAAGTACTGAAGTTGAAGAGATCTTCTCATACTTTGTTAGCTGTTAAAACCCTAACTCTCTGAGAAAAAGCACCTTGCAGAGTGATTTGAAGAAAGGTCCAGGGAAAGGTAAGTTCCTGAGTTTTCATACTGTGGCTGGGGAACGGCTTGCTTTTCCTTGGTGACACACCTGCATCCTTTTAACAGTTGCTGGCAAGATGGATGCATTACTTTGTGGGCTTTTAATTTACATCATTCTTACATCATTCTTATTCTTGGTTTCACAAATGTAACAAATCAGGATGTTACAAAACCAGTGATTTGAAAAGGGTGCAAGACTGTGGTTTTATTTTAAGAGAAAGAGCAACTTTGCTTCATCAGGTTCTGTCTTAGCATTCTCTAATACAGATGCCATATATATGCAAATAGAACCACACATTGTTAGAAAGGCACACCATACTTCAGCTGGCCTGTCTAGTAAATAATATAGTGTGTTTATGGGGAGGTGTTGTGTGCTACATTCTTGTTTCTGCAAAACTCTGGAGGGTAAGGGGCTCAAGGTCATGAATGGAGGCTCAGGGACTCAGGGTCATGAATGGAGACTCAGGGGCTCAAGGTTATGGATGGCCTCCAGCTGTCTATTCATTGTAAGCAGACAGACACACACACACACACACACACACGCTCGCGTGCGAGTGTGTGTGTGTGTGTGTGTGTGTATTTGACAACAGGATGTGCTGCATTTTGCTGTTCAACACCTTTATTTCTTAATTGCCTGGTTTCAAAATTGTGAAATCTGCATTTGATGTTCAAAGCTAAGTTGTATCATGCAGGGCATTTTTAAACCCAGAACATGATGCCTGAAGTGTGACATCAACATTTTTGGAATGTTTTTTGTGGACACAAAATCCTGAGAAATTTTTTCTTAACTATCTACCGAGCAAAGGACATTGTCAGCTGAATGTTTTGACATTTGCCTGTTATCCTAGCAGCTCAAGAGGCCAAGGCAGGATGATTGTGAGTTCAAAGCTAGCCTCCACAACTGCAAGGCCCTAAGCAACTCATTAAGACTCTGTTTCTACATAAAATACAAAATAGGGCTGAGGATGTGGCTCAGCGGTCATATGCCAATGAGTTCAATCCCCAATCCCCTTCCAAAAATAAATTAAGTAAATAAATAGATAGATAGATAGATATTGACAAAGGACAGTGATGTTCATCTAAGGTTATGGGGGCGGGGAGAATTTCCTAGCTCAGAGCTGAACACTTTCTCTAGGTGTTTTAAGTCCTACATAAAATCAGTCAAAAACTTTTTCCTCATTGTTCTTGTTTTTGGAGTCATACTGGAAATCTGTGACAGAGACAGATGGACAGACACAGGGTAAGTATAAAATTTTCTGTAATTAAACCTTATTGTAGACACTCAATTCTCAAGTCTTTGCTTGGAATTCAGATTTCTTTTCTGTATTATAATAAAACATCCAGATTTGATGCTCCGTGCATTTGAATAGCATAAGCAAAGGCTGATGCAGCAAGAACAGATTGTCATTTATATTCTGTGACCCAGAATTCCTTTATGAATCAGCTATCTCTAACAGAATGACAAATCTAGACAATTAGAATGTTGATAAGTTCTGACTTCAGATCAAATTGATTCCAGAAATTTTATTGCCCAGAATTCATTCATTTTACGATTCTCTGAGTTTTGATGCTTATTTATTATTCTTGCATTACTCAGAGACAGAATCCAATCATCTAATATGTTTGTTCTTAAGGAGTAAAAACTTCAGACTAGTTGTTCAACTAAAAAAAGTATTTTAATTTCATGGTAAACCAAATCTAAATACTCCTTTCTAAGCTTTTCCATTATCAAATTGAGTTTTATTTCAAAATACACATTTCACTATGTATTTGTGTTTTACAAAAAACAGTCTCAGCAAACACAATAATTAAAAGACATTTATCTACAGAGATTTGTAAAATTTGAATTTTTCATTTTTGTCAAGCTCCAATAATATTTGATAATACCATTTATGATGCTTTCATGAACAAAATTATATTACAAAATAGGTGTATGTCACTCTACCCTAATAAAAATGGACATGATACATATATCATTATTTAAATGTTTATCTACCTTTACCTCTCAGTATATCCTACAAGTATTATTCTAAATAAAGCTTAAAAAATAATGCACACAAATCCAGCAGAACTTTGAGACTCAAATGATCCTCCTGTTTCAGTCTCCCAATAAGCTGGGACCACAGGTATGCCCCCTGACTTTGAGGATCCTTCACACACACAAAAAAAAAAACCTTTTCAAAATATTATCTAATTCTGTGCATAAGTCTATACAGCATTAAGTGATCAGGCAACATGGATTTGATAGAAACAGTAGTGGCTCAGTTTAAAAAAATATGTTTAAAACTTGAGTAGGTCATACCTGTAATCCCATTACAGAACCTTTTTCTGACAAAGGACTATATCCAGTCCTACTAAATGTACTTCTACAACTCAGTAATAACAGGACAACTCAACAAATAATAGACATGATCCAAATCTATTCTTCACAGAAAAAGAATGACTGGCCAATAAAAGACAGTCAAATGTTGTCAACTTCATTAGTCAACATGGAAGTACAACCCTAAGCCACAATGAGATACCACTATATACCCAGCAGAAATGGCTAAGGTATGAAGACTTACATCACTAAACAATGTGAAGATATGCAGCAACTGGAACTCTCATATATTGCTCATGAGAATGTTCAGAATTTTTGACAGTTTCTTTTAAAAGAAAACGAAGATCTACCTTATGTGGTAGCCATTCCACTCTTTGAGTTATTTACCTAAGTGAAATATACATACATACACATATATGTGTGTATACACACACATATACACATACACATACATATTTTTCCCCAATACATCTAGTAAGATAAAGTTCAAAGCCTGGAAAATGCTCACATATCCTTCAATGGAAAAAAATAAATGCACTATGATATATTCATAAAATGAATACTACTGCAGTAATAAAATAGAAAACAAAACAAAACACTGATTCAAGCAACATGAATGAACCTCAAAAGCATATTGATTCAGACACAGAGTGTAAGATCCCATAACTTTCTTACTCATCCTAATAAGACTCACATCCATAATAAGAATTAAGTAATTCAGACTTGAAGACGGCACCAGAAGATCTCAGAAATGAATATCTCCTAAATCAACAAGTGAGTTACAACTCCTGAACAGAAAATAGGTGGAATGTAGCCTTTGAATTGTATCTTTAAAAAAAAAAAAACCTATTCCTCCTGATGGGCAGAATCAACAGCCTCTGGAACAAGAGTCCCATTGTTTCTCTATTGCTAGGAAAACAATAAAACTTCTCCTTCAATTTTTACTAAAACAAACAAAAAACAAAAACAATAACAAAAAAGTGTAAGTACCCATTATGTTTCTAGGTTGAGGCTCAATGGTAGAATACTTGCTTGTATGTGTGAGGCATTGGGTTTGATTGTCAGCACAGCATATAAATAAACAAAATAAGGATCCAGTGACAATTAATTTTTAAGAAGAATTAATTTATACAAAATTCTAAAAAGACAAAGTAAAACACTCAATGGTAGGATAAAACAGAATCCTGCCTTTAATCAGTAGGAAAAAATCAATTAGAAGGGACACAAGGGAACTTTCTCAGGTGTGGTTTAACATTCTTTATCTTGAAAGCAGTTTAGATTATAATGATTTATTGAAAGTCAACCACATTTGACTTAAAATGCATTTCATTGTATGAACATTTCAGAACAAATGAATAATAAACACTGAAATATAAATGATATACAAATAAGTGTATGCATGTGTGCCTACACACACATATGCCAGAGCAGTGACACTCAAACAGCAATGAACTCATATAGAACTCAGATTCAGGATTCTAAGTGCTAGGCCCACATTAAAAGGAACCAGGGCTTTTAGAGAAACAACTAATACCAGAGTTTGAACAGCCAATAAAGAGTACATTGAACCTGAAATATCTACTGTCAAAAGAAAGTACTCCATAAAGGCAAATACCACATATTCTCATTTACATGTGAAATGAAAAATAATAAAATTAAAAGAAGCATAGAGTAGAATGGTGTTACCAGACGCTGTGGCATGGGAGACATGGGAAGAAAATGGTCAAAGCATACAATATCTCAATCAGACAGAAGGAATAGATTTTTCTGTTTTTTGAGAACTATTGCACACCATGGTAAATAAATAATAATATGCTATACATTTCAAAATTACTAAAAGAATAAATTTCAAATGTTCTCACCACAAAAATACTCTGGTATTTAAGATGATGTATATGTTAGTAAGCTTATTTCACACTGTGTATATAAACTATAACATCTCCTCATACATCATAAATATATACAACTAAAATTTGCCAATTTATACTTTAAAAAATAAACAAACAGGAAAGTAAAGTGTTCAAACAATGGCCCAAATTGAGAATCCAACTTAGATTTCATACTACTCATATCTGGCACAACTTGAAAATCTAAATAATGAAATAATGGATTACAGCCCACTGAAGAAAATAAGTTTCAAGAAGTCTATATTAAAATAAATGTGAGTAAATTTAAAGCACGATAATGACTAAGATATAGAGTCCCCAAATACCCTACAAGTCATTCATTAATCACAAAATGGAAAAGAGTAACTCACAAATGAAAGGCCTAGCAGACAACTCCTTAATCAAGTACTTAAAATGAGCATAACCACTAAAAAAACAAATTGAGTACTATATATCATGCTACATAATAGGACTAAAGCACTGATCAAGAATTAGGTTATGGTCCTGGTTTTTGTTCTAACCTAGCCTGAAGAAATAAATATAAACCTGTACATGAGGATGATTAGTCAAAACTACCTACACTTAAATACTATTGGCTACCCCAAAGTAGTAATGGGCATATATTGCTTCATACTGCCAACAACATAGACCTACCTGGTGGCTGCACTCACACTTCTTCATGATAGAAGCAGTGTGTACTATCTAAGCATTTCCTCCTTCCTCTTTCATTCAGGTCAGAGTTCATTATCACCACACAGCCCACTTTCAAATTCATTCCCTCTCCTTACAAAATTGGACTACATATGGAAGAAGGTCAGTTTACTACTTGAGAACCTGGTGCACTAGTGAGATGACAATCACTCCACCCAGTGTTTCAAAAAGCCATGACTTGATATGTGCAATAAGGGAGTCAATGTCTACTTTTAAGAATCAGGAAATGAGAAAATCTGAAATTCTGAATGCATATGAGAAAACAGGAGAGATGCATCCTAAGAATGCCCCTCAAACTGGAAAGATCACGTTGGATAAACTGTCCCGTTTTCTGCTCCTGAAGGCGATTCCAGGTTGGAAATCACAGCCAGAGAAGAAACTCACCACATTTCATGGGGGGAATCTTGTGTGAAGGCCGCACATCCCTTCCTGGAAGCCACAGGCCTGGAGAGCCACCTCAGGAACTGTACAGCGAGCGTGATGACGGACACTTCACCCTCTGAAACAGCCCACTAGGGACAAGGAAGGAAAGGCAAGCCTCCTGAATGAGAGGACCACCCGGAGAGGCCACCCGCCTGGGGGACACCCCAATCACTCATCCAAAGCACGTCCCATCCCGCGGGAGCCCACCAGCCCCTTGGCGCTGCGGCCTCTCTGCCTCCCTGGCCACCCGCTGCTGCCCGCTCGGCCTGCCATCATGGGCCCAGGCAGGCGCAGTACCTGAGAGGACAGCCCGCTCTTTGTGAGCGCCTTCCAGGCCTGACTTCCTGCAGGCGTCCGCGTCCTTCTCCCAGTGCCCTTCCGCTTCTCCAGGTCTCACGATTCCACCGCCACCCGCCAGTTGCACCGCCACTGAAGCACCACGTTCCCCACGTGAGGCTGCGACACCCAGAGACAAGATCCTGGCCTTCGTGAGTCTGCGCCCCTTGGGCTGCCTGAGCGCGCCGACGGCGGGACCAGAGTGCCGCCTGGAGGCCTGTGGAGGGCATGACACCCACTCCAACCACACCCCACCCTCCACTGGTTGCAGGGATAACTTCTGCTCCAGTCCTGCTCTATTCTAGTTCATCCCTGCGAGGGTGACCACTTTTGCATCCATTACCCTACCTCAGACCTTTCTCTGTTCATTTAGTTCTACCCTGCTCCAGCAGACTAGCAACAAGGAGTTTGATGAAACTGTTGAAAATTTTGAAAGAAGGAAAGGAAACATTCCTGCACAGTTCCACTTATTAAATTCCCATTTTATTAGAGACAGGGTCTTGGTTGCTCCTAGCCTCACTAAGTTGCTGAGGCTGGCTTAGAACTTGAGATTCTCCTGCCTCAGCCTCCATAGTGGCTGAGATGACCAGCATGTTCTACCACACCTGGCAGAGCATAGGTTTTATTGTATTTGAAGAGAAAAACTGAAAAGTCTCAAAAAAAGTATATGGAGGTATAGTTTTCTAGTCTTGTATCATTGTGATTTTATTTTTATAAATACAAACATCCCAGTGGCACTTTTCCAAGTCATTCAAGCAAATCATCAGTCCTCTGTGAAGTCTTACAAATACTAGTTTTTCTTGAATATTGTTGGCCACTTTCCTGAGGGTCCCAGTGTGCAGACTTGAAGGCGCTTCTGGTTTGCCTTCCCCCTTTCTCCTATAGACTCATCAAAAAATGTTCATCTGCATTTGAAGTTGAATTCATAGGAAAAAAGCATTATCAGCATTTTTGACATGATCCATTATCAGCTTTGTGTTAAAAGTTGACAACAGTGTCTATTTCTGGCTTCAGGCATAGCCACATGCTTTCCTGTTTATGCATTTTAAGTTGCATTTCAATTCCTGGATAAATTTTTATGATGCTACGTTTGTGGAAGATAATTTCTTCAATAGGGAGAAGAAATTATCTTCCACAAACGTAGCATCATAAAATATCTTTGAATGTCCCAATACATTTTGTCTCCATATCCTGGAAGTTTCCTCCACAAACATTGGTGTTTGTGACTTACTTTCCCTAAAGTTTCTAGGGCATCTTCAATCCTATAGTGATTGTGTATTTATAATCTTGGTCAATCCCATTGCCACTATCCCTTGCATGAATTTAATTACCTGAATATTAGACCACTTGAGACTGAAATTGTCAACCCAGTCACTGAGGTAGCATTTACTATTTCAGCCATAGATGCCAAATATGCTTTTCAGCTCCTAAAAATCCATTTATCCTTCTGAGTTTCTCCAATAAACATCACTATGTTTATATTTTCCTTTAAATATTTAAAAGCATTTCTAACGGCAGTTTTAAAGTCCTTGTCTGCTAAATGCATCAACTCTGTCACCTCCAAATTTCTATTTAAGGATGTTTTTTTTTTCTCTTCTCAAGGAGTTATATGTTATTTAGTAATGTATTTAATTTCCAAATATTCAAAAATTTTCTGGGTGTGTTACTGTTACCAATTCCCAATTTGATAATTCTATGATCACAGAAAATACTTTGTATGATTTTATACTTTCAGACTTTTATTCCAGTTTATCTTACTGAATACTCCAGGTACACTTTATTCCAGGTTCTGTAGTTCTTGGATGTAGTGTTTTATAAATGACAATTTAGTCACATTGGATGATAATACTGTTCAAATCTTCCATATCCTTATTGATTTTTCACCTACTTATTCTACCAGTGTTTTGAAAGTAGCATAGTCAAGTCTTGAACTATGATTTTGGATTTGTTTCTGTTTGTCATTTGTCAAATTTGCTTTATGTGTTTGGTTTTATTAATTCTGTACACATTTGGAATAACACATTGTGTTGTTTTTCTGGAATAAAATTGTCTCCTGTATGATTACACATGGCCCTTTTTGATATCTGGTAAAAGTTTTATCCTTGAATTGTCCTTTCTTCAATGTTGATGTAAATACTGCACTTTCTTATGCTTAGTGTTTGTGTAATATATATTATTTCATTCTTTTTATCCAAACTTTTTATTTCCTATTAATATGATGTAGTTAGGGTTTTACCATTTCATTGAGGAATATGGTAGACTGAACCCTCCCATCCCAGGATGTTCATTTTCAAATCCCCTGTGACCTATGAATAAGTATTGCATATGACAGGGGGGGACTTTGAAGGTGTGATTCAGTTGGGGATATGATCCTTTATTATCCAGTTGGGGATATTATCCTTTATTATCAGTTTATCTCAGGTCATTATAAGGGAAAGAGGGAGGCAGGAGAGTCAGAAAGTGTGATGCGATGAGTGTGGCTGAGGTCAAGGTGCTATAAGGCTATTAGCAAGGGTGGCAGCCACCTCTAGAAGCTGAAAAAGGTAAGGAACTGGATTCTCTGGAGCCCCTGTAAAGACAGAGACCTGCTAACACTGTGATTTTAGTCAACTAATAGCACTGGAAACTTCTGATCTCTAGAGCCATAAGAGCATACATTTATGTTGTTTAAGCCATTATTATTATTATCATTATTATTATTTTGACAATTACATATAACAACAGTCAGAAGTTAATATGGAGCTTAAATTGTTTTATTTTAATGTGATTATTTATAGTACTTTAGATTTAAATCTCTCATGTTGATTTTGTTTGTCCCATCAATTATTTTTTCTCTTTGCTTATTATTGGCTGCTTTGGAGAAGACACAGGAGAAGAATTGATATATTTAGAATTCCATGATCTCCTCTATTGGCTTTCCATTTTTGCTTTTTTGTTAATTGTTTAGGATTGCAGTAGAAATGGCATTTTTTAAGGTTTATGAATGTCTGGGTTCAAAAATATGCTATTCAGGAATTATTAAGAACACTACAAAAAATCTTGCTTGGAATTATTCTGAGCTTCTCAGATCTGTGATTGATTTGCTTTAAGTAATTTTAAGGAATTCTTTTGTTTCTTCTCATACTGGAATCCCAGTTAAACGAACACTTTGGACATCTGAGATTATTCTATACATCTTCATGCCCTGTTCCATTTTATTTTTCATCTTTTTTTCTCTTTATGTTTTGATTCACATAATGACTGTTTCCATGTTGGTTGATTCTGTTCTCTTCTTTCTATGTCTAGTATGTTAATAACCATGATTTCATATCATCCCATTAATGTGTGGAATGAAAAACTCTAAAAAATTCCTTTCAGAAAGGAAATGAACATACTGACAAAAAATAGCCAGTACCTACTTTTTCAAAACTCTGAAAATTAACCAAAGGCTTGCAGCAATCCTGGAGCATTTAGAAAATTTGAAGACCCTCAGCAATGCATCAAGGCATTTTTATTTATCCTCCCTTTCCTACAACTCTACAATCATCTCAAAAACTGGCATCCCATATGTAGGTTCCAGCCTGAAGCCTGCCAGCCACTGGAGGGGGCAGAAAGGGCTTGGAGCTCTTCCACGGCTCCCAGGCCCCAATTCCTAGGGAATTGCCATCATTGTTCCTGGTGACTGACTGTCACACCCCACTCACAAGATTGTTTATTTAACTGGACTCAGCAGTTGCTCATTGCAAACCCCCATTACAATGGTGGCATTTCTCAAAAACAACCACAGGCAATTGCTGAATGCTATAGCTACCTGAGATGGATAGCAGATGAAGCCAACTATAGGATAACAGAAAGCTTGGGAAGAAAAGGTAAGGGGTTGCTATGGTGGGGCACATCTCTAATACCAGCAACTTGGGAGCCCGAGGCAGGAGTATAACAAGTTCAAGGCCAGCCTCAGCAATTTAACAAGGCCCTGAGCTAGTTAGTTATATTTCTATGTTTGCTATTTTAATTGGCATTACATTTGAATGCTTTTTTTTTTGCCTTTTTAAGAGAATTTTATTTGAGTGGTTCTTACAAAGATTGTTGCAATATGAAAGTCATTTGTTTGATATAAATATCAAGCTGTCTTGTCAAACACACTGAAGTAACCCAAAAATATATTTCAGAGCTCACAGAGCTTAAAAAGAGCAAAAAATATATGCAACCAGACAAAACCTATTTCTGCATTTCCTATTTCTTGCTGAGACTTCTTTGCCTTACCAGACTCTTGACTAAGCATATTCAGGAAATGCAGTGATCATTTTGTTTGGAATCTTAATATACACCAAAACACATAATATTTACAAAGAAACTTTTACAGATACATTAATTGAAAAGAAACCATCAAGAAATATAATTTTGAAATCTCCCTTTCTTGCCAAATGATCAAAATGCAAGATGAGATGCTAGCCAAACAGCCCTTTACCTGGCTTGAATCCCCATACACTAAATGTGTATTCCAGAAACCTCTGATAAACCATGAGTAAAATATCAACATTAGTGAAATGTGAAATGTAACCTGGGTAAGAAGTTAGGCTTCTGAAACATTAAAAACATCATTACAGACCTGTCTGCCTTTATACAGAAAGCACACACTTGTTCCCCTAGAGCTATTCCTAAAGATCCTTAATGTAATTTTCTACATGAACATTTTAAAAGGCAGAATGAGAACAGCTTTGTATACAGTGGGATTTGCTACTTAGGGAGAATGAGCACACTGCATTCCTGTTAACATTTTCATTTTTTCAAGGTAACAGGAATTGCATACAAATGACAGTAGACCCTGTCCTCTTTATTTTTATCTAAATAAAAGATGACTCAAGATGAATTCTCAAGGAAAAAAGCTATGTAAATAAGGGACTATATCTTCCTTCATCATGTACTTGGAACCAGTAGTTGTGTTGCTGTCATAGAATCAGGGAAGAGGTTGTGGTAAGTTGGAAGAGGTACATAGGCTGCTGTTATCATTTTACCAGCAAACCACCTGCCATGCAACGCATTGACAGCAGCAATAGCTGCAGCAATTGAGGGGCACTTCACATACACATTGCCCTGAGCAGAATTCTTGTCAATATAAATATGAATGACTCCACAATGTTTATTACATTCTTTAATCACATCATCCTTAATCTCTGTATCCCATCCAACTTGTTCTTCTGTTTGAGGGTTAAACATGTTGGAGTGTTGGAAACACTGTATTGCAAGTGGCTGAACAGAGGCAGCTGCAGCTAAAGCTGAAGCTTCAGTCTGTTGGGAAAGTCGTGTTTGCAAATCTGCCATAGCACCAAATGCCAAAGAGCCACTCATTTGTAAAGCCTGCTGGGCTCCTGGTAGAATCTGCAAACCTGTACCCTCAGCAAGTCTTGCCATTAATTGGAGTGTGCATGATGCTTGCTTGAATATCCAAAAACAGAAACAGTAATATGAATTCACCACAGATCTAATTTTCTCTTAGTCAACCAAGTCTAAGTGTCATTCTTTATAATGGTAGCTTCATTATATAAAAAAATTGCATCTGCTACTTTATTCAGGTGACAGTGGACAAGTTTATAAACTGCTTAACATCTTAACTTTCTCATCAATAAGAAGAAGATACTGATATTTGATCTGCAGACTGAGATCAGATCTACAACATGATAAATGTCCAACATATGTCATTACAATTCTTATTAATAGTTAGTGAATGCTACTAATCCTAGGGATTATACTTTAGAGGTCAATATCTTCTTATCAATTCATATAATTACCAACTCTCTGTATCATTTCAGAAGTATCTAAAAGTTTGCCAAATAGAAATTTCTTTCTCAATGGAGTTTAAAATTCTTTATTGAAAGTGTTACAGACATTTCTGGTAGCTCACATAGACTAGTAAATATTGCATTTGAAAACAATGAGATGATTTTTCAATGCAAAAAAAAAAAAGACTTGACTGAAACTGAAATTTGTTGCCTGAGAGATGGAATGAAAAAGAGACTGAAGGCAGGAGCTAATAGGAGAGTTAAAGGGAGTCAGTATATGCAAGATGGGAGGTGTCATGGATTATTTTTGTCTAGTTCGTAATTCTGCCAATTAAGCTCCAGCTTTGCTTCTTTAAAGAAGAAAGGCGATATTTAAATCCCAATGCTGTTGTAAGTGCAGCCAACACATTGTGACTACAATTATTTGACTAGGAACACTGTCTTGCCCACATTTAAGATTTTAGCTAATGCCAAAGCATATAACTCATTGGAAACAAGCAATGGGATCAATCCCTGGGATTCAGAAGTTCAAAAGGATTCTAGAGCAGCTTAGCACTTACATAGGTGGATGATCAGTGCTAGGATTGAAGGAGGGAATTAGAGAAGTATCAAGGGGAGAGCATTTGCAATAAATGAATAAATAGCAAGTAGTTTGTGGTAGGGCAATTAATCATAATGGCAGCTGTATACTCCATATTTGGGAAGTTTGCCCTAACAATATGTGATCTCTGATTTATGATTTCAATAAATTCTGCATTTTTAAAAGAGACTTTCTATTATCAAGAGAGGGATGTATGTCTGCTTTCACCAATGATCCTAATTTTTTTAAATATTATTTTTTATTATGTTCATCATTCCCTCAATTCCATTAATTGTTCATGCACATTAATGATGACCTTAAAACTGAAAAGGCATCTCAGTAAAATATTTCATGTCCTCTACAATCAAATGGAGAGATCTGAGGGACAAGTCCAACAAATAAAATGCAGTTACTTCCAAATAAGTTGCCAAAAAGTTTAAAAGAATTTTCATCTCACAGAATTGCAATATGTGCTATCATACAGAGCAGATGAAAGGCCATTATATTTTACCTGAGATAACAATGCTTGAAGTCCTTCAGAAAGTCAATATTATAAATGGAGACTTCTCTTTCGCCATTCTGGCATGCTTTCATTATTTCAATTATATCATCTTTTCAATGGTCTTCAGTATTCAAAAGTATAAAATTATATGTTGTGTAATGCCGTTTCCTTTCCTTTTTTCCCCTACAGGTGTTCTCTTTCCAGTGTGTTTTGGTAATGATAGAGTATAAGTGGATACTTCAACTATGTGGTGATGCTTCAAAATATATAAATACACTTCAGTTTGTGAAATAAAAAGAAGTCTCATGGTCACTGATTTCCTCTGAGAAAAAATGATTATTTGACTTTGTCTTATTATAATTTCTTGAATGATGTCATCTAATAAATATAATATTATCCTCTTAGCTCTTTTTTATAATGTGGAACTAGACAAAATGAGTTTATGCTTTTAGTAGCAGAAGGAATATATTAAAAATAAAAAGTTGTACCTCCATTGTAATAAAATTTGAAGGGAAAACATCAGATAAGTTAATTTTTTTCTCATGTTTTTTATTTCACATCTGTATTGCTGAGGTATCTCTTAATGTTCATGTTTCAAAACTCTTTATCTTCTCTTTTCTTAAATCCACAAAATGCCAAAATATCTCTTGTCTTTTAAAAAGAAAAACTTGTTGTCTAACTCTTGCTCTTCTTTTTTCTTTATAGCCAAAGTTTAGAAAGTGCAGTCCACACTTTCTTAATCAATTCTTCATATTCCAGTTACTCTTTAATAAAATTCAGAAGGAAAAATTTCAACTATATATTTATGGACTCACTAACCAAGTCTATACAATATTAAAATATATTTCCTGTTGTTTCAAGGTTGTATTTAAGAACACAAATAAATAATTATTGATATTGTTGACGTTTTTGGTATAGCTATGCTTTATCCTCCTTGCTAGCAATAGTTAATCACTGATTGAACTATTTTGATACTCACCTGCCTTGTATTCTATTATACTTTTACTATATATGTGTAGGTCCACAGAAAACATTACATAAAGGACACCATGTAGCATGTACCTCCCTTCTCTGTTGGTATTTTCTTTTCCTCTATATATGGTGCTATTCTTGTCTTTAGGGCTATTTTTAAATAAGTAATTTTTAGAACTTATTATATGCCAAATGCTACTCCATGAACATCCTGTTTGATCATCCTTGCATAGTTTTACTGCCACCTGTGGGTTTACAACTCCCAAATGCCTTGTATTGACCTCTCCACTGACACCCATTCTGTATACAGAAAGAGATTAAGTAAAAGGAGGAAGCTTCTGCACAGGAAAGAAAACAGTCAATACAGGGAATAAAAAAACCTGCAAAATTGGAGAAAATATTTGTAAACAATTCATCTGATAAGGGGTTAATATCCAAAATATAGAGAAAACATAGGAGCAAGAAAACAACACTACTTGTAAAACAAGTTAAGGTATTATATGATAGTTCTCAAGAGAGGGCAAATAAATGGCCAATACATACACAAAAAAAAATACAAATTAGAACCACAATATATATTAGTTATATCTGATAGAATACCTACTCTGGAGAAAGGAAAAGATAACAGTTTTGGTGAGGATGTAGAGAAAAGGGAAAATTGCACGCTGTTAGTGACTATTTAAATTAGTACAGCCATTATAACAAGCAGTATGGAGGTTCTTCAAAAAATTAAAATTAGAAATACCACATATCCAGCAATCCCTATTGGCTATATATCCCAAAGTAATGAAATAAGTATGTCTAAGAGACATCTGCACTCTAATTTTCATTGCAGCATTATTTAAAATAGCCAAGGTTAAGAATCAACCTTAGGATCCATTAATAGATGAATGGATAAAGAAATGGTACATACACACAATAGAATAATATTCAATCATTAAACTAAAGAGAATCCTGGTCTTTGTGAGAAGATACATAAACATGGAAGGCATGATGTTATTAAATTAAAACCATGCACAGAAAGACAAACACCATGATTTTACTTGTAAGTACAATCTAAAATTATTTCCCATTGAACTTCAGAATGGTGCTTACCTGGATCTGAGGTGGTTGTGGGAGGGTTGATGGAGAGATTTTGGTCAAAGGAGACAAAATCTCAGTTAAGAGTAACAATTTTAAAAGTTCTGTTGTACTTCATGTTAGCAATAGTCAATAATCATATAGCTTAACTTGAAAAATTCTGGGACAGTGGATAGTATGTGTTTTCACAACAAAAATGATAAATATGAGAGGTAATACATATGTTAATTAATAAGATTTTATTATTCCATAATGCATACATACTTCAAAACTTGTACATAATAAAGAAAGAAATACAATTTTATCTGTCAATTAAAATAATAAAAAAGAAAAAAATGTTAACTGTAAAGTAGCTGGGTATAAGATCAACATCTTTATTGTGGTAGCTCTTACCTAAATTGAATGCTTGAATAGAACAAAATAGCAAACTCTCCCATGAGTAAGTAGTAAGGAGCTTCTCATACAACTGCACATAATATAAAAAATATAATTTCTATACTTTTTAATTTATGATTTTAAAATATAAGTTAATATTTCCATATAATTATGTAAACACACAGAAATATATAAAGTAACAAAACTAACCAAAGTATAAAAACAGTTACCAACTTCTATATATTTTGCAGAGATTTCTTTTATAATTTAATGAAATAAATATTCCTTATCTTATATACACAGCTTAACAGAAGCAAAGGAACCCAATTTTATGAAATTATTATAACCTTGATCTTAGGTGTCATATGGAAAGAAAATTATATGCCAGCAAACATAAATAAAGATGAATTAATTAATTAACAAAACATTGCAGGGATCAATAGTTATAGCACCCTATGAAATATGAAGCATAAGTAATTCAACCGTCTGTTTCAGTTGTATATTTAACAATATTATATATATATATATATATATATATATATATATATATATGTGTGTATATATATATATATCTCAGGCAAGGGCTTTTTCAATGATGGCCAGAATTTGTTGTATCTACCAATGTAATTTGTCACATAATGAACAGAAACTGATGAGTATTAATAGGCAGATGAAACATATTTAATAATATTCAATGTCTATTAGTGAATAGGAAATTATTTTAAAAAATCAGAAGTAGAAATCAATTAACCTATTAAAATTAGTTTCCATTTTTCAAAAGGACAACAAATCTGATGCAAAACATCATTTTGATTTGGAGTGCTTGTATAAGAGCCCATACATAAATATCTGCTAGAAGGTGAGACAAGGCAAAAATATACTTAAAATAAGAAAATTTAGAAGAATTTGAGTAAAAAAGTAAAACTCAATACACTCTTTGAGAAAATGGATGTTTATTGTCTTCATATGAATCCAAAGAATCTACAGAAAAAAACTTTTATAATTATTAAGACAGCTTGAAAAGTATCTGGCTATAAGATCAACATACTAAATTTGACGTTTTTATCTGTCAATTAATGTTTAATATGCTAATTACCTTAAATTAATAAATTCAGTTCTAATCCAATGAGAGTTATTTGGAAAACCTGTGTTGTTTTGTTGTTATTGTTGTTACATTGATAACTTTATGAAAAACTGAATATAACATAATTTTAAAGGTTCCGTATCCATCATCTTGCTCCCCACTTCCATCTTCACTGAGAAATTCTGCAAAATTTTTTTCTGGGTCTGCTGTTTTTGGCTTCTATTATTAACCACATCTTTATTTCCAAATCTGGTATTGCAACTTTTTGATCATTTTAGAATTAGCCTCAAGAGAATGACGTCTCCTATTGATCCATTGCCAAAGCTGTCACTTTTGTCAATTTTCTGATAGTCTTTTCCTGGATAGATTTTGATCCTCCAGTTACAAGTTGCTTATATATCCTTCAGAGGACTCATTACATGTCTGTATTTATTTCATCACATTTTGAATAAAAGTTCTGCTCAATTTGGCATCTTCTGCTCATTCCTCCTAGTGACTATATTCTTTCTTTTTTTTCTGACAAAATCTTGATTTTACTCAAAAATCGGACATCTTATATCTGTACTTGCTCCAAATTTCATTTAATAGAATCAGGAAAGTTTTGGAAGAACATTAAATAGGGTCTGTCAGAATTATGTAAAAAATAATTTTATACAAAATTGTGATGTAGTTCAAAACCTACTCATGTTGTCGCCCGCCGGCCGGCCGGCCCGCCCCGCAGCCGGCACCCTGCCGCCCCCGGCTCCGGGCCTGGGCCCCCGCTGGATTCTGCCCGCCTGGGGCTGGGGGCCCCGGCCCGGCCCAGTCAAACCGCCACCCCGAGGATGCGCAGGCCGCACTAGGCCCCAGGCGTCCTGGCGGGCTCGGGAGGGAGGCGCTGCCCTCCAGATAGCTCCAGGGTTCCGGCCTGCCCTGCCACCCGAGGCTCTCGGGGCCGCGGCCTCCTCCCCGTGGTGGAACCCAGAGCCCGGCCTTCCCGCGGGCTCGGGAGCGGGCGGCCCGGGAGAGCGCGCCGGGCCCGGGAGCGGGAGGTGGGCGGGCTGCGCGGGACCGGAGCCGCGGCTCGGCATTCGCCCCCTGGGCCCTTCCCTGGTCTCGTTCGCTGGCGGCACGGCCCGGCGGGACCGGGCGGGGCGCGGGAGCTGCTGTCTCCTGCGGGAGAAGAGGCTGGCTGAGCTGACGACCTCCGAAGCTTCCCTCCCGCCGGGGTGGCGTGGGCTTATTACCCAGGTGGACTGGGGGACGCTGGAATATGGCGCGTTGCCCACCTTCTTGCAAGTTGTTAGGAGGCGGCCCAGGCGGCAGTTCGAGGAGGAGGGCGCAAAGTCCTTTTGTACGCAGAAATAAGGAGCGACATTGTGTTTTTTTCCCCAGCGGAGATGTGACCGTGGCGGGGTCTCGGTTCTTCCTGTGCCTGGGGTGGTGGTCTCTTGGGTAAGGGAGCGGGGAGTGGCGCGCCCCTCCTAAGGAACCGAATTTTTGCCACTGGAAAGACGGGGCTCGGAGATGGTCTTGTGCGTGGTATTATTACCGTATTCCCAGCCTTTTGGGGGAATTCGAGGGTTTGCCGTTGCGTGTTATGCACTTCACTGTACCGTGATGTCCACCACTTCTCTCACCTGTTGTGTTGTTGCTTCTGGTCCCAAAGTTTCTACTGTGCATCTAACTGTGCCCACCAAAACTTGAAGTTATTTTAAAATCTTGATGTATTTAGGGCTTCAAATGATATCTGCCAACCAGTTGGAGGAGCTGTTGCCTGTTCACCTTCCCTTCTTCCAATCATTAAGTTAGAATACTGTATATTAATTGTTTGCTCTAGAGCTGGTGTCAGTTGTGCTGAATTCTTTTTGTGGTCATAGCAAAATTCACATATTAAAAAAGCGTTTAAAGGATATCATTGCATTGGGAGAAAGGTAGTGTGAGTGAGCCTGTCAACCTGGACGGTGTTCAATAGTATGGGTACAGCTTTTGTAACAGGGCATCTTCTGTGCTCACAGTGGTCCTTTTCCCGTTCTATCTCAGCCTTGTCTCTTAAAAAATTACTATTATTATTATTATTAGGCCTTGAACAATAGGTTATTGGATTCTTCTTCACTCAGGGAAAGCTTTGGAGATGTGTGTGTGTTTTGGTTTCTTAATTCAGTAGTATCCTGACTCCCTAGAATTGTTTGAAAGTTCCTGACAAGTTATCCTATAAATTAGTGAAAATTTGACTAGTTTTATCTGTGTATCTGAATGTAATTTCCTTGTGAGTGCAAAAGGCAACATACAATTACCATATGTAATGTAGTTTATTTAACTCTTGGCTCCTAAATTGTGTGCAGAATTTTTTGTGTCTGGGGACTCCTCCTGCCCCATTTTTCTTTGGTGCTGGGGATCATGCTCAGAGCCTTGGGGCATGCTAATGTTATACCACAGAGCTGCACTCCCCAGCCCTTTTTTTCTTCTGATAGTACACTTTCTTTCAACAGGGTCTTTGACGAAAACAAACAAAACAAAAATCTGATTAGAATAACTGTTTATTTAATCCTTTGGCTCACCTTATTTGCAATATCATAGTCTCAACACTCAGCATAAAGAAGGGAAAATGACCTTTTGCTTAATAGTGAGTAGTCCATATTCTCATTTAGAGGGAAAAAGAAAAAAAAATCTCACGCAAATAATTTATTGCTGTGTTTTAAGGAAATGTAGCTTCTGGAGTTAGTTACAGTCACCTAAGGGACTATAGGAGTTATGAATGTCCTTGTCCAGATACAGAGGGAATAAAAGCAGAAAGGATTTCAGTTTTTCCTCCCAATTCATGTGTAGTCCAGTGGAATCCAAAACTGGAGTTTTTTTGTTTTTTTGTTTTATTAAAGCATAGTTATGCAACCATTGCTGTTTTAGGTAGGGTGTTGAAGGCCCACTTCCTACAATTAAAATACGAGTTTACATTGCCTGTACACCAGATTTAACCAGACCTCTGGGTTGTTTTCAAGAAGCATTTTAAGTGAAGTACCCAAAAATGGGTGACTGAGAAATTAAGCTTTTTGTCTAGGATTAATTTTTTACAACTTTTCTTATATGTAGTAAGGCATTCAGTAAATGTTTGTTGGGGAACAATAATGATGAATGACAATTATTGAAATTAAGCTTTTTTCATAAGTATTTGAAAAGGCATGATGAATTTTTGGTTTGGTGGGAGGGCTATGAACCTTAGCCTTCAGAAGCACACACTTCAGGAAGTTAATGTGTATGTCAACTTCTGTCAGATGTCTTTAGACAAGCCCTGTGCTTGATGCTGAAGCAGGCTTATTCATCTACTCCAGGTTGAAGGGTGAGGGGAAATTGTGGGTTGTTGAGTTTCACAAATACCTACTCTAACCTCAAGAGTTTATATGCATCCTTTCTGGGTCTGTAATCAAGGCCAGTCCAGGAAATGGGATATTTGAGAATTGAGATGTGTATGTGTGACTATATATGATGCTTATTAACATATAGAAATAGTATTTGGAAAATCCATTTTACAAAATATCATTCTTTGGTTTCGTAAAAAACATTTCAGAAACTGTTCAATGCTAAGGACGTTTTCTTTCAGCTCTTTCATGTTTTCCTTGAGAGCTAAGGCTAGTGTTTTCAGCCTAAGCTTACCCATGAATGTTGAGTAAAATAGCCATGAAAAAGAAACCCACTTGTTAAATTTCTTTTAGAAACATTTTATTTAGTCCAAGTCCAGTGTTTTTTGAGTCTCTGGATACATATTAATTTTTGTGTTATGTATCATATAGTTACTTCTTTATTAACTAGAGGGGTGCATTATCCACTTTGTTGGGTGTTCAGTTTAGTGCTTTTATCCATCAGTATTTTAAGGTGAACAGGCTAGAAGAGAAATAATAAAGGTAAAATCTATTTTGGTGTTTGCAAATTACAACCACATTGAGTTATTGGAAACTTTTAATCTCAGAGTAACAAAAATGTTTTGTTTGAGATTATTGTTTTAAATATTTTTTTAGTTGTTGATAGACGTTTATTTTATTTATGTATTTATATGTGGTGCTAAGAATCGAACCCAGTGCCTCACACATGCCAGGCAAATGCGCTACTGCTGAGCCACAACCCAGCCCTGTTTGAGATTATTTTATGTAGCATGGACAAAACTTGAATAATGAGTTTTAGACTGCTCAAGGAAAATAATGGGATTATATATATATATATCTTGGAATATATATATTTTTCTAAAGTGCAGTTCAGAGTTAGGCTAATGTGTTTTCAACTTCATGCAATGCAATTTAGTTGCTGAGATATTAAAAAGGTTTCATCCTGTGTTCTTTTTTTTTTTTTTTTAAGCAGGTTACAGGTTTATTTTTTAGTTTTTTGGTGGACACAACATCTTTGTTTGTATGTGGTGCTGAGGATCGAACCTGGATCGCATGCATGCCAGGCGAGCGCGCTACTGCTTGGCCACATCCCCAGCCCTCATCCTGTGTTCTTTATGCCTAAAATGTTCTAAATATGTGCATTTATGTGATATCAAATTAAACCTATGCACTGAAGAAATGCCAGAAATACAGCTGTTTAAGATGATTGAGTATATTAAGGAACAAAATTAGTTGCAGTTGTGGCAGGCCTACTACATTTGTGATCCTTTGAGGCAAATCTGTATTCTGTCACTGATATCAGTCACTTACTTAAAAGAGATAATTTGACCATGAGGGATCTTCTGAATCCCAGACTGAGACATCTGCTTTGGCCAACCACAAATGGTTTAAAATTCCACCTGCACCAAACCATCAGGCAATTTCTTTAAGAAGCCATGTCTTATAAAGAAGGTATGTGTGTATTGAGGAAGGGTTGGTGGGGAGAAGAGGGAAAGGGAAAGTGATATCTGATTTAAAAAAAATTGGTGGGGATATTTGAAAAAAAAAATTGTAGTTGTAGATGGACAGAATGCCTTTATTTTACTTGTTTATTTTTATGTGGTGCTAAGGCTCGAACCCAATGCCTTGTACGTGCTAGGCAAGGGCTCTGCCACTGAGCTACAGCCTCAGCCTAGGGTGAAGATATTTTTAAACCTACTTTAATCATTTTGGTGATTTAGAGTATCTCTTGTTTGTGGTAATTGCATTTTTTATTATATAAGCATTGTATTTAATTGGGGTATGCTGGTTTCTGTGGTTAGAAATGTGAAAAGTTTGATAATTTAAGTGGACATTATCTTAAGATTTCTTAAAGTGGTGCCTGTTGGATAAACTATATGGGCCTTTTTAAGGCATCTTTGTGAAGGACTTCAAATGCTTGTATGTTAAGACCTTTTTTTTTTGAGAGCTTGTATTTTACTGTTGCTAGTTGTAAAGTCTTTGCTCTTTAGAACTTAGTCTGTTTTGTTGCTGCTCCTGAATGCTAATGTGGTTAGGCTGGCAGCTAAACCTACAAATAACAAGAGGAAATTAGGAAATGTCCCCATGAAACATTGCTTAAAGCTATTAAAGCAGTGGACTAGAAATGGGGAGCTAGGGATCAGGAGACCTAATTTTTGTTTTGTGTTCAGAAGAGAGTGAGGCATACCCTCCATTGAGAAATAACCTCCATAAGTGTGTCCTTTTTTTAGAGTTTTGCTTCATTTACCAGACATTGATTAAAGACATTGAACATTCTTGGCATGTGCTAGGTGCTAGAGTCACAAGTGAACTGGGGGCCTTGTCTAGGAAAGGATAAAGATTGGGCTCTTCAAACTATAGTATAATTTGTTGAAAACCAAAATAGAGTAAAGAAAGAGTGGTGTGGGATTGGGAAGAGAGGGAGGGATACCTTTTGGGAAGGGCTCAGTGACAGGGAAAATAGGTGAGGTTAGGGATCACTTTTTTCATGTAGGAGAGGTTTGAGGCCTCTGAAGGAAAAATAGCCATTTTACTGATAGAGAAGAGGCGGCTACAAGAAGGCCATCAACAGTATAATTTGAGAAATGGCAAGTAAAGTTTACTGTAGTTGTGAGTACTAGAAAATGGAACCAATAAAGTTGTGGCTTCATAGGAAGAGTTTGTAATCGCATGCTCACAAGCATGGATTTTATTCTGTAGGTATTTTGGGGACTATATGAAATTTGAGTAGGAAATCTCTGGTTTTGAATTTTTTAAAGTAATAACTATTTTTTTTTTTTTTTTGTTAATGCTGGGGATTGAATCCAGGACCTTGCTCATGCTAGGCAAATGCTCTTACATTGAGGTACACCCCCCATTCTTACTCTGGTTTTAAAAAAAGATGATGTGAAGATTGGATTGGATACCTTTGAGACTACTAAGTTGTGATTTAAGAGGAGATAAATTCTGGAGATTATTTTTAAAATTGTCAGGTTTTGGTGGTATTTGAGTACAAGATTATAATCTGGTTAAAGGATGAAAATGTATTTAAGTTAGAGAATGTGTAGGAAGAACAGAATTTGAGGAGGAAGATAATAGGGCATTATTCCAGATGTGTTTAGTTTGGGGAGGGAATGAACTGACTGAAGCGAATGTAGGGATTAATTAATAAGAGATTTGCATTCATCAGCATAATGTCATGGAAACTGTAAAAATAGTATAATATTAGAAGTGAGGAAAAAACTAAGGGCAGCCTTGGGAACATCAACATCTGAGGGTCAACTAGAAGAGGATCCTAGAGGGAAGTTGATGAAATTGTGAATAATTAATAGAATGATGTAGGGTTGAAGAAGCTGAGGAGAGGGATTAAGAGAATCTTAAGAGGGAAGTTTGCCATGTGAAATACTACAGAGAACTTACTGGGATAAAAATTGGATTTGGCATTTAAGAGGTAAAAGAAATTTTCAAAATATCCCTGTATATATGTATTATGCATGTATTGTTTTGCCAGGCATCATGATAATTTAGACAATATATTTCTAGAGCAATTCTAAATATGGGTAGAGGCCTTTGAAACCCAATTTAATAGAAGACCCATGCTTAGAAATAGGTTTTGTTTTTCCCTTTCTCTTATGGGAATGGCAGCTTGAAAGTTTCAGGAGGTGACCCCCAGTGGGGACTGCCTAAAAATCTTTTCTCCCCATTGTTGGGCTTTTGTTGTTTAATTTTTTATTAACACCATCTTGAAAGCCTGTTTCTAATTCTGAGAATTAGAATCCATTTGAGTTGCTAGTCTCTTAAAATACAAATTCCTCTTGGAGGATTTTGAGGTTTTATGATATTAGTATGTTAAATATAGGGATTTCATACCTAAGATTTATGGTTCTGGGGTTCAAGAAAATATATTTTGACTGCATGACCCTGAATCTCTTGAAACTGCATGAAAAATTTTTACGAGTACCTGTGCAATAATGTGGGGACAAGGGTTCCTTCTCACTTTTACAAGATTCTCAAGGAGCTGGGCCTCGTGGTGCACACTTGTAATCCCAGTGGTTTAGGAGACTGAGGCAGGAGAATCACAAATTCAAAGCATGCCTCAGGAATTTAGCAAGGGCCTAAGCAATTTAGGGAGACCCTTTCTCAAAAATAAAACATAAAAAGGGTTAGGGATATGGCTCAGTGATTGAGTGCTCTGGGTAATCCCTGACTACCCTCTCCCACCACCACCAAAAAAAAAAAAAAAAAAAAGATTCTCAAGGAGATTTTGACACAAAAGTTAAGGGTCTTTTCACTAACATTAATGATTAAATAAAGTGTTGATTGTGTTAGTTGGCTGAAACCAGTTATCTTTACTACTGGAATAAATCAAGGGAAAGAAATTTTGAGTGAGTGTTTAGGTGAGGAACTTTTGGAAGATATGAGGCACCTCTTTTTTGGGGGGGCAAGTACCGAGAATAGGGGCACTCAATCACTGAGCCACATCTCCAGCCCTATTTTGTATTTTATTTAGAATCAGGGTGCCACTGAGTTGCTTAGTGCTTTTGCTGAGGCTGGCTTTGAGCTGGTGATGCTGCTGCCTCAGTCTCCCAAGCCTCTGGGATTACAGGCACATGTCACCGTGCCTGGCTGATTCACCTCAGAGATGGGAATAAGGACCACCAGGAGGAAGATAAGGGGAATGCTAAAATAAAGCTTAATAACCAGTTTCATAATTTTGCCAGTATTTTATTGGAGTCCTTGTTTTTTGTTTGTTTTTAATATACCAGAACTCATACTAATAGATGACTCTTTATGCACTATTGATACAGTAGGCTTTGGGGGTGATTTAATGGTAACACATTGTAGTGTTCACATACAAGAATGATATGAATAAATGGGTAATCTTAAACTGAAAACTTGTGTTATTTAATTTGTAAGTAGCTTGTTTGTGGATTACCTGTTTTGACACATAATAATTGTATACGTGTGCTACCGTGTAATATTTTTACTTATATTTTATATGTTTACTATTGTTTTAAAGGAAAAGTGTGTTTTACTTCATCAATTATACTCGTAGACAAAATTCATTTTTGAGTTAGGAGTTGCTTATACTTTGGAAAATTTCAAAGGTGTACAAATGTTTTAGTGATATGGGATAAGATAAAGAAAAAGGAAAAAATTTTCTTATTTAGTTTTTCTGACCACAAAATGAAAGTACTGTTGAACTATTTTGTAAGGTCTTTCTGAAATACAACAATTATAGAATACCTTGAGATCTAAGGTGATTTAATGGAAACACATTGTAGTGTTCACATTTCTAAAGTCATGAATAAAATGTAGGTATTTAAACACATTATTTATAAAATATTCCATACTAGAACTTATTTGATTTCTACAATATTTCTTTCTAAAACTTTAGATAATTGTTCATTTTTAGTTTCTTCCTGAAGTCTTTGGATCTTTGAAATCGGATTGGGAGACAGTTTTGTCTGCTAGTCCCTAGTTGCCAGGGCAGTGATCTTCAAACTTTTTTTTTTTCTTGAGCTACACCATTAGCACAATCTCCACATTTTTTAAAAAAATATTTTTCAATTGTCAATGGATTTTTTAATTTATTTACATGCGGTGCTGAGGATCAAACCCACGGCCTCACACATGCCAGGCAAATGCTGTACCACTGAGTCACAACTCAAGCCAATCTCCACACTGTTAATTGCCAAACTTTATAA